>NC_139718.1:29440388-29859660 GCF_964188405.1 Protomyctophum parallelum | reverse complement strand
ACACCCAAATATGGAGTTCTCATGGCGACCAGCACTGTGGGAGCCATAATGACAATGTGGCAGTCGCATCAACCCTGTGGCATTGCAAACATGGGGAAAGAGTTGGGACAGTCACATTACAGAAAGTAAGATGTCGTTCTGGTAGCAGGTCATAGAGCCGATCCCCTGTAACTGTAAAGCCTAATATAACTGTAGGTCTGTAGTAACCATAACAACAAAGGTAACAGGTATGGTCAACAACAAATATCTCTCTTATGATGAAAATTGTCCTCACAATGTCTATTTCTCAAATTCTACCTATACTGGGGACATTAAGTATAGTACACAGACCCCTCGCACGCACGCACGCACACACACACACGCGCACGCACACACACACACACACACACACACACACACACACACACACACACACACACACACACACACACACACACACACACACACACACACACACACACACACGCCATGTTCTATAACCCAATATCTAACAATTGTTCTCTCTCAGCATGTTAGTATACATATAGTAGCCTACACTGGTCTGTAGCGTAGGCCTACATGTATTATAGTGTTCAGTGGGATGTGTGGCTTCAGTTCTCAGAATCAATACAATCTTGCTGAGGCAACACATTACATTTCAGTCAGCTTGCCAGCAGGAAGGAATTATGGGATATGGTGCAATGCTGCTCTGTGCCGGTCATCTGACTTTGGGAGCTTGAGATATTTTAGAATGTTTCGGTGTTGAAGATACACTACACAAACTTACAAAATACTTAATTGCCTGCAAACTGACCGGATGCTGATTGATTTAGCAGAAAATCATGGAATATATAAACATGCCATTTGACATATAAATCATGAATGGGGGATGCTTAGCCTATTTTGAAAATACTTTAAAGCAATTATAATTTTAGACAGGCTTTTTATTGATCTTGACTGCATAATCATGCATGTTCATGGGTTTTTTAGATTTTGTGTCAGTGTAAGACTGCAGGATTGAATTCAATGCCTCTGACACTGAGGACTAACACTATAGAGATGTAGAAAAGAGTGTGCATAATGATACACATATATGTATTTCATGTGTTTCATGGATAGTTTTTGTATTCCCTGTGTGATGATTACATGATTACATGCCTGTGATTTTAATAGGCAGGTGGTGGAATAAGGGAAGTGGCATATGTATTTCTGTGCACACAACACAATTTGATGCAACCCCCTGTATTACATTCACACATTCACACATTTACACCAGCATGATGTCACCATTACTTTAGTGACTTGGGGTTAATTTGTTGTTCTTGTTCACTTAATTGTTTATTATCTTGTAATGTATTTGTGTTTAAATTGTATGTTATGTTTACTGTAATCAGGGTGTCATTGGAAAAGAGCTTGCTCTCAACTGACTTATAAAGGTTAAAGAAAGAAAGAAGTTACACCAGAGCTATGTAAAGAGAATGTTGCAACAATCCATTGACTCCACATTTGTTTTTACAGCAATATCAGATAGTGGAGCAGCAAACAATAGCAGTTCAGTAGAGCGGTTTTGAAAATAAGTGATGATAATATATTAGGTAAATTATATATTATCATCACTTCTGAATCAGTAACATTATAAATCATCGAATTTCTTTGTGAATCACATGATGGTCAGGAATTGTGGACATCTGTTGTCACCACTGTTTCTGTACATCACTCTGACTTGTGCAAGTAATAATGAGTCAACAAAAGGAATAGACTTGAACTTGATTTGCAGTTCAGTTGTGTTTTATTCAGCATGTTGCTGGCTCTTACAGGTACACCAAGCGTAGAGGTGCAGACTTTGTATAGTTTCATATAGCTTTAAAAGCACCAACTCAATCTAAGATAAGCATAAAAACCACAAAAAGCTTCTGCCACCAGACAGGCTAGCTTCAGTTACTGTTGAGTTTAACTGCTTTTAGCTTGTAGGCTGAATGGGCTTACAGAACAGAAAATAAAAGTCTAATGTAGGCTGACAGATAAGTTGCATGTTTAAGGATAAACCAGTAACAATTAGTCTTCCATGGTATGTCCATACCCAGGAGGTTTCGCAAGTAACAAACTGGTTGATTAGAAATTTAGATGAATGAATAACCAGCCAGAAGACAGAAAGACCAATACAAGCTCTCAATTTTAAACAAACTGAACCTTGTGTTGTGTGTGTATGCAAATACCAAGGAAGAAGAATGCAAACATATAACAAAATGGCTTTCTAGTAGAAAGGAAATAAAACATTTAAGGTTACTGGTCTCTTACTATCACAATAGAACCAGCGTTGCAGGGCAATACATAATCAATTGGTAGAGTTCCTGATCAATAATGCTACAGCTTTCTTGCCTAACTGCAAGCTCAGGTAAAGCCCAAGCATCCAGAGACTAAGGGTAATAGTATTCCTTCTTTACAAACACTTGCTTAAATGTTTGCACAATCGGAAGGTTTAGATAGCGTGGAATAGCAAACCCCAGTGCTTGAACGTAATAGGGGAGGAACTCTACCAACAGAAGTATTGTTTTCTGGCATTTTGCTTTATGACTAATGTGGTGCAGCCTCTCTGCAGTCTGCAGGTTTATCAGAACGTGTGTAGAAGAAGGGGGACTTCCAGGGAGGACCTCTTGTATAGAACAAGGGCACATCTTCCAGGGAGGACCTCTTGTATAGAACAAGGGCACATCTGTCTTGGGACCAATGAGCTGGTATGAGTCGAGGTTTTGTTCAGGTGTGTATGTGTGTGGGGGGGGGGGTTCTGGAGAGTACCAAGGTACTGTATGGGATGAGATGAGATGAGGTAAGTTGAGGATGATTGTAAAAAGGGGGAAGAGGGATGAGGAAGGGGTTAAGATCAAGGACAGAGGGGATGAATTAATTGGGTTGATGCCATAGTTGTGGCGTCAGTTTCGAATGGTTAGTTAAACCCAGGCATAGCAGGATAGGACAAACGGATCTCCTCTCCTTCCAGGAGTTTCCTGTAGAGCGAAGAAAAGTAGAGATCAAGTTTAATGCTGGAGGTCATGGCAGGATTTCATCACAAAATGAGGCACCCATTAAAATAAAATTTGCTGATATGATAGAGGTGAATTCACTATCAACTCATTCATTTCTTTGCTATCAGAAATCTTCTATCCCTCTTAAAAAGTATACCAGTACACCGCTTTGGATAAATTATATTGAGAATTGTGTCTTACCTGTATGCGGCTATTTCAATGTCAAGGGCCATCTTCACATTGAGTAGATCTTGGTACTCTCTCAGGTATCGTGCCATCTCTTGCTTGGCATCACCAATATCCCTTTCCAAATCATGTATTCTTATCTATGAAACAAGAAGCATGATTGTTTATTTTGCATGTATAACAGTTACTGGCATTACTGTTACTGGCAGTTACTGTATCAGTGGTTGGTGTGTAAAATGGCGAGGGTCACTCAGAGCCCTCTGCAACCTTCAAATAGATTTTTGTATTTAAAGTGTTGTTCAAATATATAATTTTGAAAAAAAGCATAATTTACAACATAATGCAAAATTAAAGGCTGGAATGAAAACTCAAGACCGTGGTTGATAAAATAAGAAGAATTTGACAGGCATGTACTCCTTCATTTTTGTAGCTGTGTCATTGTAGCTGTGGTTCTCAGTTCTTGCCCAGACGGTCACCTTGTCATCCTGTTCTATGAGCCTCCTTCCTCGTCCTGCTCAATTGAGCGCGTGTGTGTGTGTGTGTGTGTGTGTGTGTGTGTGTGTGTGTGTGTGTGTGTGTGTGTGTGTGTGCGTGCGTGCGTGCGTGCGTGCGTGCGTGCGTGCGTGTGTGGTGTTGGGTATTATGCATGTCATGTCACAGCAGAAAAGGCACCTTGGCTAATGCCTCCACTTGATAACCACAATCCTAGTTTGAATGTTGTAGCAGTGAAAGGTTTAGTTACATTTATTGTGTGCCTTGAATTCAGTATTCTCATAATTACTGATGTACATTATAGTAGGTCAGGCTGGACCAAAAAACAAATTTCAAGCCACTCCTCGTGTGTGGCAGTAGACTTTGATCTATTCTAATGAGCAACTACTATTTCAAAAGTTTGACATTTTGTTCAATGCCACTTTAAAGGCACAAAAGACCCCAAGCTATAGACCTACTAATTCTCCTGCAGGTACACTGTAAAACCCAGAGTGCATATGTAACTCTGACAATGTACTCTGTCAAGGGTTAAATTGATCGTGACACAGTAGAAAAGCTTAGATCTAAACACTACACCTGATATTTCTCCACATCGTTCCCCTGGTTCTCTTCCAGCTCCTCCAGTTGTTTGTGCAGGGAGTCGATGACATTCCGGAGGGTCTCGATCTCTGAGGAGCGGGACTGGAGCTGCCGGCGGTACTCCACTGTCTCCTCACGGATGGCGTGCACTGCCTCGTTGTTCTTGGTGGCCATCTCCGCCACGCTCGCAAACTTGTTCCTGTACCATTCCTCAGCGGACTGCATGTTCTTGTTGGCCAACCTCTCGTACTGGCCCCGGATGTCGCGGAGGGCCGAGGACAGATCCAGGCGGGACACCTCCACTGCATCCACGCTGATGTTAGCCACCTGCACCTGGCCCTGCAGCTCCAACTGCTCCTCCGCATACACCTTCTTCAAGAATGCGATCTCCTCAGCGAGTGAAACCACATTGGCATCAGCGTCACAGTTGGAGAGCACAGCCCTGGCGGCCTCATCCCTGGCCCTCTGCAGGGCATCCTCAGCATCCGCTCGCATCCTCGCCTCCTCCTCGTACCTCTCCTTCAGCTGCTCGTACGTGTCATGCATGTAGTCCCTCTCAGACTCCATTCGAGCCTTCTCCCCGCTCTCCTGGTCGATTGCGGCCCTCAGGCTCCGTGCCTCCTCCTCGTAGACAGATTGGAGCCGGGACGGGTCGTTGTGCCTCCTCCTCAATGCATCCAGCTCGGCGAGCAGGGCCCGGTTCTGCAGCTCCAGGTGTCTGACCTTCTCTATGTAGGTGGCGAAGCGATCGTTAAGGTCCACCAGCTGCTCCCTCTCCTGACACCGCAGGCCCAGCAACTCCGTGTTCAGGGAGCTGACCTGGGCCATGTCCATCCGCTCCGACCCGTCCGGCAGGAGGCTGAGAGAGGAGGGAGAAGAGGAGGCAAACCTCTGGATATTCTTCTTTGTCGGTGGGGCTCGGGAAGAGGAGAAGACAGATGAAGACATGATGGAGGAGGAGGATTTCCCGCTGGAAGCACGGGAGCCTCTGTAGCCGTCCCAGGGACGCCGGTAGATGTAGGAATCATAGCTCATGATGGAAGTTTTTTTCTTCTTTTACCGTTGATGGATTTCTTTGGGGTTGGTTTAAGGAAATGAAGAGAATGTTTTTTTGTTTCAGAAGTTTTTTTTATTTTTTTTTAAGTCCCCCTTGTTCTGCACACCATCGGTGAGGGTGAGCGGGCGTTTTTACACTGCACCAGCTCAGTGATGCTGCAGAACCTTGCCTTTTATAGAGTCAGGATGCATCCCTCCCCTCCTCCTCCCTTCCCCTCCTCTCCTCCTATAGCCTGAAACAGCCTATCTACAAGTTCACAACTCATTGCGGATACGTCACGCTTGAGCTTGTAGATTGTCTATTTTCAGCATGCAACACTGCCATACGACGGAGTATAAGCCAAGCCTTTTCCAGCCATCCCTGTCCTCCGCCAGAGAGCAGCATCAGTGCTGTCAGCATGTGCTAAGCCAATAGAACACACTGCTGCAGTGTAGTGAGGAATGGTTAGTTTTCAGACAAACTGTCCAACATAGCCAGCATAGTGCATGCAGTAGGGCAAAGAAAAAAGAATGAAATCAAATTGATGGGGGAAAACATCAACAAATAACTATTACAATTGATGTACATGTCTAAGAGCTACAATCCACTACGTTTGGATGTGGAATAGTCGAATAAGCCGTGATTTATATAATTTTCACCATGCCCATGAGTAAGAAAAAAAGCCAAAGGTGGTGACAGTTGACTTGAAACAAGGTATTTTTCACAACCCAATGAGATAAATTGATGAAAGATGCAAGGAAAAGAGAGAGGTAGCAATATACTGTATCTACTGTATCTACTACATTTAATTAAAAATAAATAGTGCGTGGTCTCCAAGACACGGTTCATATTTTAAGCATAAGCTATATGAAGTAACGCATCATGTATTGAGTTGACAATAATATAAGGTTTTGTTTTAAGGTTTTGATAAAGACGGGTTGTGCAGACTATTTCTTTCTGACCCTGATACATGCTGGTGTGCCAGTTATTTTATATTTACAGTAAAAGTGTTCATTTATCCATTTGTAACTGTAATTAATTGGACCCTTACAGGTCCACACTCTTGTGTTTTCCCCCCTATACTGTAGGCCTATGTACATGATTTCCACCTTTGAGGACCTAATTTTGGGAAGGGAAGTTCTTAACTGTAACTTCCCTTGGTATAGATCTGCATGCCTACTGTGCACTACTTGTTTCTATTTAAATCACAAATTGATGAGTCACAGATGTTCTTCTTCAGCTGCCCCAGCTGCCCAGTGAGTGGGAGACACTCATGGGCATTGTAACAGACACTCACCCTGAACCCCAAATGTTTTCATCTTGAGACCCAAAAGAGAAATGTTGGTGTGTCCCCAGAACCCAAACACAACCCAAATACTTATTAATCATTGAAGTCCTACTTCAATTAAGTAAGATAGTGTGGTACGAGGCGTCAAAAAAACTGCTCCCGTAGGATTTTTGTGCTAAAATAGATTTTTTTGCAGATCTTGGTTCTATAGAGTCCAAACTATGAGAAAATGATGGGGTTCAAATTTTCCCGACCCCACCCCGTTTCTGGGGGGGTCATCTATTTGGGACCTCCCAGAACAGTATGCCAGCCAGTTAATGTCTGATTTTCATAATATTAGAATTGTTTTGTATGTTTTAAAACATTCTGAGTTGATTTCTTAAACGTTTAAAGTGGTCAGAAGAAACTTTTTTGACTTTTGGTAGGGGTGTTTCCTCACCTGGGACCTCCTGGACTGACCCCTGGGCCTATCCCAGTTCTCATTACATTCCTTGCTCTGCTCCTGCTACAGAATATTGTCAAATTAGATCATAAATGAAGCATAAAAGTATTTGTAGCTGGGCTCTGATAAAAATAGTAGTAGCCAATACCAGGGGTCTTCCACAGGGGGCACATGACCCCTAGCGGGTCCTCAGAGTTACTATACAGGGGCCCACCAAATAATTTGTGGGATAGTAACTTTTTTTCTTTTTTTTACATTAAACCACTTGAACCATAGCATCCCTTTTCCAAGGAGAACTTTAGCCAACAATAGCTGATCTACAAGTAGTAGTAGTTTGAGATTGTAGATCAGCTATTTTCAAAGTAAGGTGCATCAGACCCAAGTGTAGCAAATATTGCTGCTAAATAAAGATCAGCCAAGATCAGCCAGGCTGCTGCTGTCTTTCTCTTTTCTCTTTGTCTTTCTGTTGTCGGTCAGGTGACTGGGGGGGCTACTTGTCATCCTTAGAGGAACTCGTCAAGTATTTCTTTGCCCGTGATCTCCTTAAATATGCTCGACTGATGCCAGTCTATCTTGCCCAAATGAACGCTCTTGAACAGGATGACCCAGAAACATGGAACGCACTGAAGTCAGGTGAATTTGTGGTGGCAAAGTCAGACATACCGTTCACTCATCTCTTCACAGAGCAAGCCCTTGAGCAGGAAAATCAAGAAGCTAAAGGGACATGGTGGGATGGTTGGACTCAGTAGAGATGAAGCAGCTCTGGACCGACTAGTCACTACACACCTCATCTTTCTGGTCTAGTGAATCAGTACCTCAACAGCTTCCCAAAAGCTTCCAGGTCTTCAAGGAAAGAACATTACCACATCAGAGGTCAAGAGAAAATGCTCTCAAGCAATGTAAATTGATTGAGTTGCACTGTGGAGGCAATCTGTTCAAAGAGAACACACCATTGAAGAGTCTGGTTTCATCAGCGCTTGTGTCAGATGGGGCAAAAAATGACATTCTTCCTGGGCCTACACAATTTTCCTGGGCCTACACAATTTTTCTGGTGCTGACTGGGGAGGAAAATTAGTTGGAATCTCCAAGAAGACATGGGTCAATGCCTACTTGAGGCTTGATGATGATGATCCTGCCATTAATTGCTTCAAGGACCTTGGAATGGGTTCCATTCCTCCTAAGCTTGATAACGGCAAGCTTCCCTCACCATTGGAGTCAATGGAGCATTTTGCATGCCGCGTTTACAGTCCAAAAGGCCCAACAACCTTGCCATTACTCAGATGGGAACTATTTCGGTCAAAGAACTTGAAGGGTGAGATGCTACCTCCAACTCATGCTGCACTGCTACCACAACTCTGTGCCAACTACGTCACAATGCGGGATAAGTCATTCATACCTGACAGATTTCCCTGAGCTTTCACTAATCGAATAAAATGGATGGAATTCAGATAGTGGAGGGTATGTTCCAGTCAGGTGTCTTGCCCTCCCTGCTCCAAAGGCAGTACTTGAGATCATCAAATGTGGTTGCAAAGCAGGTTGCAAGGGACGGTGCAGCTGCTCAAACAATAACCTGCCTTGCACTCCTCTCTGCAAATGCTATGGTGGAGACTGTGTCAACACTATCAGGGAGGACATTCAAGATGATGATGACGAAGATGAATAGATCCTGCAAATAATGTATTGTAGGCATAATTGACCATGGGCTCTTTAAGAGGATATGTGTGTGTGTGTGTGTGTGTGTGTGTGTGTGTGTGTGTGTGTGTGTGTGTGTGTGTGTGTGTGTGTGTGTGTGTGTGTTGTGTTGTTAGTGTGAGCGCAGTGTGTGAAATGGACACGTTCGTGCCCAAAGTGAGAAGTTGCAATACCTTTATTCCCTGCAGTAACATCTGTCAACAATAATGGTAGAATACTAATAAACTATCAAAAAAAATCACTTTTAGCAAAAGAAATCCTACGGAAATACACCTCGTACCACACTAAGATTAGAATTTCTCATTTCTGAGAAGAAAAAAAAAAGGGGAGAAAAAGAAAATACTAATACTCAACCCCTATTCTGGGGGGTGAACATTCAGTGAAAATAGCAGATATGGCCTAGTATAGACGCCTGTAGGACTATACTAAGTAGGCTATATAAGGTTTAAGAAGTTAACTATGTACAAATACAGAAATACAAGTAGAAATAGGCCTGCATGCAAAATTGAACTGCATCAAAATAGCTTTAAGTGTAAAAGTAGGCTACTCAAAAAGAATACATTAATAATAATAATTTATTAAAGTAGGCTACTTCACAATCATATTATTGGATTGTAATGATACATTAAATGTATTCGTGTGAATAGCTACTCCACGCACAAGGACTGTACGACGAAGTACAAATCAGGCTCAACCCAGGTGAATACAATATCGGTCAAAGAACCCGCATTGAGTAGCAGTGGTAGCCTACATTACATTTATATTGTCAAGATGTGAGCACAGGGTGGCGCCATTGTATCACACCAGAATTGACATTGAATTTCCACGTGAAATAGTTCGGTCTTCGGTGTCAAGTTCAACAATGCCTCTTCATCTTCTTGTAAGTTGTAACCTACGTATATCGGCATACCTGGATGGAATGTGTAGGGAAGGCTACATTAAAATGCCACGGCCCACGGCTAGTAGTAGCATAGCATATATTGTTTGGGCGACTCCGATATCCAAGATATGTTGTCCTATTAAATACAAGTAGACCTACAAATTGTAGGCTATGTTTATTTATAGAGACTATAGGCTGAATGTACTTTCAAATGATATGCCTACAGTACATAGAAATATATTTCAGAAAACAATTAGGCCTACTATGACAAATTATACGACTTTGGTATGTCAGGTTTTTCACAGCAGCTAAAAAACCCTTTATTAGGCCTACATAATTGCAGAATAGCCTATGGCTATTGGCTACACTATATGGCGACATGAAAATGTATACATGTTGAGAATCAACTGGTTTTATTTAGGTAGGCAACTGTGTTATTGAAGTATTTACGGTAAATACAAATTCAGAACATTCTCTGCCAGTATTAATAGTCTGGAGGACCCATATAAAAAAGCAAGGCCAACCATCTTTCACAATCTTTTACATTCAGATGAAATCTGTACAGTTCTGTAAAATACTATTGTGAAGGAAAATACACTGACTGAACATATACATCCAACATACAAACAATACAGAAATTACTTTTAAGCTAAGCTTCAATACAAAAATGAACTCCTTTGGTAGAAAACATTTGTCTCAGAAAAAAATGTGCTGAAATCTTGCATGGCCTATCAAACTTATAGTGTGTCAAAGCCAATGAACTATGGGACAAACATTCATTTCATATTGGGAATGCATATTCATTCGCGTTGGCATTAATGCATCTCACAAACCATGCAGTCATAATATACTGACATGCACAGCCTGGCCTGTTTTAAACTGAACGCCACAACGTTTGATTACAGTATGAAAGTCGTTATCATTCAACATGTCGATCTAAATAGCCTACAGTACTTTGGTTCATTCATAAAGAAATGGAACAGCATTTGTGATCATCGAGTTCTTAAGTGTGCTATGCCATGGGGAATCCTGTTGCACGCAGAGCGTCCAAGTGTAATGTGCCAATAAGAAGAGATACATAACAAAATATTAGACAATTAAAATAAACTAGTGAAACGTACAAAAATCAACGCATTAAAATGCTATGTTCATAACATCTTTAAGACTCTTCTCTAGACTTGTCATGTGCATGAATTGGGGCAAAATTACTGCGAAATACAACAATAAGTAGCCTAATTTCAGAGAGTGCAGTCTAAAATCAAGTAAAAAAAAACGTAATAAATGTTGCTTAGAATATTTTCATCCTTTTGCCAATCGCACTAGCCCTCTTCACCACTCGCTGACTGGGCTGCTCCTTTGAAAGAGGGCAGTACTTGATCGTGTGCGCGTTGTCTCCGTTGGCACTGCAGAGAGGGCATGTGTATGCCCGTAGAATGGGGCACAAGACTCTGCCATCCACTGTCTTTAAAATGTGAGAACCGTACACCTCTTCTGGCGCCCCGTTATTCCGACAGAACACACATATCTTCGGCTCTGGCTTACTCCTCTGAGTCTGTTTGCGCCTTCTGTCCATGGCGAGCATGTCGAGCCCCGCGAAGCTCCCTCCGTAGGCAGCGGTGTCCCTGTCTGTCAGCCGTGCGTCACTGGAAAGGTGCTCAAACGGCCTGAGAAGCGACAGCCGTTCCTTCAGATCGAAGATGGACATCGGGGGAGAGTTTGGAGGCGCGCAGCAGCAGTCCAAGTGTCCATCGCTGTCCCCACCGTGCCCAATTACGCATGAGCAGATCGGAGAATCGTCCAAGCCAAGAGTCGCTTTGAGGGACTCCGTTATGGAGTTGGGACTGAGCGATGAGTTGCTGATCTTGTTTTTAGCGACAAGGGTCGATAGACCGAGGTAATCGTTCCAAAAATTGAACGTGTAATCATATGGAGAGCGCGCTTCTAAGTACCCGTGATCTAAATAATCCATTCTTCCACACAGGACAGGCTAATGTACACAAAAGGGAATTGGTGTTTTGCACAATGTGGATTTGCAGCATGGGTAAGAGAAAGCGATGCTCTCTATCCAGTGTGCAGAGCGCTCAACAGAATGGACTGAGAGTGGTTCCTAGAATAAAAAGGCAGTGGGCGGGGCTTGGTTCCAGTTGATTATCCAGTGAGAGATCCATCCATCCAGTGCAGGCAGGGCATTATTGAAGCAGGGGAAATTATTTTTGCCTCTCCAAAAAAGACATCTCTATGATGGAAGGACTAAGGAGCGTTTTGATGTTTACAGCGGAATGACACTCTGCACGAGTCTGCAGACTATCAGATTTCTATCTGATGCTTCTTGACGTTTTTGTTTTGTTGTTTTTCCAGTGTTTTTTCAATGGAAGGTGTGTTTTTTGTTTTGTTTTTTATGTTGAAGGCATCACTTTTCTACATTAATAGACCTATAGCGAGCCGTTTGGCATAGACATGACACGTCCTCTTTGCACCTGTTCTCAGTCCCTCAGGGCTTTGTGCTCAGAACCAGCCTGTCCTCCGTTCCATTGTCTCCACTCCACAGCGAGACGTTTAACTTCATTAATATGCATTAAAACGGAGTGTGCCTGTGTCATGTGTGTGTGTGTGTGTGTGTGTGTGTGTGTGTGCGCGCGCGCGTGCGTGTGGTGTGAGTGCGTGCGTGTGTGGGTGTGGGTGTATACATGTGTAAGTCAAGGCCCAATAAAACTGAAACACGCGCGAGTGGGCGTGCGACTGCGTGCGTGAGAGTTCATGTGTGAGCGAGAGAAAGATAGGCTATTAGGCCTGGGCCTGGTACAAGTACAACAATAACATGACATTACTATAATATTATTACCAACAAGAAGAGTTACTGTAATGAGAAAAATTACTATTCATTGACATAGAATCCCAGCAGACATTATTCTATAGGCCTAGTTACGTACAGTATACAGCATACAGTACATGCCTTGGTGCTTTGTAAGTAATCTTGTAAGTATCTGCATTAGAATTATTATGAAATGAGATTAATAATAGTAGGCCTGTAGCTTGAAGCAACAATTGTAATGTAGGGGCCTCCGTTGAAACACTGCAGGATTTGTTTACCATATGATTCATTATTAATACGCATCCAATGTATTTATATAATTTAAGTGTACTGTAGCTATCCGATAGCTAAAATAAAAGGTTATTTACATTCTGTAATGTGCATAACTATTATGTATTTATGTTTGTTTGCTTTACAATTATAATTTTGTAAACATGAAGTCAAACGTGTCTTTATGAAACAAACATGATGCATTAGAGCTAAACATGTTGTTTCCATATCTACATAGAATCTGCCTATAAATGTGCATTCTATACATTTCAATGGATAGTCTGAATTGGACATCCAAACAGAGGTATAAGTTATAAGAGTTGCTGGTGATATAGTAAAGATAGTAAAGTCAACAAAGCATGAATAAAAGCATAGGGGGACAGTATCTTGTGTATGAGAATATATTATCACCAGAACACACCACATGGCCATTTTCAAGGTCACCTCTGGCTTTGCATGCACAAAGGAAATCATGAAAGAGCATTTAAAAGATGAATGGCTGCTATATCACAATAGATAAATTGCACATGGGGCAATATGACATGTGGCTCCTTGGTAACTGCTTTGCATCTATTGATCTCATACAATATATCTTTCACTAGCAAAATAAATTCAACTATGGACATTGAAAATTAAAAAGATAATTTTAGGCATTTAGCAAGTACCCTTATCTAGAGCAGGGGTAGGCAACCTTAGGTACGTATGCCAACATTGGCACAGGGTATAGGATGATCACTGGCACATGTGAGAGGTTTTTTCTTTACAAATAATAATAATAAAAATAAACTCTGACTGGGGAGGGAGTCTGGGAGGTGGGTTATTGAGTCTAATGATCATTACGTCCTGATATATATAATATTTCTAAAGAAAAATAAGAAAATGGACAATCAAAACATGTTGGAAATATTACATTTGGGTGTGGTGTAACTGAATATTGATATGGCAGTAATTGCACACTGACTATCAAGAAAAGAAAAACATAGCACTTTATGTCAAAAAGGTTTTCGACCACTGATCTAGATTGTCAAGATTTGTATGCTGGAAATAGCAGATCCACAAGCACACAACACCTTGCCCTGCAAAGTGCTGTGAGCTTGTAGATCAGATGTTTTGGCCAATGACACCGGCGTAGGCAACTAAATACTTACCCAATTGGTAATAGTGTGGGTCAAGGAGGCTACAACACAAAATAAATAACAAAAGTCATCCTGCATCTTCATAATGTTAAGTATGTTTTTCCCTTGGCCTAATTGCACAGCAGCTCAGGCTGAGATCATTGAGATGGTCAGACAATGCTCTCTCCATTCATCATTGTCAAGTTCAATGGGAAATTAACAAATCCCTTAATTAAAAGACCGCCACACTACGTGTGTGTGTGTGTGTGTGTGTGTGTGTGTGTGTGTGTGTGTGTGTGTGCGTGTGCGTGTATGTGTGCATGTGTGTGTGCACACACGCGTGCATGTGTGTGGCAGCACGTGCCAGCTGTGCTATCTACAACAGCTTGGCAGAACAAGAACAACCCAACATATCCACAACAACCCTTGCCCCCCCCCCCCCCCCCACCCCTCAGCAAAGACCGCTGCCATCTCCATTGCTGCATTAATTGCATAAACTGCATAATGTGGCTGGTCGGAGGAGCCCCGCCTGTTCATTCTGGATCACTGCTCCCCCCAGACACAGAGCTGGAGGGGGTGTGGGTGGTGTCAGTTGGGGGTTTGATCCCCGACCTCCAGCCATGCTCTCCTGGGAGTAGGACTGCATCCCTAACGGTCACTCCATCTGTACTATCCTCTCTTCCAACCCCCAGCCCACCTCCAACACTGCATATACAGGCACACACACATATATATGGACATACACATTATTTATTCAATCATTCACATGGTCACGAAAGACACATACACGCGCACACGCACACACACACACACACACACACACACACACACACACACACACACACACACACACACACACACACACACACACACACACACACACACACACACACACACACACACACACACACACAACCTGAACCCCACCCCCATGCACCAAGAGTCAACCCAGACACGTGTCATTGTCACCAGTACCAGTGAAGAATGCTAAACAATCCAAGGTCAAGCTGAAATTAAGGGGTGTCTGTTGGGCCTGTCAAGAGCTCTGTCATAACCACACTGCCCTGAATGCCATCCGCAATTACCTCTCTGGAAAGCCTGCAACCAGCCTCTCTCAGACGCACGCACACACACACGCACGCACACTTGAACAACCCCATGATTAGCTCCAAGTGTGCCCTCCAGCAGACTATTCATAGTCAGTTCTATGAACACATTGCTCGGTGAAAATCAGTTACTTTTGGTAAGCCACAAGGCCATACAATGAAGTATGAATTATAAACTTCACAAGCCCCCTTGAATGTAAGGAAACAACCTTGTACCAAGGCTTCTTTGTGGCTCCTATTTTCTTGTGCCAACCTGCATGCTTAGCCTTTCAGCTTGAATCAACTGGTATTTTGATATATCCTACATCCTACAAATAAACCGGTATCTTGTACAATATTTCAGTGGTAATATGAATTTTCAATACGTCACGATCCACAATGTTATGCGATCAGTATCAGGCCAGAGTTTGTAAGTATGAATAACTCCTGGTGTTTGTGTAAGCTGCACCAGAAGGGTGCATGGGGTTTAATCACATGAAGAATGTTCAGATGGTGTCAGTGGTATAAATTGTCATTCACAGAAAATTACAGAATATTGACTTTTAAATACTTGCTTGAGATTGTCTACACTTTCTGGATTCAGTTCGATGTAACAAACCTCACCCACTGGGACTCTGGCAGAAGTAAAACTCTAAACAATTTGCAGATCTATTGGGCTGCTGAAAACCATCGACAGAGGAAAGTGAACACTTCTCCCTCTCCAAACATTCAAGTAAATATGAATAGAAGTGTTATGGTGTGTGTGTGTGTGTGCGCGCGCGCGTGCGTGCGTGTGTGTGTGTGTGTGCGTGTGTGTGTGTGTGTGTGTGTGTGTCTGACAGGGCACAGAACAGAATTGATCGTCACAGTGAGGTGGCGAGAAGAGGAGTTCAGGGAGGAGGAGAATGATCTTAAAGCACACCGGTCTGAAACTTGTTTAACGTCCCCAAGATCTGAGGGGGATTAGAGCAGGATGCGGTCAAAGGCTTCAGAGTGTATTGGTACAATGAGGCAGAGGGGATTAAAGGGGAATGGGGGCGGGACTCTATGAGCCCCTGCAATGCCCTTCATCTCTGGGGGTCCGCACCAAGAGCAGCCTTTTGTTGGGTTAACTAACGGCACTTCCCATGAGTGGAGTGAACGGACCAATCCCTTTTTAATGATGCAGGGAAAATTCCTTTGGCCCCGATTACCACTGAGCTTCCGAGGAGGGCCATTGTCCCACACAACATGTTCAGTTTTTAAAATGTGCACCTAGGCAAGTAGATAACAGGAGTTTTGGCAGGTCTCCTCAAGCATTATTGCTCACAGGAGTCCAGGACTCAATAATAATAATCAGAAATGATGTGCATACTGTCCACCACGATGGAGACTAGGGGTTCGAATCCTCCTTGGTGGCCATTGGCCAGGCGTTCCAACAACCACAACTGGCCATGTTTGCAGGTGACGGCACTGTATTACCGACCCTTATGGTTTGGTCCGGGCGCCTGTTCAACAGGGTGCGAAACTGACATAGCGTGTTCCTCCAAATGCGCTACGCCCTCCAGGTGAAACTATACTCACTGTCAGGTGAAAAGAAGCGGCTGGCGACTTCATGCGTGTTGGAGGAGAGGAGACACATGGTTGTCCACATCTTCCCCAAGACCAACTGTAGGGGTTATCAGTGACAGAGAGTGCAGAATTGGCAAAGGAAAAGCAATTATGTGTATACATCTATTGACGGTTACACACGTCAAAATATAGCGTATCAATATTCAATTGTACTTTGTATTCTCTTCTCTCATGTGGGTTTGTGCTTTTTGTCTGGACTTGGTGTAATTCTACCACTGAGCAGAGGCTCTCTGAAGCAGATGTGAGTACCTCGTCTCATATTAGCTCATGCCTGGCTGTCTCCTGTGATCTTTCAGCTGTGCAGCTGCCATGCTCAACATTCTCTCATCTCGTGCTCGCTGCTCGTACATGTACTCAGGAACTGAATTAAAAAGAAACTGTACGCTGGGCAACTGTTAAAACATGCTTTGATGAGTTTTCTACTCACCACGGGAATAATATGCTGTCATGAGAGCAGCATTCTCAGTTTGTACTAGAGAGATCAAAGAGATAAAAATGTATCCATTTTCTAATAAAAATAATTTAAGAGCCCACTGTCAGTTGTTAACCAAATGGACCTGTCTTAAGGCCCACACATACTCCAGTGTAAGTTGATAAGCTAGTCCCCTTTTCGGTGGTTAGTAAAAACAGAGCCATGCGTTGGGGTGAGCTTATCGCTTATCACTGACACTGACAATAAGCCACACACTCAAAAAACACGACCCAGGTAGGATGCGTAAATTACATCAGATCTATACTGATGACAGCAGGGATCCCCAAACATGGGCGTTGGACATGGACAAACAGAT
This sequence comes from Protomyctophum parallelum, assembly GCF_964188405.1. Classification (NCBI taxonomy): domain Eukaryota; kingdom Metazoa; phylum Chordata; class Actinopteri; order Myctophiformes; family Myctophidae; genus Protomyctophum; species Protomyctophum parallelum. The sequence goes on along the minus strand of NC_139718.1, from coordinate 29,842,382 downwards.
ACAGAGATCTCAATATATCGCAATAAAAGGGACAGGCAGACAGACAGACAGGTACAGTCGGTACTCTAACACTATGAGACATATCGGTCGGATCGGCGGTGTGTGAACCCTAGATGTGTATGTGTATGCATGTGATGAACAGATCATATTATATTAATATGTTTATTAATAATAATATATCTGACCAAGGCCTGCACTCAAGACCGTATGCAACCGCCCGCATGCACGCACTCACACACAAGGCAGAGTCAGTGGACCCATGTGCAAGTGGGGACAGGCTTGGCGGTATAATGGTCGATACCTCGCAGAACACACAGGACCACAGATGGGTCTTCCTCCTCTCGGCACAGCAGAGTCAAATGGTGCACGGAGCCTGGGCTCTGGCCAGATGGGCCACCCCTGAGAGAGACAGAGAGAGGCGCTCAGGCTGTCACAGGCCCTCGGAGGATGATCTTATTACCATTGGCCAAGACGAGGAGTCTAGGCCAATGGTATACTGTAAGTGTGTGGGTGCACGCGAATGCGCGCGCGCGTGTGTGCGTGTGTGTGTGTGACTGTGTGTGTGTGTGTGTGTGTGTGACTGTGTGTGTGTGTGTGTGTGTGTGTGTGTGTGTGTGTTTTGCTCGCACACGTGCGTGCATGTGTGTGGAAACCTGGATTCTTAAGCCTTAAAAAGTGTTCTTCTGGAGATACAAGTTTTTGTTTAATGAGCAGTGCATTCCTGAAATTCTGGAGCACCACGGGTATCAGCAGTAATGTTGTTTGCTGGTCAGAGGAGCTGCCCATATTGCTATCTGCTTTCACTTATAATGGGTGAACTCCAGGTCCAGGTCATTCACAGCTATGTTCAGTTTCATTAGCATCTGTTGTTATACATACCATTTATCTAATAGGCCTATGTATTTGTCAGAAACAAACATTAGAAAACCGTTACTTGTAATTAGTTGGAATTTACAATTAAACTAGAAAAAGTGCCCTTCCGGGCACAGGTCTCCACCAGGTTATCCACAGATCCGTGCAGTTAGAGGTAAAAACACTTTTCGGCCAGTTATAGCGCCACCTTGAGGCTGAGTTGAAATTGTTCATGTGGCATTTCGTCCTCGGCCTAGTGGGAATGTGGGTGCACAATTTCACGGAAATGACGCGATGTGTTCATGATTTGCAGCATTTTGTTTGAAACTGAGCACTCCTGTGAACTTTGGAAGCCAATCTTAACCAATCAGGATGGAGTCTGATAAATCTGAAAGACCCGTTTCGTTGAATGGCTCTAGAGAGACTGTGTACCAATTTGCGTGATGTTTGGACAAAATCTGTAGGTGTACTGTGCAAAAACGTGTTTTGCACAAAGCGGCCTCCTGGTGGCGCTATAACAGGCCGTTCTGGAAAGTTTGGGGCAGAGGTTCATGGTTGGCATCCAGGGAGTGTGTGTGCAAAATATGGCATTGAAAAACTTGTTTTGCACAAAGCGGCCTCCTGGTGGCGCTATAACAGGCCGTTCTGGAAAGTTTGGGGCAGAGGTTCATGGTTGGCATCCAGGGAGTGTGTGTGCAAAATATGGCATCGACCGGGTTAACGGTGGCCGAGATTAGCTGTTCACGGACACACACACGGACACACGGACACACACGCGGACGGACGGAGTGCAAAACATACTCTCCCCACATGCCTTCGGCCTGGTGGAGACAATTATGTTTCTGCAGAAGTATACATTTAATGACAGCAGTCATAGTAATGTGGCTTTCTGCTTAACAACAGTATTGTTATATTTTGACACACTGTATATTTTACATTGTGCCTTTTTGTTATCTGACTTCGGTTCCCTTGTTTCTTTCTCTATAAATTGAGAGTTATTTTAACCCTTATAACTCTTTTCTTGGAAACTACAAAACCTTTGGCGCTTCAAGTACAAAAACGAATTCCACCCACTGTAAACCTGTAATGGGACAATAAAGTTGATTGGGCTGGGCTTCAGTCTGTAACTCAGCTAAATGCCACACATTCCACAAAGATTAAAGATGGAGTGCCGTGATCCAGTTTTACATGTGTTTATAAGTTGACAGTACTTCATTAGACCCCTTGGTGTGGTTGTTATTTGCAATGTCTTCCCTTTGTATTTAGGTTTCTTTCTGGAGGCTGAAATCTTGACAGTCAAACGTGCCAATGAAAAAAACAGTGATAAAGTACTCCATCTTTAAGGATTTCCATTGCTATCATGGCATACTATTCAGGTAAACTGAAGCGTCTACCAAGGTCAAGGTCATTCTATTTTGACGCTTTGATTTGGGGCCACAAGGCTGCTTCTTATTATCAAGCAAATCTTCATTTTAAATTCACACAACTCGTTGATTGACAGCATGGGTGGGCGATGAGGGGGCTGCGATATTCATAAGAGAAGGAGTTTAAAGATGACTGGATAGGTTTCCCTATACCGCACATTGATTTCCACATTTGGGTGATTACGTTATTATTTAGCCCAAGGCTACATTAGCATGTGATTATGTCTGGTGTCCTATGGAGAGGAGGCACATTTCTCTGTGAGAACAAAAGAAGGGGGGGGTCCCTCGATCACCTGAGTCCTCCCAAGCGTTCAAAGCCACACAGCGTAATTCCCTCTCCTGCATTTCTATATCTTTCCCGTTCCTTTCTATCCGTTCGCAAACATTCTCTCAGACTCTTTTGTTTGCCAAGGTCGGTTACCATGGCTACCAACGGCGCGCTTTATGAGCACCTCATCCCTCATCTAAATATCCCTAGTTATCTATGGTAATGAAATGCACACACTATTATCGGGCTTAATGAAATACACTCCATTGTCTATGATTATGGAGAGAATGCTTTATTTCTCAGCGGTCCTGTGTGCTAGGATGTTCCAGGGCCATGATAACAAATGTTCCGTGAAGCTGTGAGCACATTTCAGGCTCCATTCTGGTGCGACGCCATGGACAATAAAAGCAACAATGCCCTGCATGTCTATCTGTGAATGGCTATAGGCACATCTACAGCTAAATGTGAACCAGTGACAGTTTGATTGCACTAATTGGCCTCTCTCTCTTTCTGTGTGCATGTGCGTGCTGCGAGCGTGCACAAGCTTTCTCATAGATGATGGAAAATGCAGCAGCTACCAGCAAAGCTCCACATAAAGAAAGACTAGGCTATAGCGAAACACCACTACATCTGCGAATTATAATTACTCTGTCTCCGACTCAATATGCCAATGGAACATCACATCTCTTTTCTTCATCACAGCCTGTATCAAACAAATAAACATGGTCAATGACCTACACTGCTGTTTCCTCGTAGATAACTTCCCAGCCCTGTGATCATTCCCCACTGTCATCAAAATCGTAGTTGCAACAATGAGCTGTACTAAAACGCGTATAGAAAGGTGACTTTCTCTCTGATAGGGGCCTATCACCCCCCCATTCTTTCCCTTCTCAGCGTACAGATGAAAATATCTATTGAATGCGTATACTTTGTATACGAGTGTGTCTGTGTGCTGTGTGTGGAGGTAGAAGCTATACTTGTGTATTTCAAATCAGTCAGTCAGGGGGTAATATCTGCAGATTGGGTGTTTAAGTCACTCTGCATTTCATGAGCCAGGTCCTGTCACTAACAGTTATCTCGTCGCTGCCCTCAGAGGAGTTGTCTAGGTGAAATGATTCGCCCCAAAGTCTTGAATAATGCATGAAATTACGTAATGCAAATGGTGGCTTTTATTCCCCCTCTGTCTATTCGCAGGCGCTGGGCCCAGGCAGGGCACTGTATTATAGCAGTCGAGAAGAAACAGTGGGATTCCCCAGAGTATGAAGTAACCACGGCAGAGGGAAAAGGTCAGTGATAAACCCCGGGCTGCACCTCACACGCTGCTTTATAAAGTACAAGTGAGCGCTGAGTTATTGCAGCACGGTGAAATTACTGCTCTGAGCAGCCCTGCAATTCACAAGGGCTATGATGGGAGGCTTATTGTGTGAAGGCAGTGAAATATTCATTAAGCAAGTGCCTGGCTGTTGTTTTTTTCACACACTGCCCCTCCCTCCTGCAGATATCAAGCAGAGAAAAAAGAAAATGCAATGATAATGAAAAGAACACAGGCATTTCTGTTAGACCATGAGATGTCACCGACCACCAAATGGCACTAGACTGTTGCCGAGTCTGCTTCGATTAGATGAGCCTTATTCCAACCTGTGTGTGTGGTGGGCAGTCCAGGACCAGAACTGAATGGCATTAATTGCCCCCTAAGATGACGGGTAGATGAAAGGGGAAGTAGCAGGTTTCCATGGGACGTGGAGGCTAGCTAAGGCGAGGCTGAGGACGGCTGGCAGGTCTCACAAACTTCAAAAGGAGATAAAGGGCCTCGAGACAAAGGATTCTCTTTTTTTCGCTTAATCTCTAGAGTTTTTTTTGTGTGTGCCAACCTCCTTGCCTTTGTCCACTTTGTGTAACGTATTAACACCAGTGGATTAAATTGGTGTTGCGGAAATCGTTGTTTGTATTTTTCTTCCAGCCAACTGCCCCGCCATTGTTTGCTCAACCTTGTCCATAATCGATTGCTCTCTAACAATACGAACAGAGATGTTTATCTCGCCTTGTGGAAACATGAGGAAAACGAATACATTTGGTGGCCTTATATTTGTTCAGGGAAAGAGCGGCAGAATATTTTTTTGTCTTGGTGTCCTTTAGTCCCATAACCATTTTTAGAATATGGGGGACAAAGGGGTATTATGGAGCTAGCATTTACAAACATATTTGGGAACAATCTCAGGAAAGAAAACTGTATTGTGCAAAGATAGAGCTTCTACACCTATCTGTAGTTGTGTATATTGCAAGAAGAGAAGAAACAAGATTGGGTTAAAACCCCAGTATGAGGCTGGACTTTAATATCATAGTTTATGTCCCTCAAACATATTTCTAATGATTTGAGCCTAAATCACCACTCTGATATACCGTAAACAGTTCATATCATTTCTGTCTGGCTTCTAAAGCAGTTTTAGCTGCAGTACCACAATGACCTGATGTGGCTGGAGTCACTATTTAGCCAGTTTGTATTTTTGGTTATCCTTGTATTTTCATATGATATTAAACAAAGAGGAAATGAAAATTTGGAACTGAAGAGGCCAGAGGGAGGGATTATACAAAGTAGGGCGATACATATGACATCTCTGGTACCACCAAACTAGTTGGCCTATTCTGAGACCAATTTCCATAAAAGCCCCATTGTAGGAGCCAAAACGGACCCTAGGGTGATTAGGGTTAGGTGAAGTGATTTTTTTTTAATGTACGATCATCTGCTATTCTTTCTATAAAAAAATACAGGTGTGCCTAGATTGTGACGATTGTGACTTCTGGTGTGCTTTGGGGACAAAACGTTTGAAAACCACTGGCATAGACGATGAACACCTACATCTCCAGCAGAATAGTTTGATGTGAGAAATAACATAATCACCAGTGAAGCTTTCACTCTGTGTTCCCTAGAGACCTCAGCCTCTCTCTCCTGTCTATCCACACACAGCGCAGAGGCCCCAGATTCCTGCCATTCTCCAGTGAAGGCACGGTCTCTTGCTCTCCAAGGCAGCCGCTCAGCCGGCCCTCCATCTGCCCATGAATAGGACCAGTCACATTTCTGATAGCATTTAATGAAAAATCCATCCGGGCTTCAGGGAGGACAAGGAGGAGGAAGAGGGAGAGAGGGCAGTGGGTGGATGGTGGTGGAGGGGAGGGGGGGGGGGTGTTTCTCAGGAGCACTCAACAAAGAATGCCTTTCACTGGACTGGAAAGGCTAGATTGGTTCCTCTCCGTTCCCTTCTCTCTTTCTCTCTCTCGCTGTCTCTCATCTGGTCTTGTTTTTTTTTAAATTCAACATCAAAATGTAGCAGATGACTGGGTAAGAAACCCTCAGAGATTTTCAAAAGTGGTGCGGGTGGAAAGTGTCACACAAAGGGACAGGTGTCTCGTGGTTCTGTCAATGTGAAGGACAGGGAAGTACAAGGCATAGAATGTAGAGCTGAGAGGACCTGCTGATAACAGTGTGCCTTTCAATGGATTCCGCCCATTCAGCCTTACAAAAGGCAAACAGCACTGCCACTAACTACTTTTTTGTGTGCTTTAAAGGTCAACAGCCATGGCTTGGGTTCAGAAAGCCTAGCAACAAAAGTAGTAGCATTAAAGTCTCAAAACTAAACATGATCTTTTTTTCAAAGTCGGTTTTTATATTGGGGATACACTCATGTTTCACTTATTTCACATTTCCAATTTGGCTTTGCACATTTGGTCCATTTGAACACTCAGAGATAAATGAACACACTGTGCAGAGCAGTAATATAATATAACTTAAAAATCACACCTGTGTGAAGTGAGGGGCGCTCTTATCGTATCATCGCAAGTACTGGCACTAGCTAATGTCTATTACAACTGCTGTTCTAAATCCTTTAGAACCGTTAATGACCTTATACCAACTTTGAAACGTCGTAGTTACGTCACCATCAATAGCCAATAAGGGACCACCATTCTTACCCATACATACATGCATACAGACCCAGCCCATCACCAAACGTACCTTAGTTACGGCCGACGGACAACACCGACATACGCAGCCGATTACAGTACAGTACACACTGCTTATGCAAGCCATAACGATTCCTCGTTGGAATCCCTAACAAACAACCCCCCCCTTTCCACCTGATGGACTATATAGTGAACGCATAGGTTGCATACAAAAGTAACGGTTTTGGACACGATTTCTGCCACAACAGCAACACCAAACTCAGCAGGAGGGAGACAATTTCAGAAGGCTTTCATCTCTTTCCTAACATCAGATGTTAGGAGGTCATGTGTCCTTGCCCATTTTTCAGTCTCAACAGACGGGACCCAAACATCTCCCAACATTCTTTTACCGTTATGATCACATCTTATTTTACTAAAAAGAATACAAGACTTGGGTCTTCTTTAAGCTGTTTTGTTATCCTTATGAGGAAGGAAAAAGGAAAATGGGTAACTCATTTGTTGTTGTGGCCCAGGAGCGTCAGTGTTTTATCTTCATTCAAACTGCTGAGTACAAAGCACCAAAGGCACTGTGTTGAAAGAAAGAAAATAAAGAAAAAACAAGCAAACACGTCTCTGCTCAAATCTAAAATGTTACTCAATACACCTACAGGTTTCCCCTATAGTTGCTGCTCTGTGAAAGTGTGGCAATTACAGCATTTCTTCCTGGTTAAAATACTGAATAACATTATTGCAGTATTTCTATAACAAATAAGCAGGTAAGTTCTCATCCAGAGGGGATCCAGAGGGGATTGAAAACAAACTAGAAAGTTTCTAGTTTGTAGACTGAGTGGTGCTGTACTGTACTGTACTGTACTGTACTGTACTGTACAAGCCCTCCTCCCTGACCTGTGTGTCTGTGTGTTAGGCTGTGCAACAGTGACACTTGGTGGTGAACAAACGCTCCAACGCTATTTTCGTGCTCGGACACAGTGACACAGAAATTGCACGCTGCGTTCATGATTTGAGGCATTTTGTTGAAAACCGACCAATCCTTCAAACTTTGGAAGCCAATTAGGATAGAATATCAAATATCGGGCAGATCCGACTTGATCACATGACTATAGAGATACTGTATCGATTTGCGTGATTTTTTTTGGAAAAAATCTCTAGGACCAATATAAAAAATGTGTTTTGCAAATGTCGGCCTGCTGGTGGTGGTATAAAAACCAGATGTGAAAAATGCAGGGCAGAGGTTTTTCCTTGGCCTCTAGGGAACATGCGTGCAAAGTTTCATGCAGATCGGTGCAGTTGCAGTTATAGGTAAAAGCGTGAATCGACTTCTTATAGCGCTACCATGAGGCTGTAATTTCTTTCCTGGGCCTAGTGGGAATGTGCATGCAACATTATCGGGAAAATCCGTATTGATCACATGAGTAGAGATGCTGTTTAACGATTTGCATGATTTTTGGACGTAATAGCAACAGGGTACAAAACAGTCTGCCCATGCCTTCGGCCTGGTAGAGAGCAGAGCTCCAGTGTTTGTCCAATAGGATTTCAATAGGACACCACTGTTAATTGACGTCACTGTCACAGGGATCAGGCTTGTGATCTTATCCCCTAGGGCTGGGCGATATGACTTCAAAACATCACAACTATTTCAAACTTTTGCCTCGATTATGATTAATGAACAATCATTTTATAGACTTTTTAATTGCCTTCATAGCTCTCTGAAAAGGTCTGTACTGTAAATATTACAGGCTTGCTATTTTTGCATGCCACCATTGTACAACACAAGTATAATACAAATACAGGATTTAAGTGGTTAATCGGACAAATTGATTTAGTCAATTATAAACAATTATTCGAATTCTTTGTGCAAATCATTGATATACATATTAACGTATAAGAATGTTTTCCACCAGCTTCCAAGATATGTCTGTACTATAGGGACCATACAAGGCTGATGAAGTTCTCTCCCCCAACATGTCCCTCCGCTAAGGGGATGCTGAGATACAGATGGCCTCTTTCTGCTTGTTGCTCACGGAAATCATCCTCTGCATAATCCATCCATTAATCACAATAAGATACAGCAGGTGAGCAGTAGGCTCCAATAACTGTGTGACAGTGAGGCAGTGACATCTGGATAGTGTAAATGCTTGAGTGTGGATGTGTCGGGTGTAGGGCCGGTTTGGGATTGTTTATTTGTTTCAGCATGGGATATTGCTAGAACCGGAGGCAAGTCGTGCGATGATCAATTTATAAAAAATGAGTTTGGTTGCCAGGCATACTGCTAATACAAAAAAATAACTTAATTATGGACAACTGGGACTCTGGTTAGGAGGAGTTTGGCTAGAGTGGCTTTACAGGAGTAGATGTGCCCATACGTGGCATGTCCGGGAGTTGCTCATGGGAGCCCGCAGTCCATGTGCACGGTCTGAATGATGATTAACTGTAATTACCTAAGCTGTACCTGGACTGCATGCCAGGAGGCAGCCCAAGATTAATGGGGCTGCGCTGAAAACAGAACAAAAGCTCACATTTCCGAGGTAATGAATCGCTCTGGTACAAAGGCGTCTTCGTGTGGTGTACGTGGGGCCCCTGGGAGGTTCATTACAACAGCAGAAATGGATGGATCCTATGCAGCCTTCTTTTTTTCCCCAACATGGAAAAGCGAAGGAGAGCAGAAGGGACGCCTGTAATCCTCAGACATCATCTTGGTTGCTACACTGCTGCCCTAACAAGCAGAGTTAAACAGGCCGTACCTCTCCAACGGGCAGTAGACATCACAATGCAAACTGTCTCATTTGCGTTGCCTTATTTGCACACACAGAAACAACACTTGGCATGCTGCTAATTGGTTATAAGTAATGAAGAAACATGAAACTGGAACTGTAATCTGCTCTAAAGAAATGAATGGTTATTGGGTAGTTGATCACATTCTCAAATGGGAGATTAATTTTATTCTTTTATATTCAATATCATAACATTAACACTTAAGAGTATCCAATAAGAGTGAAAATGGCAAATAATCAAATCTGTCATTAAGAACATTTTGAGAAAATGTCAAAATTGAGAATATTTGGTTTATAAGACTTTTGAGTCTCATTGCCTAACTCTAGTGAAACATGCCCTCTTTTAATCATATACAGCAGTCTTTGCTATAAATTATGCACGTTTTTGTTAAGCTCACTACCACACATCCCATCATTGATTGGCCACAAGCAGTTTTAAAGGAAGCAGGTTCCATTCCTACAGGAAGTGAGCAGTTTGGTTGGTGCTGCCTGGAGGGCATAGTTTTATTACGAGTGTCTCCTGTTGTAAATCATTGTCGACAGCATAAAGCTGGAGATTAATGGTGACATTTTTTGCCCAGTTCCGCAAAGGTTAATGTATGTTTTTTGTAAAATGAACGACACCAGAAGGAACAAGGGCTGATAAGGGGCTGCAAGAATGTGTGCAAGATTCTTCATAAAGAGGAAATGAAGATTAGTGACACATAGAAACGGGCATCAATTATTGGAAGTCAAACTGCTTAGAGCAACAATGGGACGATTTATAAGCTCTAACATTTTTCGTGCCCTTGAACATGTTGCCTCTGGGAATGTAGGTCGATAGCCAGATGAAATACAACCCGACTACAGACTTTAATGATTACAATCCAAGCCGGCCACATATTTCTTCCCCATAGTCACATAAATACTCGTGCAAGTTGAAGCATGTCCAGCTTTACATCATGTTGTGTGCATGAGGTTGTACTTAACCCCCAAGGCCTTTTGTTTACCATCTCCTAATCATGTAAATGACATGCTTTCCATACATCTCTCAATCTATCACACTCCAGAGACGTGTTGTGACAGCGCTCCAAAACTGTGCCTTGCAGAAAGTCTGAGGGAGATGAAAGAGACATGGGATTCAACTTTTAACCCATCATTTATCAGGGAAGACAACAAAGACAGTCAATGTCATTCTCCTCCGCCTACTGCCATCACCCAAGCAGCAAATTAATGCACCCTACCGTGCTCCCCTTACAAGCAGGTGCTTGTATGCTACAAATCTGCACAAATACACACATTAACACGGGCACATACAGTAAGACAAATACCCATACATGCAGAGTAAAATCCTTAGTGTTGATTACAGGTCCATTTGGTTAGATTTGAACATTTTAACAAATGGATGAAATTGACGCAGGATTGTACTGTATACACAGACACACATTGTCTTGAATCAAGTATATGTATTATTTATTATTATACAGTATGCTCTACTGAGTCTACTCTGTATAGAAAGCAAGAGAAATCCGACAGATGCACATATCTACCCTTGTGTGCGTATGCACACATAAACAAACACTATTCACATCATATTGGACTGCCAGATGCAGTAGCACAGCATGTCTGAACTTGCCATGTGGGCTAATGCTTAATTTATACTTCATTGTACAGCAGTGTCACACATTGACGTATAAATTGGGCTTAATAAAGCCCTGAAATGAGCACACTGAAATGATCTGTCAAATGAGCTAAAAAAAGAAACAAATTCAATGTAGCCATGTAGAGGGACAATAATAAATTATCTTTGGTTTCAAATCCTCAGCAGATTTCTGTATTGTGAGCATAGAAGAATTCACTTGTTCTTCAGGGGGACACAAAGACTTGTTCCCTGCCAATTTTTCAGCAATAGATATTCCACAAATAGAAATGACAGTGTGGACAAAAGACCAGACATTCATTTATCTTCCCCAATATGACCCTGATGCAAATGAAAGCAAGCAATCAATTCCCTAATTGGGTTTGTGCGATTTCAACTTGTTAAGGGAGCCTCTGTCTAGATTAACGGGAAGGTCACTTTCTCATTGTGACAATTACTGTATACGTTTAGAATACCACAAAGGGGTCCAGTCAGCCTTGGGAGGGCATCTGCAATGAACCAGATGATTCCCACTGTGCTAGGCACACATATGGACATTTTATTTTTTTAATGGCATTTCCTATGGATTAATAGGAACGCACAGAGGGAATGTCACACAGCACAGGTCCCAGGACAGTAATCCCACCTGACCACTGACGTCAACTCCGCAGTCTTAATAACGCACCAAAAAAACCCACCCCCCATCAAAACATTAGTATTATACTAATGTTTTGATGGGGGGTGGTTTTTTTCTGATTTAAACACATAGGCAGACATGGAGGGTGTGGGGATTGGGGAGTCAAGACTACAATATGGCACCTGACCAATCATCATTGCAAGCTGTGGACACCAGGAAGAATAGTTGTTACTGTGGTACTAGAGTAGTAACCTAGGAGGATCCTAAAGAAAGAAAGTGCTAAGTCTGCAATCATCATTGCTGGTGAAGGAACTCTGCATGTCAAACATTGCTTGGGCGGGAACCCCTTTTGGTGTTTTAAACATTACGTTATAATTTAGCTATTGAAAAATAGCAGATCTACAAGCTCCGAGCTTGTAGGTCTGCTATTTTTGAAAAATCTGGAAAATGTGGCGCAAATCCTGACAGAAAACTGTCAGGATTTAGAAGACATTTGATAAATTTCGACGTCAGGCCTAAATGGGTTATTCTCTGTGGCCAAACATTGTTGCTGTAAATGGTTTGCACAGATTCGTGGCTAAGGAGACACTGGAGTTATCTAGACACTAAGGAAGCAAAACGGAGCCGAAAGCAGTGACCTTCGATTGGTACACAGAATAGCTTTGTAAGTCTGGCTGTGTTTTCAGCAAAGTCACTCCCCACCCACACTGTTGGGAAATCCCTGCGGGACTTTCATTTCATTCACTGGAGCAGTTCATTGACAGCCATTAACTTTTCTGTTGACTTTTTTCGTTGCCAGCCTTCGGTTGGATAACCATGTTGGATATTCTGATTAATTGTCTCCACCAGGCCGAAGGCCTAGGGGGAGAGTATGTTTTGCACTCCGTCCGTCCGTGTGTCCGTCCGTCCGTCCGTCCGTGAGGAGCTAATCTCGGCCACCGTTAACCCGGTCGATGCCAAATTTTGCACACACACTCCCTGGATGCCAACGATGAACCTCGGATCTGTGGATAACTTTGTATGCCAACTCCCTAGAGGCCAAGGAAAAACCTTTGTCTGGAATTTTTCACATCTGCTCTTTATAGCGCCACCAGGAGGCCCACATATGTAAAACACATTTTCTATTATTACTCCTTCAGATTTTATCCACATTTCACGCAAATCGCTACACATGATCTCCATAGTCATGTGATCAAGACAGCTTTGTTTGATTTCTCATATTCCATCCTGATTGGCCACTTTGGCCATTTTTTTGTATTGACTTGTGCTTTTGTTTTTAAATGTACCCATTCTACATACTGTGAAATACAAATTTCACAGTAAATTTCATACTGTGAAATACAAATTTCACAGTATGTATACAAATCAATCAAAACCTGCACAGATGATAATTTGGCAACATGTCATTGTTCCGGCCTCCAGTTAGTCTGACCGATTACACTATACCAAACACTAACCTCAGTCTAAAGTCCTAACCACAACAAAGGGTCACCATGCAACTCCTTGGGTCAAAACGATTGCCCTTGCAACCGTTTAACGCTAAAACCATCTCGACCCTTTGGTGTGGTTTGGGCCATTGAATTCCATGCGTTGAATCACTAGGGTCAACGTGGGTCAACGTGCAACAAGACATATCACACCGCAGGGACAACGCTAAAACAGTCTTGACCCTTTGGTGTGGTTAGGGCTTAAAAAGATAGTTCAGAAATGTTTAACTTAAGCTATATGAAATACTCGCCATTAATATAGTGGTTGCAAGTAGCAAATGTATTAATTGATTGCCCGAGTCCCATGGTGTCAGTTCTGCTCTGGTTTTGGTGAAATATTAAGTAGTTCCGATCATTTTGTGGGGGGCACAGGGGGCCACACATTAAAAGTAAATTAATCCACAAAACTAGCATAATTTGTATTGTTGATCTATTTCTCCCATATAGTGCAACTTTCGTTCATTTTTTACCCCTATCACATGGAACTATGTTTTTTGTGTCCATATCACTACGCCCAAAAAATTCCATAGTTCCATGTGATAGAGGGGTCAAAGTTGAACGAAAGTTGCGCTAATGTTTTAGAAATAAATAAATACATTTACTTTTAATGCCTGGCCCCAGTGGCCCCCACAAAATGACGGGAACTACTTAATATTCACCAAAACCAGAGAAGAACTCCCACCACGGGACTCTGGCAATCAATTAATACAGTTGCAACCACTATATTAAAGTATTTCATACAACTTAAGTTCCAAAATCGCCAACATTAACCGGCCACGTAGTTCGGACTAATGGGATGTCGGACATATGGGCAGTCCCCGATAATGTATCACCGTGTCCATTAATCCACTGGTGATATGCTTTGGAAATAAAAAACATGTCTGCAAACTAGCACACCGTGTATAAAATGACACATAGGAGGTAGTGATACAAACGTCCATTTAGCTCTGTTGCGGAGGTTAGCAGGGTCAGGGACGGTTTGAGTTAATCAGTATCTAAAAAAAGGAAATTGAGGAAATCTCTGAGGAGGGGACGCTTTCTAGTACTGCACTCTTACAAAACTCATTAGTCCTGATCGTTAAGGCAAGAATAAAGGCTAAAAACTAAAGTGTTGACACAGACACTTTTTTTCCTGTTGAAAATGTGTTTTTGGGAGGGTTGCACAATGAAATAGAAACTAAGCCTAGGGTGAATTCCTCTTATTTTCAAATGATGTGTGGGTCTAGTCTGGCTAAGTACATTAGCCTAGCTTACACAGCCTATTTAATGACACAAAATATATTGTTTTGATGATCATCGCATGAGACTGTCACAATGAGAAACTGAAAATGTTATTTATAGTGTCATCCTGGTACGTTAACCAAGTCAATGCAACACCTTAATATTGTGAGCTTGTAGATCTGTTCAAGCGGTTACTTTGGGCTTGTTTATTTGTAAAGACAGACAAAATTAATCGGACAGATTAATGAATCAGTCTGATTGATTAATTGAACCGATGCTGATTAATCTAAAAACTAGAATCGGCCGATACCGATGAGTTTGCCAATTAATTATCACTAGATAACAGCCCTATACATAATCCTATGACAAATAGCCGGGGTATCGTGATATGTTAAGAGCTAGATCTATTTTTGCTCTTTCTGAAAAGTTTGTATTATATCATTGTATTACCGGTAGTTATTTATTTTTTGCCTATAAGGACATGCTCAAAATCTGGATGCCAGGGTGGAATAACCAAGTGAATACATTTGCTAAAATCTCCATGATCTGGCATTGCAAGTCACCCCCTTTCTCTCGCCACTGAGCTGTGAACCAAAGCAGGAATGCATAGCCATCATATTTTAAAAAGACACTTTAAGAGTTGAAGCAAACGGCAGCCGAGCGTCTCTGTGGAGGTTACCGAGTTCAACAGTTCTGAGGCAGCACTTGAGCGTTCAGTGTCTTGCTGCTGGTGTATGAGTCAGCTATTCCCCATGTCACATCAATACTGTATTTACCAGTAGGTAGCAACCACAGAATTAGAATAAAAATCATATTATGTGTCCCGCAGGTATGACAACTATGCATTCATTTACTCAAGACAAAATTGCACTCTGGAGCTAATTGTGCTAGATAGATGTGTGGTGAATAATTCTTCACCAAGATTACTTATTCACCATTAGTGGGTGGGAGATGGATAAATCAGTTTAGAAGACACAAAACATATAGCCTTTTAACATGACAGCGTTTATCTTTCCCAGTGTTTGTCTTAAGTTAAGCAAAGGGTGTGGCTTTCTCCTAACTAACACATAAAATGGCAGGAGGTTGATTCCAACAAGCGGCTTCTGAACTCTAACCCCTTATCGGGCCTTATCTCAAATAGGTTCTCTAGCAACACAAAAGCCAAGAGCACCAATAAGATTGAATATAGGGTTCCTTTTTTCCCCTTCCACATTAATGTACCAACTGCAAGCCTCTGTGGAGTGCTAGTGGTTCAACCAGAGTTCATGTTATTAGTGTTACACAGCCCTTTCATGCTCTCCAATCACACACAGATCAAAAGGGCTTTGTAAGGTATGCCATCACCAGCCAATTAAAGCCCTCTTGTGTAATGTTTTTCTTACAAAGGTTAAGGGCAAGGCTATGGACTTTTACGGACTGGTTTTCAATTCATCATTCAGCTCTTTTGCAGGGTTTTGAAAATCACACCCCAAAATGTTACATAAAAGGCCCATAAATGTGATCTTGATATAGCAGGTTGTCAGACATTGAGGCTGCTGTACTTCACCAGGCTTTCCACCTCGGAGGACAGCCTGGTCTGTTACTAAATTGCTGTGTGATCGTGTCATTGTTTTGTAGTCATCATGCCGGAACCCTCTAAACCAGAACATCTTTTCCCTCAAACCTGAAGAATAATACCATCCAAATAAAAGCCTTGATGCGGTGTAGTGCGAGTCACGCTTTTGTCTGAATGCAACAACCCGATCTAAATCAGATTCCATGTGACTTGTATGTGTTCAGACTCCAATCTGGATGTGGCACAGATCCGCTTCTGGATGGATTTGGTTGCCAGTCTGAACACACAGATCAGATCTGGACACTTGCAAATGCAGTGTGAATGGTCGGGCCAAAAGATCAGATTTGAATCAGATTTTACTGGATGTGACTGCAGTGTGACTTTACTGGATGTGATCATTTGACTCACCATTAACATTTTAAGTTAATGGGGAATATAACTTCAGCTACAAAAGGATAACACACTTATGTACAGCAATTCAATGACAAAGCATGAAAGCAGCTAGGGGGCTCATTTAACGGGATACAAGGATGTTGTTGGGATCAAACCGGTCAACTTCTGGATAAGTGGGCAATTAGTGCACTATAACCATATCTTATAAATTATTGCTAACTCCAGTCTTGACATAAGCACACCAGGAAGAAGAATGTGTAGAGTGTGTAGATTGTTTATTTTTCAAAGTCAAGCTAGAGCACTTCATGTTTAACATTCACACGGCTGCCATTTTGCAAGTATGGATATGGTCGACAGTAAATGCATGGTTTTAGTGTTAACATTTCCAGCATAGAACATTGCCCCAGCACTGCCACGGTTTAGCTTTTTCACTACATGGTACTGGCTCACCTTTTATTGGTTTTCCATTAGGGAAAAGTACCTAGCACACGACCTCAGTCAAGGTTCCAAGTGAGCTCAGGTGATACCAAAATATGACATGAAAACACTGCAGACTGCTGATTATTAGTCAGCTAATCATCACTAGTGTGATTACATCATAGATGGAGCAACCTAAAATGGTTTTTGTTAGACTATACAGTGAAATAGACAATATTTCAGACAGACAGTGTTAGCATAAGCTTGTCATGTCATGTTCAGCCAGTACTATGCAGTGGAAAAGCAATGTAAACAGGGTGCAAAACACAAGTCTCTGCAATGGCTTGGCCTGATTGAGACAATGAGTACAGTAGATTGTTTATGTTCTACATGATCATAATGATGAATGAGACAACAGGAAAATGAGCAAAACATCAGGGCATATCCAGTGAGTCACAGACTGTAGAGAAAAATATTGTAAGATAAATCAGTTCCACTAAAGGTAGGTGCAAAGCACGGAGTGATATTTTATCTTCACAAAGGCCTCATAATAATCAAAGGAATCAAGCCAACACTGCCACCTACTGGCAAGTGTAAATGATCTAATAATAATGAGATTGTATTTACAGTAAGGCATCTTATAAGATGACAAAGCAATAGGACGAGTACAAAATATGAAATTCAAAGATTTGATCATGCAATCAAATATTTACATAAGTTGCAACACAAGATATACATAGGATACCTGGTGGCTCAGCCACGGACGCATCTTATTGTATGAAGTTCAAATCCAACTACCACCAAGTCTTGTTAATTCTCTCTGCCTTAGGTTTCCAACCTCACTAGTCTACACATGAATCATAATCAATTTGGACTTTACTTGTATGAGTCTCAATCGGAGAATACAAAAAAACATAAAAAAAATAAAAAATAAAATCCCAGTCAAATTAAAAATCCAGATCCATTAATCAATCTATTTGGACAAGAAATAGCAGCAAATTTCTATAAATTAGCTTGCACACATGGCAAGTTGTGGCAAACGAGTGCTCAAAGCCAGGCCTTGGTCCATAATTTATTTGAATGTACATCACAAGGCACAATAATTAATATGGTAAATATCTTTGTACAGTTGTATCCATTTTAGTTCCTCCTTGGTTAGTGATGGAGCTCGCCTGCAATATTTTAGTCCCACTGCACATATCCTTTCCTCTTTGGTCAGGGATGGAACTCCATCACAGCTAAATAACATTTAAAAAAATCTAAAACCTTCGCTAGTATCATCATGGAGATTTCCTTTCAACTCTGCAAATGCAGCTTTTCATACATCGTTTGTGTTCCTCTACTTTAATGTGTCTTTGTCAATACCTTTGAACGTTGGAACAAGGCCTGATGCAACCTACGGGACCTGTTAATAGCAAAACAATGCCATTAGTAAGTGTCACTTGCCGATATGAATTAAAATGTGAGCATGGTTATACAAGTATACATTTATGTCTGATAAGACTTTTATTTATTGCACATGCCTTGGGCCCAAAAGTTCACAACCTTTTCTTTAAGATTTATTTTTGGGCCTTTATTGAGAGGACAATAGACCGACTTCGGGATCGGGATTCAAACCTGCGACACGCCGTCAGGCTGGCATGCAGCCAAGGGTGCCCGGACCTCCACGCCGGCGGCCCGGGCAACAGTTCACAAGTTTTAATACAAATCCGAGTGGATCAGATTCAGTTTTTGTGTAATAAGATATCTTTCAACACTCCCAAATCCAAATCTGATCCCCTCTGATAGGGATTAAAGGTGTTAAGACTCTTGGGGATTGACTGTTATATTCTACTTACCCACAGACATTGAGTGGAAGTTCAGAATCTGGATCTATTGGAGGGGCGCACCAACAGGGGAGACCCTTCTACCACCATTCCCTGGTCAAGCAAGAAGCAAACAATTACCAATACTGTATTAATATGATATACATTAGTTACTAATGTATAATTGCCATACAAATAAAGACCCTCCACCAACAACAAAAACACCACAATTAATGTGTACCAAATTGCCTCATTAAACACACAATGGGTATTGTAATCCATTCTGATTACAATGAGGCATAGCTAACCCAGAGTGGAATAGTAAGAGTGGCGACAAGCTTTGATCTCGCCGCAAAGCAGGTGCCTATGGGCTATAGTTCCAAACATTGGAACTATCCCATTGAGAGAACTTCCGCATTCCATTGTTACAATGGGAGTCAACACTTGTGTCGTCACTCTCATACTATTCCACTTAGAGCTAACCATAGCTCTTCATTCCCAAGTATGCACACTACCTATAAATATGTACACACTACACACAGTTGCACACACCAATAAAGATGTAGATCAATACAATTAATTGAAAGGGCTGGAGTCAACTTTATGTATAACTGCACCTTATACTAAACTGCATCAGCCACAGGAAAGAACTCCTACGAGTCCCACCGCATTATTGCTTTAACAAAGAACTGAAAGAAGGCAAACATACATTGAGCATGTTGATGGCTTTATCGCAGGCCTCCTTCTTGGTGTATTTGACAAAAGCATACTGTTGGTTTGAGATCATTGTGACATTGGAGACAGTGCCAGCTCTGAAAGAAAAAATAGACAGGAGAAGAGAATGTATGAGTAGATACAATCATTGTTTGTTTCCCCCAAAAGTTGCTTGTCCACTCTTAGTATTTGATCTGTAATCAAATTGACCCACAGGGATTTAGAACACGCATATTATTTTACCTGCCAAAGATGTTGAGGAGCTTCACCTTTGTAACAGTAGGTGCCAAGGATCCTACCCAAAGGTCACAATTCTCTCCAAGTCCAATCCTATAACAATAGAAAAGTAACGGGTCTATAAATCGATTCCTCTTTATTTTTTACAGTCCAGCGTTTAATTCATGCTTTTATATTTACAACTGTATTATTTTATATATTTAGCTTTAAATCTGTTGTGCTTTGTACAAACAAAAGAAAAAAGTGCTATATAAATAGTCGCTTAAAGTCCCCTCCCCCCCGGTCATAAAACGATGCATCGACTGAACTTCTACTTTACTGTCTGACAAGTAGACTTGGAAAAACTCAACTCGTTAATGCCCTAACACACAGAAGAAATATTATTTACCATGTGCTCTAAATAAGCCCATGTAAGCACTGTTAAAGTATTGTTATCAATTATCTGATAGAATAGATTTGTTGGAATCAGTCCCTTCATAGAGAAAAGGGGTTAAGATAACGGCGCCGCCCAGGCCGTAGCGTAACGGTCTGGGCACCGGACTGGTAATCCAGTCGCAGTGTGCCGCGGGTTCGACTCCCGGACCCGACACGGCCTTTACTGCATGTCATCCCCCCATCTCTCTCCCGTTTCCTGTCAGCCTACTGTCTGTCCCTTCAAAAATCAATAAAAGGCGTAAGCCGCAAAAAAAAATATCTAAAAAAAAAAGATAACGGCGCCTTACGTTTTGACCCCAGTGGGAGACTGAGACTTTGTCCTGGCACGATCCATAGAAGTACCGGTAGGTGTATTCACTTTCCGGATACTCGGCTGCTTCTTTCCTACAGGAGTCATCTTTTTGTCCTCATCCTCGGTCTCTTCCACTTGGCCATTTCTTTTGTCTTGACTGACGTCATGTTCTGCTGGTTGAGAGCGCCGACCTGAGGGGAAACGAAAGCATCAGTGTCATTTAAAAATAATTAAAATAAGTCATTCAATAACGTTATGGTTTGAAGCTTGGACCAACTTCCACTGACAAACATCCCTAAATAGGAAGCAAACTTAGCATGTAGCAGCATGTAGAGGCCACGTGATCATAACTGTTTGCTAGTCGCAGGCAGCTAGCCAGCAGGCAGCAGCAATACATAGCATGGAGAGACTTAAATATGTGCCGTATCGGATCGGAATTGTTGCTGCTATATTGGTATCAGATAGATTGGAAGTGAAAAATCTAGATCTGCAGCATCCCTACATACAATTCACTCTGGCCTCAACTATCTCACAGGGTGGTAAACCTTTTGGCTACCTGTTCCATACACTATGTTGAAAAACAGCTTATATTATGAAAAGTTTTGTAGAAATAATTTTGGATAACAATACCATATGAGCCATTAAGGAAACTAATATTCTTCCATACTCTTCTTTTCTCCAAATTATTTTAGCTCTTTTTGTACACAGAGGAATAAAGGTAATTTGGTTTCATCAAGTTCTTCAGTGATTTGAACTTCTTTTTCAGAAACTGTCAGGATGTAGAAGACATTTTTAGAATCTGATCTCAGGTCAAAATGGGTTTAGACATTTCATTGACTTACCTTCACTACGACCACGCCTGCCTTCAGAGCCAAACAGAGCGTCAACAGCTTCTTCCAGTGTAGCATGGTTTTTCAAAGCTTCAGAGCTCTGACCCCAGGTGAAGCCCATTTCCTAAACAGAAAAACCAACGACAATGTCTTGAATCCACATAACGCTTAATTGGTTTCATAGTATTTTTTTGCTAGGTATGAGTCAAATGCGGGTAAACCTTTCTACTGTAGCGTTAGTGTTTGTAATGCTTTTGCCTGTGGTACTAGTAGTACTATAGCTACTTGGGCAAGTAATTCAAGTATGGATGAACATTTTTATTTTGTGCATACAGTACAGTATGTTATCATTGGCATGGTGTGTGTGTTAACATTGCAGTACTGTAACTTCTTGACTGGAGCAGCTTTCAGCAACTAAATAATGATTACTTTGCTAATATAAACCCATCTTACTTGTACCTCATTATTTATTCACATTGTCTTGTTTGTGATAAAGGTTAATAAAAAAAAAATAGTATATCATGTTTGCATTCATTGTTGTCAGTAAGACAGTGGATGGCACTGGTTTGTGTCATTTTGTTGTTGTGGCAGCTATTGGCCTCCCTTACCATTAGGTGTAAGGTCTGTGCCCTCTTCAGCTCCTGGGCAGCTTCAGCACTTGAACTTTCCTGCTGTAGTATCTCCTTATAGACCAAAGAGGCCTCAAAGTACCTCTGGGTAGCAAGCAAAAAAAAGGAAAACATTAGCAAGTGTAGAAATACACAATTTGATGTATCACAGTAAACGACAAACTTGAAATGTTTCACTGGGAACATTTTATATGGAAAAATGACCTAATAGTTGGGTAAATGATGATTTACCTTGAGCCCACACAGCGCTTTTCCTTTCCTAAATAAACCTTTTAACCACTTAGGTTCCATGAAAAGCGCCAGACGAGCATCAGCTAACGCCCTCTCATAGTCCTGCATTCTTTCGTAACAAAGTGACCGATTTCCAAATAACCTGAATTGGGTGGGGAAGGATGGAGGTGAATAATAAACACATTATGTCAGTAATTGCCAGTGTTTTAGTTTTAAGTATGAATAATGTAGTACTTAAATGTTTTCTCACTTGAATTCCTGTGGATTGAATTTAATGGCATCAGTATAGCATTTGACTGCCGCTTCATATTGTCCACAAGCCGCAAAGCGATTTCCGACAGCTGAAAAAGAGATGGAAGAGTGGTGTGTTTATTCAGTTCAACGTTTGTTAATAAAATGCTTGGTTAATTTCAAAAGATACTGAGTAAATGTAAATATACTAACTTATCGTTGAAATTTAACTTACCGGCAAGTTCTGTACTTTTTTTGGCTAAATGCTCTGGCACTACTTCCATGTTTCTCACTGTAGGCTTTATAAAAACAAAAACAAAAACAGACCATTATTATGTAAGGTAAATGCATTAAGATAAGGACAACAATCCTACTAATCCTCCTAAAATGGCTGATATTACAAACATTGCGTTATATATTCCATATACAGCCATAGAATACTAAAATTCAAGGAGAGATTCTTCCCCATAATTACAGTACTTGCTGTAACTGGGGGTCAGCTCTTATCATATAGTATCAAACACATTCGCTTTTATACCACCATATCACTCACAGGCCTTTTAATTTATTTTTCATTTGAAACTAAAAAAGCAAATGTGGGGATATGTGCACATAATTCATCACAAACCTCTAGATTTCCATCTCCTTCCTTAGTGATCACAATATCATCATTACTACCACTGTTGTTACTGAAACCACCATTAGCAGTTTTCTTTCGGAGTGGGCTGGGGACAGAAGGTTCCTCAATTTCTCTGGACCCTTCAATATTTGTTTCTTTGTGATCTTCTGATGTTTTAGAAGGCTTGATTTTCTGAAGAAAAACAAATATATTAAGACAGCCATACACAACACTGGTGGAAACAAAGGTTTCTAATGCATCATATAGCACACCTGTTTGACAAATTTAGGGTCTTTTTTGGGTTTGGTTTCTTCAGTTTTCTCCTGAACAGACTTCTTCTCTTCTGGATAATGAACTGGTGATGATTCAACCCTTCGGTCTGACGTTTTAGAAGGCTTGATTTTCTGAAGAAAAACCCAAACATATTACACAGCCATACACAACACTGGGGGAAACAAAGGTTTCTAATGCATCATATAGCACACCTGTTTGACAAATTTAGGGTCTTTTTTGGGTTTGGTTTCTTCAGTTTTCTCCTGAACAGACTTCTTCTCTTCTGGATCATGAACTGGTGTTGAATCATCCTTTCCTTCTGACGTTTTAGAAGGCTTGATTTTCTGAAGAAAAACACATACATTAGACAGCCATACACAACACGGGGGAAAAGAGGTTTCTAATAAGTCATAAAGCACACCTGTTTGACAAATTTAGGGTCATTTTTTGGTTTTGTTTCTTCAGTTTCAGCTTTCTCCTGAACCGACTTCTTCTCTTCTGCATCATGAACTGGTGATGAATCATCCTCTCTTTCTGACGTTTTAGAAGGCTTGATTTTCTGAAGAAAAACACATACATTAGACAGCCATACACAAAACGGGGGAAAAGAGGTTTCTAATACGTCATAAAGCACACCTGTTTGACAAATTTAGGGTCATTTTTTAGTTTTGTTTCTTCAGTTTCAGCTTTCTCCTGAACCGACTTCTTCTCTTCTGCATCATGAACTGGTGATGAATCATCCTTTCTTCCTGACGTTTTAGAAGGCTGGATTTTCTGAAGAAAAACACAAATATATTAGTCAGCAATACACAACACGGGGTAAACAAAGGTTTCTAATGTATTGTAAATTAATTGTAATGCATGATATAGCACACCTGTTTGACAAATTTAGAGTCTTTTTTTGGTTTTCTTTCTTCAGTATCATGAACTGGTGATGAATTATCCTTTCCTTCCGACATTTTAGAAGGCTTGATTTTCT
Organism: Protomyctophum parallelum; assembly: GCF_964188405.1. Classification (NCBI taxonomy): domain Eukaryota; kingdom Metazoa; phylum Chordata; class Actinopteri; order Myctophiformes; family Myctophidae; genus Protomyctophum; species Protomyctophum parallelum. Next base: position 29,818,507 of record NC_139718.1, on the reverse strand, counting down.
GAAGAAAAACACATATTAGACAGCCATACACAACACAGGGGAAACAAAGGTTTCTAATGCATCATATAGCACACCTGTTTGACAATTTGAGGGTCTTTTTTCGGTTTTGTTTCTTCAGTTTTCTCCTGAACTGACTTCTTCTCTTCTGGATCATGAACAACTGGTGAAGAATCATGCTTTCCTTTGTCCTCTAGTTTGGGGGTCTCATCCAATAGTTTGGGGGTCTCATCCTCTAGTTTGGGGTTCTCATCCAATTGATTCTTGATAGTGGATCCAGCAGTAGACACATCCAAACTTTCTTTTTCGACTTCCTACAGGGAAAGACAAAGTATTATTAATATTAACCCATTGAGGACAGGAAGCCCTTTTGTTTAGTTTTTTTACCTTTCAACATGGGGACACATTTTTGGGTAGTTGTTGCCATCTATATAGCAACATAAGGTTTGAATAAATCATGCCATGGCATGGCATATAGCCCATTGCGCATGTTTATTTCCTTCCATGGAGCAACATGGAGCCCACCGTACGGTCTTCGCTTCCTAACCTTATTTAATTAACCTTGGAGGTAACATGACCGCTGACAAAATATATGTATTTGTCAATGTATCAGACATAGTAGGGTGATGCGTTATGTGACCTGCCAGGTGGGTATTTGAAGGTGTGTGCTCTGCAATGTTTATTTGTCTGAGTAAGAGTGTGAGGCGCTTGAAACGTCACCTAGGTGGTTGATTATCCATCAAAGACACTTTGGGAGGATGATCCACTGTGTGGTCACAGTACATACATACAGTATATGCACAGTAACATTCTGGGTTAGTAGTTAAATTTGTACACTCTTGGGTTACATTCACACTCAGGATTGTACTGTGTAAAGAAATGATTTGAGATATGAATTGAATCTCTTCAAACCTTTAAATTCTCGTCTGGTTCCTTGTTCGATTCCAACTCATGAAGATCACTGGCACTGTCATTTTCCACTCTAGTGGCTGCGGTTTCGGTTACAGTTACACTACTGTCAGGATTGGCCTTATCCATGGTCTCACTGTTGTTTCCTACTCGAGTGGCTGCAGTTTCAGTTAGAGTTGCACTACTGTCAGGATTGGCCTTATCCGTGGTCTCACTGTCGTTTCCCACACCAGTGACTGCAGCTTCGGTTAGAGTTGAAGGTGCACTACTGTCAGGATTGGCCTTATCCGTGGTCTCACCGTCGTTTCCTACTCTAGTGGCTGTGGTTTCGGTTAGAGTTGAAGGTGCACTACTGTCAGGATTGGCCTTATCCGTGGTCTCACCGTCGTTTCCTACTCCAGTGGCTGTGGTTTCGGTTAGAGTTGAAGGTGCACTACTGTCAGGATTGGCCTTATCCGTGGTCTCACCGTCGTTTCCTACTCCAGTGGCTGTGGTTTCGGTTAGAGTTGAAGGTGCACTACTGTCAGGATTGGCCTTATCCATGGTCTCACCGTCGTTTCCTACTCCAGTGGCTGTGGTTTCGGTTAGAGTTGAAGGTGCACTACTGTCAGGATTGGCCTTATCCATGGTCTCACCGTCGTTTCCTACTCCAGTGGCTGTGGTTTCGGTTAGAGTTGAAGGTGCACTACTGTCAGGATTGGCCTTATCCGTGGTCTCACCGTCGTTTCCCACACCAGTGGCTGCAGTTTCGGTTACAGTTACACTACTGTCAGGATTGGCCTTATCCATGGTCTCACTGTCGTTTCCCACACCAGTGGCTGCAGCTTCGGTTAGAGTTGCGCTACTTTCAAGACGGGACTGTTCCGTCTCTGCAGAAGTTTTTTCAACCACGTTTTCTTCCTCCTTACTTTCCTGTTCCTCTTCATCATCATCATCATCATCCTCATCGTCCTTAACAGAGAAATACATTTGTCAAGATTCCAAAAACAAATCTTTATGCCTGGATTTTACCTCCTTATTTCATTTAATGCTCGGGATTGTAACATTTATTTTTAAGATAATGTGTAATGGTCATGCTTAATTGGTAGTGATCACAAAGTTGGATCAAGTTTATTTTCATCAGCATTTTCAAACAAAGACAGGCCAATTCATGTTGTGAACAAATCAACAATCATCTTGGCAGTCTAGATGCAAACGTTGAGCAAGATATTCACCAATGGCAGACAAACGATTCATTTGTATCTAATACCAAATAGTATAAAAAGATGGGAATAGAGTTGAGATTAAGGTTGCGAAAGTTTCAGGAGCAACTGTGGTATGAAGGGAGACAACAATGTATTGTAAGCTACTGTATTTTTACAACATTGCAACAGTTAACCACTTAAGCCCTATATACTTTGTCATTTGACGAATAGCAGAAATAGCAGATCTACAGCTTGTAATCTGATATTTTTGGAAAATGTTTGCCTTTAAATGATAATGCCCAAAATATGTTATGGACTAAAAGAAATCTTAAAGTTGTGAAATAGAGCTTTAAGCTTATTCTACCGCTTTTACTCCCTGCAATTGATTCTAGGTTAGATCCTTTGAATGTCACAATCGCTCCACCTATGGAATATAAATGACAATACTTACAGACATATTCTCCTTTTTCCATTCATTTTTCTTCTTTTTTCGCCGCTGTAATATAATTAGAAAATAAATAACCCATGGTCTGTGTTGTCAGATGATGGAATTAAACATTTCAGAATAATTTACAATCAGAATTCACTGACCAATTTCTTACGCTTGTTCTTCTCTGCGCGCTTTTCCTCCTTTCCTAATTGCTTTACTTCCTAAAAGACAGACAAAATGTGGAATTTGACGATGCTCAGCACAATAACATAATCTACATGAACAGCTTTTTGGAAACAAAAAGCCTCCCAAAGGCAAGCTATTTTAGCAATTCACACTTGTAATCCATGTGGTAAAAATGTACAATCAATGGTAATGTACTTACATAGTGTATACATTCTGTATCTTGTTTATATGTGTATATATACTCAAACCTGTCATGCTTATTACTATTGTGATATTGGAAAATTGGTTTGGGCTCAGGTGGCATTAGTCACTGCTCATCTTTATAGCCAATCAGCTGTACGGCGCAAACAGTTTTGTCTTAGTGACAAGGAATTAACCTCCCCGTCTCATCAGTTATTCATGAGGCATAACTCCTCCATAATAACACAAGAATGTGAGACAGCTGTTCCTGATTGCCCGCAACACTATCAGGATGTGATTGGTTGAATGTTTAGCCCTGGTTCTATATAATATGTGATTTGAAATATTTTTCCATATACCCTGAAGAAGGCAGTTGTACCTGCCGAAACGATGGTTTCTATTCTACTCTGCATCCAAATAAATAATTGGCACTTTGGCTAGCATGTTTCATGATAAATGCTTTTATATAATAATAAACCAGTGGAGTTGAGTTTTCCCTTACCAGTGTTGCGGACTCCATTTCTTTCTCCTGTGTTAAATTAACAATAACATACATTTGACAAAATATAACCACATGATTAAATGTATTGTTTTGATTACCTGTATGTCAAGCAAGTATCTGCAAATTGATTTTCATACCATACTAAAATAAATAGCATATTCTTCTATCCTACAAAATCAAGCAACACAATATGCAAAATATCAGCAATAATGTCAAGGCAGTGTCAATGGGCTGGCATCATGCCAACCGACTGATACTGTCGTTTAAGTACCTCAGGCTCTGGAGGTAAAACCTCCTCTTCATCACTGTATATCAAGTCTTTGGATAATTCAGAGTCCAATGCCCTCATGATGGGTAAACCAAACTCTAAACCTTCAAAATACAACAGAAAACACAAAATTAGTTTACAACCAGATTAAGAGTCTACCCATCCTGGTTCTCATCCCACTATAAATGTGAAAATCACTGTCCGTCCGTCTGTGTGTGTTTCTGTAGTTCACAGACCGACTTCAAACTCGGCCGAATAGGCGGTTGTCCAGAAACGCTGATCCACGCCCATGTACCATATATGGAGTCGAGGAGTTTTGTCAAGAACTTCCAATCCGCCACACAGGCACACACACGATTTTTTCCCCCCTCCCAATCAATATGCTGAAATAGGTGACAAGATTTGACATGGGTATTTGATTTTAATGATTAATAAAGTCTGTCATGGAAACAGATGCTCCTAATTTTCTTTAAATTTTCCCCAGCATAGCACCAAGACCATTCATAAATAAAAGTAAGGTTCACCCATCTCTGCGTATCAACTGTTGTGATACTCACTCACTTACCAAAAGAGTTTAATGCATCTAGGACAGGGCTGTCATCAGAACGTCTGAATATTAGATCTACTACCGAATCCTGAAAGAAAGGAGAAAAATATCTATAATTTCAAACAAATGGAGCTACTGTATGTCTGCATATAGGAGCATGAGTGAATGTTTGTGTAAATATTTGTTCAGCATATCAATATACTTATAATTAAAAAATGTATACACACACATATCTATATATGAATTCGTGTACAGCAGGGGTGCCCACAGTTTAACTTGAGAGCTACTTTCAAAATGACCAGCTCAACAAGAGCGGACCACACACACACCTGAGGGGGCTTTAAAATAGTGCCGCTGGCGTTACATACAAGACAAACGCACTTGGAATGGGAAAAATCTGATGGAACATTTTTTGTATACAACTTTGTAATGCTACTGCAACAAGCAAGTAGGCCCATTGCTTTGTGGTTTTGAGCTGACAGGCCGCTTTTGATGTAAATAAAGTCATTCAAGCGGCAGATGCCAAAAATAGTTTTCATATATATATATATATATATATATATATGCCAAAACCAATATAATTTGATACCAACATCTATTTCTGTCTCTCTGGTCTAGTCTTCTCAGGCAAGCAGCAGGTTTTTTCTTCATCTTCACTTTCATCATTACTTTATTTGCTGTCTAGAATGTTGGAAAGGGCTTGATCAAGTGATATTACTCAAACGGAAAACAACATATACTTTCCCAGAATAATAGTAACCAAAACAGTAGGTTATGAGGAAAAAAAACGGACCCAGTTATTATCTTGCAAAATCTTTTGCAAATTTCTTGGAGGGCGTTCACGTTTTCTGTCCAATGGGGGCGATTCCTTTTCCTGCAGTCCGATCTGATCCGATCCACTTATGGGATCGGGACTGCCCTAGAAAAAACAAATATAAAACGAATGTAATAAAATGAGGAAGGCGACGTATAATAATTAATAAAAAAATAAACGAATACTAATAATCACTTATTGTTGTAAAAAAAAAGAAAAACATGCTTTTCAAGTATAACCACCATTATTTTAAGCTGGACCATATTCTTCCTCATGTTACTTTTTCAAATGGCGGATGTGGCCCCATTTGTTCTCAATTATCATGCACTGTGCAATATTTTTTATGTGAACAGTTTAGGGCAATCAATAGTTTACCTTATAATATACATAACTTGCAGTCACTCACAGCAGGGTACAGTTTTGAATGTGATAATTACTTTTCACAATTTCTGAAATCGTACTGATTAGCTAGTACCAAATTGTATTTTATTCATCAAAGCCCTATGCAAATGCAGTGACTAAATGTTGATTGAAAATAATTGTATTTGAAACAATTATCTGACATTATTACAGGCCATCTGTATTTTAACAGGTTACATACTGATCAAGCCCGTTCCACATTCACAATCCAGCATAAAATAGGCCATGTTTAAAATGGCATCAATAGAAAAGACCCTGGTGATGTATTGTATTGGTTATACCTAAATTAAATTGTTATGACCATGAAACTTCCCCAGTTGATTACTTACAAAGACAATGATTTATTGTTTTACAAATCTTAAAAATGCAAATAAGGCATTATATAGGAAAATATGCAAAAAACAATATATACGAAAAAACTACTACTGTGGAAGGGTTATCATATATTAATTTACTTATATGGTTTTGCCCACTAAATTCATAATTAACGTTCCAATTTTGGAGGTCTGGCTCTCCAACCGGTGGAAAGCTGTGGCGTTCCACTTTGCTGGGTTCTTTACTGTTATCAGCTTGTGACTGCAACTTGTTCCTGTTCACAGATGAATCTGCACTGCTGGTCTCAGACAGGAACAAACTGCAGGTTGAAAAGACCCACAGCCCTGAACTCGGTAGAATCTGCACCTGGCTGGCTTGGTGAAAAACTATCTTTACACTTGTGAAAAACTGAATCCATTCTCTTTGGATCAAATAGTAATCTCAACAAGCCAAGATGGCTTCTTGGTTAGAGTGGATGATAATATTATCACACGAAAAGATGAAATTACCTACCTAGGTTCCATCCTGGAGGCAAATCTTTCCGGTGATAAAATGGCCACCAACGTAATCAAAAAAGCCAACCAAAGAACAAGATTCTTAATCATACACTGGTCAACAAAAACACCTTGAACAGGAGCCCTTATACAAGGTTTCTTCGACTGCACCTTGGTACCTCAAAGACCCTAAAAACAAGGCTCCAGACTTCCCAAAACAAACTTGTCAGGCTACTACTTGGCCTCACTCCCCGAAACCACCAATCTGAGTCCCCCCCCCACCCACTTTACCCCTAACTGCATGTTTTTTTTCCACTTTTAACCTCCTAATATGGTGATTTCCGGTTTGTTTTTATATAGAAGTGTATATTTGTATGTCTCTAAATGTTCTGATGAATTGAAAATGTTGGACCCTGTTGTAAACAAGTCAGTGTAATGCTTTATCATGGTGTCGTCCACTCCACAGACACAATTTTTGTATTGAGTTGTGCATTCGTTTGAAATGTACCCATTCTGCTAGCCGCAATTTGCAACTCTAGATTTTTTTATAATGGGATGAATCTAGAGTTGCAATACCCTCCATTGACTCCCCACTAATCCAATTTGCGTTTGCGATCTGCTTGTCTTAAACTATGTTAAACTCCCCAACATTGCAGCTGTAGTCCAAGCTCCTCTTTCAATCTGCCGAGCTTGTTTTCATAAAAATCCCCCCTAGACATGTTATGAGCTACTTTCTGTCAAGAAATTCTGTGCAGGTGATATCTTTTCCAAGTGCTGGAGTTTGGAAGCACTCGTCGTAAATCACTGAACGGCCCTGCGTACCACCTGTTTCGAATTTGCACATAATGCAGGACGCAGCAGCGCGACCCGTTAACAAAAACGAGTGCTTCCAAGATCCAGCACTTAGAAAAAGAATCACCTGCACAGAATTTCTTAACAGAAAGTAGCTCATAACAGGTCTACGGGGGATTTTTATGAAAAACAAGCTCGGCAGATTGAAAGAGGATAATTCAAGCTTGGACTACAGCTGCAATGTTGGGGAGTTTAACGTAGTTTAAGACAAGCAGATCGTAAACGCAAATTGGATGAGTGCGGAGTCAATGGAGGGTATTGCAACTCTAGATTCATCCCATTATAAAAAATAATCTAGAGTTGCAAATTGCGGCTACCATTCTGCATACTGTTAATAAATACTTCAAACAAACATGTTATATTTTGATAGACATATTGGCCTAGGCCTATTGTTTGCTTGTTCGCGTTATTTAGATAGTGATAGACATATTGTTTGCTTGTTCACAAATGCTATGTATGATGTTGTATAGAAATATTCAGACAAGCCAGTTTGATTGTTTACTTTGTAGCACTTAATTATTTCCTTTGCAGACCATGCTTGTCGAATACTTGTTTATGTAATTTAATCTGGTCTTGCACTTTGTCAGCCTAAAGTTATATGCGTCAGGTTGGGCTCAGGATACTTCGTACTTACATGTGTGCGCTCGAGTCGCGAGTTCTCACGAATTTTCGGCATGCTTGCACCAACTGTGTAGAGGGGGGAAAGGGAAAGTAAACACTCCGTCATCAGTTGAAGTTATCATATATTGTTGTTGTAAGAATCATGTATATTGTAGGCCTATATAGCTCTGCTCTGGTCCGTTAAGACGTCTCCAGCCTTAAGAAGAAGTCCTAAATAAACTATGGATCAGAGTTCAGAGCTAATGTAGGCCGCCGCCTATCTCTCATCGGCCTTGGTGTCGTATCGACGACATGTCCAAAAATGGTGGTTAGCAAAAAAAAAGAAGCTAATTATTTTCCAAATCGAACTTCAAAATAATGATACAACCTCTGGTTCCTTCTTACCTTGATGCTTGATCCTGTTCTCCTTCTGAATTATAAAAATAAATGAGTGGAATGCTGTGGCGATTGGCCTGCTTCTTCTATGAATTTGTTGTGTGCTTCCGCATTCGTTCGATGTGGCTAACACAGTCGACACAATGCACTTTTCACAGGGCAAATTTTGTGTGCACTCGTTTTTCTCACCACTGCAGCCGGTGGGGACAGAAACACGCACTGCCTGCAATGAATGCACCACCATACGCAAATTAACCTTTGGTCATAGAACGACTGTATACAGAAATATAGGTTTAGATGTTCATTGCAGGCATGTTATTAAACGGTTGTGTATTTTGTCTTCTTTTATTACATTAGTTTATTTTTCTACTACCGGTTCTTATCAAGCAGCATGTGTCGCTGTTGTCACCAGTCGAAATAGTAGACTGACGGACGAGATCACGTGCTATGATAGGTTGGTTGTCAGGCTCAGCCTGTCAGGCAACCATTGAGATGAGGAGATAGATAACCATAACTCTGTCTGTGGCTATAACATGTGAAATGTTTGTATAGTTGGGGCGGCTGTTGTTTGTCATCTAGTATCTTTGTTTGTATATTGTCTAGTAGTATCTTTGTTTGTATATTGTCTAGTAGCTAGGCTATCTTTTCTGCAATACAGTGCTCGCCTTGGATCAAGATAGATTTATTACATGAAAAACTAGAAAAAGTGCCCTTCTGGGCACAGGTCTCCACCAGGATAGGAATGTAGGACATTGCAGCTTGCCTTCATCTGGTGGTTGGATAAAAGGGCAACAAAAGTAAACTAGGGAGTTGGCATACAAAGTTATCCACAGATCCGTGCAGTTAGAGGTAAAAACACTTTTCGGACAGTTATAGCGCCACCTTGAGGCTGAGTTGAAATTGTTCATGTGGCATTTCTTCCTCGGCCTAGTGGGAATGTGCGTGCACAATTTGACGGAAATCACGCGATGTGTTCATGATTTGCAGCATTTTGTTTGAAACTGAGCACTCCTGTGAACTTTGGAAGCCAATCTTAACCAATCAGGATGGAGTCTGAGAAATCTGAAAGACCCGTTTCGTTGGATGGCTCTAGAGAGACTGTGTACCAATTTGCGCGATGTTTGGACAAAATCTGTAGGTGTACTGTGCAAAAACTTGTTTTGCACAAAGCGGCCTCCTGGTGGCGCTATAACAGGCCGTTCTGGAAAGTTTGGGGCAGAGGTTCGTCGTTGGCATCCAGGGAGTGTGTGTGCAAAATTTGGCATCGACCGGGTTAACGGTGGCCGAGATTAGCTGCTCACGGACACACACACGGACGGACACACGGACGGACGGAGTGCAAAACATACTCCCCATGCCTTCGGCCTGGTGGAGACAATAAAATGTAAAAATCGGTATAGTCTTGGCCCAAGGCTAATACACACAGTGCCATGATGTTTTATGTGTACTTGCTTAAAACCATGAAATGTACCACTTTTGTTATAAACCCTGTTGTTTGAATTGTGCGTCCTTTTAGGCTATGGGATGTAGACTCAACCGTTTTCTACATCTCCTAGCAACGCTTCTTGGTTACACACAGGTCACAGGAACTCATGAAGCGCGCCCAGTGTGGCGGTGGACATAAGAAAAACAAAACACAACAACATGGAGCCTCCAGAGGTAAATTGGACCGAAATGCAGCCGGGAAAATACTAATACGTTATTATATATTATGTCAAAGACCAATATCAGCACGGACTTTGTGTTGTCTGCCGTGGTGGATCTGCAATACCAGCAGCGGCAAACTAACTGTTTTGATAGCTTAATTGGCTAAATTTGCTAACTTCACAGAACCTGTTGCTTTGGATCAATTAAGCAACACCATTTAATGCTAGTTCAGTAGTTTATGATGCTGATATCGACATAGCGAGGGAGTGATGGCCCATCGTTACATTACGCGAGTTACCATTCTTTATCTTTACACGATCAATCCGTACCGCACAGTTACACGACACACTGTAGCCTACAACAGTGCGGTTATCCCTGGGGATTAGCTGTGCATTAACATGATGTAGTACACCAGAGACGCGTGGTGTTGGATATAACGTTTAAATGCGCGGAGGCAATTTGAATCACATTAAAAAAATCACACCCGTGTGAAGTGAGTGGTGCAACTCCGTGTGGGTGTCCCCGGAAGTTCCAGACCCACAGGAACGTGTGGTGGTCCCCAGGGCATCCCGACTCCCTGTACTGTACCACTCCAAATCATCATCATAATATGATGATTTGTATATTATATACTGTGTGTGTGTGTGTGTGTGTGTGTGTGTGTGTGTGTGTGTGTGTGTGTGTGTGTTAGGCTGCGCAACAGTGACACTATGTGAAAACCAACCGGGGCCCACCCTGGGCAAGACCGCGACTGAAAAGACTATCAACGGAAGTGCGGGATTTTAGCGGAAGTATCGCCGAAGGAAATGACGTTGATGCTTTACAAATCACTTTACATTCTCCGCGAATGAAAAAGGTGTTGTGATTGGTCTGGGAAATATCGTATCCGGGGGAAATACATCTGACGGATATTCCGGAGGATACAACCGCCGATAGCTTCTCAGCCTTAGGTTGTGACCAGGCTTTTCTTTTCGCAGATAAGTAAGCCAGGGACCGAGGCTAACCGGGGCCAGGCAGGGACACACATAGCTGGTGCTGGTTGCACCACTCAAAAAAGCTGACATAACTTTGACAGACTGACTTGTAACTATGTTGTAATAAGTAACATCACTTGGTTTGACATCCAGGACGCTCTGGTTTTCTGTTCTTTCAAAGCAGACAGAGTCATTTACTCCATTGCCCCCAGAAGTGGATACCAGTCAGTACATTGGACAAGCATCAGTGAACCCTGCTCCGGGCCATCAGAATCTGTATGGTTTGAACCAGAATCAGAGAAACCGCAGACCCACAAACGCTGAAGAATGGGAACTAAAGCAACTGCACCTAGGTATATATTCTCAATCCTGTTTGTGTGTGTGTATTTACACAAATACACAAATACACAAATTCACAATGATCACAATTATGATTATTTTTATACAGTATTTTAGATATCCAGCTCTGTATGCAACATACAATATGGTGGTGGTGTACTGTTGGGTCTGAAAATATATACCTTTACATCTGTTTTTAAAATAATGCAGTGTCCTTTCCATTTTCAATATTAGTGTTTCAGGACAGCCACCTGTCACCCGTCCTTCCTCTGTTGCCATCAACAGTGCAACAGAACATCACAGAATATTCCCTTTTCCACCAAAGCGACTTGGAATTTGCTCCTTTAAGGTGAACTACTGTAAACATTTTGACGATGGGTTTTCAGATTGCTGTAAACATAACATGGTCTTAATTTACAATTCAGGCATTTGGCATTCTCAATCCAGAGCGATTTACAGTAAGCAAGAACAAAATGGTAATACATCAAATACATCAAAAATAGTCATCATGAATCATACGTAAGCTAATAACCTAACAGTGGAATCTATATAATGAAGCTAATACATATACAATATAGAGTGCTATGTTTACATAAAATGCTATCTAAGTTACTTAAGTTTAGTGTTTGCATATAGTGCTACGGGCTAAAATGCAGTCTGAAGGGATTGGGAGTGAGTCTGCAGTTCTAATTGCAATGGGAAGTGCATTAATAACTTAGCAGCACCCTGATCTGTCTCAGAATTCAAGGAGTTGATTATACTGATGTTATTGATATGTTATAGAATACTAAAATTGTATTTATTTCCTTCCTTCCTTCTTTCCTTTACTTGCTTTCTTTCCTTTAGAGCATCTCCAGATATCTCTGTTACATCTGAGAGATTTCACTTTCTACCCGAGGGTCACACTTCCCAGGCCTCTGAACACGGGTCCCTGTCCCAGCACCCGCTGGCCCAAGCAACCGTCCTGGCAGATGATTCAGCAAGCAGCTGCTGCTCTCTCTCCCAGCACAGTATATCACCAGGAGAAGAGGGTAGAAAGGGGGAGATGGTACATTCTCCAGTAACTGAAGACCATCTGCAAGAAATGCATTTTTCTATAGATGGCATGGAGAACAATGATGGAGATGGTCATGGTCATCCATTTAGCAATCTTTCCGTCAATCCTATGGAAGAGGCCCCTGAAGAAGACACATCATTTCTACGTGGGGACGTTCCCGCTCGACAACTACTAGAGCTGCTGCAGAAAGATGTAGGCATGCCTAGCGACAGCAGTAGTGCCGTTTCTTCCGCCTCCGAGACCTCCCTTAAAAGAGCGGAGTCTCTTGGTGGGAAATCTAAAGGAGTTTTCAACCCGGATGCTGACCAGAGCAAAGGGAGGAGAGGTAGCCCAACTGGTACTGCTACTCTCACTCAGCAGCAGCAGACACCACAACTAACATTAGAGTCACAATCAGGGAATTCACACCCACGGTTATCTGATGTCTCAAACATTACCCTGGGCTCCCGTAACACACAGCCGGATGACACCAGTGAAGCTCTTCACAGAGATTTGCTGTCTGAAATAGAGCGACGTAATGGCTCTGAAGCCGGATTTAAAGATCAACCACTCTCGGCTCCTACACCAAACTTTGAATCTGTTACAAGGAAGCCAAACATGGCCAGAGTAATCCTGGCCGGCATGTGTGGCTCAGGGCCACAGATTTCGGGAGGTTATAGTGTAGAACACGGACTGAGGCAAAGGGGCCTCTTGTCTTTGGGGAATCAAACTGGGAATGATGGTTCCTATCTGGGCTTCCTCCCACAATCCCAGTCCACTCCAGGCGTCTTTCATGGACCTGATAAATGTAGAGTAAAATCTCCATCAGATAGACTGTCAGCCATTGAGTCCAATGCAAGGGCCTCTTATGAATCGAGCTCAAGAGTCTCCCCGCAGAGTGGAGCTATGCCTGATATTGTTTCTCTTGACCCTATTACCAGTAGACATGGCGCAGAAAAATCATGTCAGGAGGAGACGGGGCCGGGACAAGTCCAGGGTCTTCCAAGTCTAAACTACATGCAGAAAGTAGACGCCTGGAGAGCGAACCAGAACTCAGGGAAGATCTCGCTGTTCGACAACCTGTCTCTGCAAGGGTTTTCTGGTATCTCTCCAAAAGAGAAGGCCTACAACGCAGTATCCGACTCGCTTAATCACATTCTACTGAATCAACAGGAGAAAACCACGCAGCACAAGCTTCCTGTTTCAACCACTACCAACCTCAGTGTCACACAGAGCTCAGCCCTGACTCTGAACCCCTCCTCCTCCTCACCCAGAAGAGGGGAAGCAGTGGGGAGTGCTCCCAATGAGACGGATAACACTGGTTCTGGAGCAGGCCTCTCTGCCTCCGCCCTTGGGAGGTCACAGTCCCACTCATCCCTCAACACGGTTGTAGCATCAATACAGAAAGCTCAACAAACGGAGAGACTGACAAAAGGAGAGACGAGTCAGATTCAGGAGCGCAGGCTTCAGCAGACGAGTGCTGTGGTCCAGCCCTCGCCTCTCCTGGGCCTGGGCAGGTTCAGCGATGTGTCGCTGGACAGGGAAGTGAGTAGCACACTGTCAAATTACCAGCACAGTCATCACAGTGGCCAGAATCTGGGTGCTTCTATCGGAGTGGCTTCTTCTGTTGTCAGCCTAGAGGTTGATAACTATGCTCCCTACTGGAGCTCCATACCATCCTCACCACTGCCGCCACCCAAACCCAGAGAGCTGAACATTGAAGAGAGAATTCCGGTAAAGTCATTATGAAATATAGAGATAAAGTAGCAAAAACAAGAATGAAACATTAGTGGAAAAACACCAACAAATAAATAAATTAGTATGTGACAAAGTAAACAAGAGGCTTTTACATTTTCATAACCTGGAGTCCAAACAGACTAGACTGTTGCATTTGTACAACATTTGAGATTTCAACAAGTAGATAACTAATTTAGAAATATGCTAGATGTAGATGCTGATGCCAATGTATTGTTGTTTTCCTCGCAGTTGTATCTTCACAATCTGGGTATTGATCAGTCTCCATCAACCATCCTGACACCGTTTGGACCCAGAGGGCCAATCAGAGAGCCAGAATTCTCTCCCACTGATCTCTGTACAATCAAAGGATCCGTTGGAAGCACTCAACCTTCTGAAGGTAGCTAATCCTGGAGGTTATTTTCCCTTGTGAATTTAAAGCATTGATCCAGAATATTCAATAAAACAATCACCAATGTACCAAAGAATAAGTCTGCACCGTTTTGAAAGCTCCCCAAGAATTTTATTTACCAAGGCGGGGGAAAAACAACGTTTCGGCCTCTGTGGCCTTCGTCAGGTATATTAGATAGCAACGCATATAGAGGTATAAGTGGGCAGATAGAAATCAGTGATTCATTTTGTAAGCATTGTTTTTTATCAATTTGAACTGAAGCTACATTAGTTTCACATTCAGTTACTGTTTTATTAACACTTAATTGAATGTTTCCCTATTAAAGACCATGCAAAATAAAAGACAATTTTTTGTCACGAGACTCACGATGACTATGAGGCTCTGATAAAATGTCTTTAAGTGTCCTGGAATGCATGCCGTTAGTGTTGGTGCTAGTCATATACCTGGTTACAAAGGTGGCCATAAAATAACGTCAAAGCAGTGAAATATGATTATGTTTAAAGATGTCTTGTTGTCACCATAGTGCTAACTGCTAACATGATAACCTGCATGTGTGTGAAGTTAGGTTACCTTTGTGTATGTGTTACTTTGGAGACAAGCCTGCAGAAAAGAGCTAGCTAGCTTGATGATCGTAATCCTACATGATGAAGACTTCACAATATCATTACAAGAGAGAGAGATTAGTTTTTGTCTGCATTAGCTGAAAATTTGCTTTATTTTCTATATTTTCCACATTTATTTTCCTGATTTATCTCCCGGTAAGATTACTTATTTCTCCAACTCAACAATTTTACTTATTTGGGTTTGAATTATTAATTATTCAAAATGAATGTTTTACAAATTATCAAATTTTGTCTAATGGTAAACACTGAATCTTTCTTCTCCCCATTTCATCCTCACAGGTGGCACTCCACATAAGGCTGACTTTTCCAGATACAGCCTGCTGTCAGTAGACTCGAGTATGTCCATACCACTTAGCATGGACAGCCTCTGCCAACCAATGCACTTCCTAGAGCAGCAGACCAGGGCCTCTCCTCAATCGGACGTGGCAGCGATCCCCAGCGCTCAGCCTCAGCATGCCCCCTACCTCCCTGCTCCACACCCGGAACAGCAACAGCAGAGGGATGACAGTGTTAGCAGTAGCCAGAACACCATAGAGCTTGGTGACCAGTTTGTGTCAGAGTGCTCATTAGTGACTGGATGCAGGGAATCCGAGTCACATTCTCAGCCTAGCGTCATAGAGCAAAGCAACCAAGACTCATTTGTTGGTGACAAGACCCTGAGGGAGATCCGCAAACATCTCGGCCAGGCAGGGGATGACTTCTCCAGTGGATCTCTGAAAGCCTCTTCGCCTTCTTCTTCGTCCTCTGTAACTTCCCACCTCCACTCTGATGATGACATCCTCCTCTCTCTGAGGAAGAGAACGGGTGGATTCCAGGACTCCTCTTTCATCTCGTCTGCCAGCGGCACAGAGGGCCCTGAGACTCGCTCCTCTTTCCCATGGACACGCTCCTCCTCGGACTCCATGCTGACATCCGAAAGACAGAGGGAAAGTTCTATTGGTCGAGAAAGTATGTCATCATCTGGGCAGCCAAATTATCCATCCACACTTCCCCCGAGTAGCCCACCTGCTGTCGACGCCTACATAAGGCCCCAGGATAGTACAGCAGACGGTGGGGCAGGGTTATACCACCACCTTTCCAAATCAGTCCGACGGGCAGAGCCTGAGGGCTGCAGTGCCGCACCTCCAGATAGTACAGGCCCAGCTCAGCTAACAGTTGTCCCACAACCACCAGCTGTAAGCCAGCCTCAGCCAGCTCTTAGTCCGAGAGAGACGTTAGGTAGCGTCTCGGAGCAGGAGGAGGAAGGAAATGCACAAGATGGATGTAAGTAAAGCATTAACGATGCATGCATGTGAATAAAAAAAAACACACCTGTGTGAAAATAGTTTAGTTGGAGAAATAAGTAATCTTACCGGGAGGTAAATCAGGAAAATCACAAAATCACAACCGTGTAAAGTGAGGGGCGATCTTATCATCGTACATCATGACGTAAAATAGACACTATGGGCTCCATTTTCGTCACCGCTAAACCCCTTATCCCTAAACTTCTTTGACTTTTTGTTTTACTATTTTGAAAAACATTTTTGAATAGTTCAACTAGCCAATCTACATTGACAAGTTGTGAGCTTGTAGAATGGCCATTTTAACTATTCAAAAATGTTTTGCAAAATAGTAAAAAAAAAAATCACACCCGTGTGAAGTGAGTGGTGCAACTCCGTGTGTGGGTCCCCAGGGGGTCCCCGGAACTTCCAGACCCACAGGAACGAGCCCAGGGCGCTGGCCCGGTTCCGGCAGGCCGCCCGCGTCCGAAACAGTTGAGAAACAGAGTTACCGTGTGGGGGTCCCCAGGGGTTCACTGTACTGTACTGTACTGTACTGTACTGTCCCACCCGAGGAAATGTGTGTTACCCATCTTCTCCATAAGGAGCTTGAGTCCAGCAGTGGTGTTTTAGTGGATTTCAGACTGGATGGAAACCTTTTTAATATCAGGAGGCTACAGGCAAAGACCAAACTGTCCACAGAGCAGGTCATTGAGTTGCAGTATGCAGATGACTGTGCTCTTGTGGCACACTCCCCACAGGACCTCCAGTCCATCCTTGCTGTGGTTGTCAAGGCCTACAGCAGGATGGGGCTGTCTGTCAACACCACCAAGACAGAAGTGGTCTGCCAATGGAGCTCCAGTACCCACACACCCTGCCTGCCTAGGGTTGGGATTCGTTAGGATTTTAACGGTTCCGGATCCTTCCCGGATCCCTCTTAACGGTTCCGGTTCCTAACGGTTCCCTTAACGGATCCTAATATTATTTTTTTCCCCTTTTTTCTGATATAAATTATGCTTATATTATAACTAACCTAACCAAGTACATAATAAAAACAAATTAATTAATTCAATTATTGAAAATGCACTTTACAAATATGAGGTGGCACTATTATTTAAACTTCACCACCACCACCACCAGCTAGCCACCACAACAATATCATTGTTGCAATTTGTACTGTATATTGCAATTTGCTGTATATTAAATACAGTACACATTGCAATAATGATATTGTTGTGGTGACAAATGTCTTTAATGTTCAGATTAATTTAATATGAAGGACCCCTTACCCTAATGGAAACAAATTGGATGGATTATAAAAATCCTTTTAGCAGACCTTGTATTGAACTGTAGGCTGTTCCTGTGCTTTTTTCTGCAAACTGTTTATAAAGTAGGCTAATCAATCTATGGAGGTATATGCACCTAAACGCTGGGCTCTCAACAGTCACGCGATTAATTTAGAGCCAAATCAAAAGCAGTTGAGTTGCTTATAAGTTGTAAAAAATAAGTGCAGACAAATTGATTTGGCGTGATTCATAAAATATCAGACAGAAAGACGTCGAGACATTGGCGTTCTAAATTAACACCATTAACAACAGTTGTACAATACACCTAATGAAAAGCTCTGTAGACATTAGTAGTTTTTATTTTCTATTACGTTACTAGCCTGTGGAAAGTGAACCAGCCTTGCATCATCCTCATCCCCCGCCATAGTCATGTGATCAAGACAGGTTTGTTTGATTTCTCATATTCCATCCTGATTGGCCACGATTGGTTCCTACAGTTTTCAGGAGTAGCCCGCTTTGTACAAATCGCCATAACTCCTCAACGCAGCTTCAGATTGCGATTAAACTGTGCACGCATATTCCCACTAGGCTGAGGAAGAATCCTGGTGGAGACCTGTGCCCAGAAGGGCACTTTTTCTAGTTTCCCTCTCTGTTAACCACACCAGCAATGTCTGCGCGTGTGTGTACAATGCGCGTGCCATGCTGCGTGCGCTGCAGCATGGCACGCGCATTGTACACACACTCGCGGACATTGCTGGCCATTGTTGGTTTCACGCATGCGCACACCACTCGTGCTCACGGATACACACATGATACACACGGACATTCCTGGTTGTAGGAGTGGTTGCACCACTCAAAAAGGCAAAGTAGTTTAGGGATAAGGGGTTCAGCGGTGACGAAAATGGAGCCCTATGCCTATTTGCTCAGACACTGATGTAAGATTCTCCATTGATTGTCAATGGGAATTTAATGTTTGTTTAAGACAAAGTTTGTGCACAGTAACCAAAAGCTGGCTTGCGCCCCTCAAAATGTCCATAACTCATTTCCATTGTGGATTTGTGGTCCTTTTTGTTTGTTCCAGTTTATTCCCAGCGTGTTCCTACAGAGAGTGTGTCTTCCTCGTCTTCACCTCCCATCCCTGGGGAGGAGCAGGAGGCCATGAGCAATGCAAGCAGCAGTGAAAGTTCCCTGGCTGCCCGAGTGGCCAAGCTGCTGCACAATGAGTCACCAGCCACTTTGCTGTCCAGCAGATCCAGCACTACTGACCAGGAGGAGAGCAGGGCCAGGGGTAAGAACATTTCTTAGGACTGCCTTAACCGTAGGTAGTTTATTTTTCAAATAGTCATCTTCAGTAAGAAAGAAAATGTAGATTAATTAAAGAAAATGAGGCTGTAATTTTGATCCAATCCACCTGCTTGAAAACACTTATGCAATTACAGAATGGATCAAGCTGAAGATAACAGGACAGCAGAGTGACCCTCTGGAGTTGGACATTGAGGACAGGAGACGGATTGAAGAGATCAAGAGAGAGCCGAAACACCTGATACAGGTTCAGTCTGTATTGCTCATCTTAGCATCTATGTCTGACGTGGCAGTCAATTCATGTGTAGCCCATTTCAAATATATATTTATTTTACGTTGTTTCATGTCTTTTGATCTTGTTTAATGTTCGCCTCCCATTTCTGGATTGTGTAGACCCCAAGCTTAAGGTAACTCATGTGTTGAAAAGAGGCATGGTGTGAGTTGGGTTTTAAAACTCTGGTTGGTCTCACAGGAAGCATGGTGTGCTGTGAAGTGAGAAGTCATCTTTGTCGTATGCAGACAAGGGAGGAATTATTAACCTTAACCTTGAACTTGAGCAACGAAAATGAATTCCAATTGTAGTTCTAATCCAGGCTGCAATAGGCAGGACTAGGACCAACTGTTGGTACTCATGTACAGTATATACTGATGTTTTCATTCTTCTTCGGCTCCTCATTTCAGAGCCAGGGAAGTACAGACACAGAGAGCAGTGCCGTGTCCAGCACGGGCGGTCAAAGAGGACAACCTCCTCCCCAACCAGCAGAGACCACGACCATTCTCAAGACGGCCGAGGACCATCTGTCCGGTCAGCTCCAGCAACTTGGCGGCAACCATTTCGACTCCAGCGTCCAGCTCCATACTCCCCTCCGCCTGGACCTGGAGTCCAGGGTGCAGGAGATTGCTGCCCGGGAGGGGTTGACCCTCCCCAGGGCAAGCCCCGCGCCTCCAGCTCTGACCTCCATCACCATATCTACATGCAGGCGCTCCACCTCTCCGTCTCCTTCACCTTCTCCCGTGCCTCCCCTTAGCCCGCCTCCTCCAGAGCCCCTCTGTCTTACTCAGCTTTCCACAGCCAACAAGCAACTTCCTCACGTGATGGAGGAAGACGACGCCACTGCGTCAATACAGGCAACACAGACCGATCCGGTAGCGATCCAGCCTGTATTGGGGTCCGAACCGACCAGTAGTCTATACGCCAGAGAACAAAACCTGACGCGTTCAGAGTTGATACCGAGAACTCACAGGAGACAAGATGCCATAGGAGGTTGGGATGCGGAGTCCTTACAAGGTCAACCTAGAGAGGAGGAGGTGAATGTCAGAGACAGTTACACTGAAGCACAGCGGCAGAGAGACCAGGATGCCCAACCAGAAGACCAAGGTACCGACCAGCTGTTGATGGTGTCTGACCAATTCAATTCTACTTCTGACATGGGCCTCATGACAGAACAAGCCACAGGCTCATCTACAGTCGATGCGCCAACCGGGACAGGTCATGTCTCCCACATCCACCTCACACTGTCCCCCAAAGCCCAGGAACAGAGGCAGGACTCTGGGATCCAGCCCAGGAATGCTGCCGCTGGTCCCGATTTAAAGTCGAGCAAGTTTTACCCCCTTAGATACTCTGCCTCTCCTGCCACCCACAGTCGAGATGAGGGTCCTGGTCTTTCCAGTCCTCTCGAGTCATATGAGTCAAGAGGCGTAAGAAGAGCAGGGGTGCCTGAAAGAGCTGACACCGCCACATTGTTCAAAACCATGGTGCATGATGGACCGGAGACCTCCGCTTACCCACAATCCTATGTACCGCCACAGAGGCTCGCTGCCTCAACAAGGCCTTTGGTCATTCCACCAGGTAGGCACATTAAAACATCTCAACGGTTGTTTATTATGGGAGGTACCGGTGGCACACACAACTTATTTTCATCTGACACCCCATTGCCCAGAGATACATCTGATAATTAATAAAGTAATGTTGAGGGCCAAAACATGCTTCATTTTTAACATTGAAATATTAGTGTTCCAGTTTCTCTCAGATGTATGCTTTAATGTGTACTCTCTCTCTCTCATATACAGCAGTGCCTGTCCTGTTGCCCTATAAGCCCCATGGGAGTGAGGAGCTGTTCTATGTCCCTCAGACAGAAGCCCAGACGTCTCCTAGCCGCTCTGACACCACTATGGAGAGCTCCCACCCAGGTACCACTGGCACTTCTGAATCGTGGTTTAACATTCATGACTTAATAAAATATACAGCAGCGTGCGCGCGTGCACATTGTTTGTGTTATTTCCATTTCGAATTTGTAATTCTAAAACTTGCATACAAATGACCCAGTCCCTGGCTATAACTCAAACAAAAATACAAAATCACCTGGAATCACCTCCATTATCCAGGAGATTTGGATAATTAGTCAGAGAAATAGGTCTCCATTTGGATATTGTAATCATGTACGGGGAACCCAGCAGCTATGACTGAATCTGTAATGAATGCATCTCACTCACGTCTCTCTTCCCTGCTCCTGGGTGGGTAGCAGCTGGCTCTTTTGTAATGTGCACCGTGTCAGGCATGCGTTATTCATGTTCAGGGCGCAGAGTGAAACAAAGGCGGTTGAGGCCCTGGTGGAGCACTTGGGCTGCAGGGGACTTGAATCCCTCTGAGAGACTGGAAGAGGACGCTCTCTCTTTTTCTGCTCTGTGAAATTACAGTCCAACCTCCTTTTTTTGTATTTTAATTTATTTTTAAATTCAGACATTAGGAGGAGGCACGGGAAGAATGTAGTACAGTATTGAGATTATAGAAAGCTAACCAGGACACCGAAAGAGAGGCTCGAGAGGAAGACATGGATCTGAATCGAGACTAGCTGAGGCCGCGGCTGAGTTTGGAAGTCTTAACCATTCAACCATCAACAGAAGTACAGCCAGCAGTATTGTGTGTCTCTTATCTCTACAGTGAGGAGGATCTTGATGTAGGACAGGACACTGTAGTGACATAACATTTATGTTTACTGTATGTACGGTCAGGTTCGGATGACGCCGTGCCCCCGCATTTCAGCAGCGAGATCCTTGGGAAGCAGGACCCAGGCATCGACCGTGGGATCTCCATTAGACACGTTGAGGGGATCTACAGCAAGAGGTTGAAGACAGCCACCTTCAAAATGCAGCCGACTGGACACAGCGGTGAACTGAATTACATTTGTACCCGTTACGTTGTTCGGCGTTCCACTTCCCATGGTCATGAGATATTTTGAAATGAGAAAAATGCTTTTCCAGGCCTAGAAAACGCTTGGAATGAATCAAATGTTTTGGTAAATTCTCTGTCGGGGATTATTACATTTTCAGGATTAAAATTTAAAAACGGCAAAAGAAGCAGTTCTACAAGCTCAAATGCTTTAGTGCTTGTGATCTGCTACTTATGATTTGCTTTTGTGTGACACTGTACTGTATGATCAAGTAGGGTGTTAATTTACCAGAAGAAAAACACAAAAAGTGTTGATAGCACACTGATGTAATTCTCATTATTGCACTGTATGATTGCTATAGGTCTGGAAATGTGGTAAATTAGGGATTACATACGTCTGTGATGACAAATCATTTGGGAAAATAAAGTCTTAACTTATGTTCTATCAAGCTATTTACATCTGTGTTTTACTTTCCTACTAGGTGCCACTGTGTCAGTGGATGGAAGTATGAGACAAGTTCTCCAACCTTCCTCTCAGGTATCCGAGGCCTTTACCAGAGTGCCTTTGTCAAGTAACCAGGTTCCCTCTGGCTCCAGGAGAGACAGAGGGACGAGCCCAGTCCAGTTCCTCAGCTACGGCCAATCAGAGAGGCATCGTGTGGAGTTTCAGCCAATGAACGTGGAGATGGACTCAAACACGGCCAGCCAGAGACCCAGTGCTTCTGACACTGTGGCAGCAATGGAACGAGAACAAGGGAGGTGCCGTCCTGACCTCCCTCAACCTGCTTCCCGGCCGAGTTGCAGCAATCTGGACCAGCTATGGCTTAAGTTCAACGAAAGGTGGGGCTCTGAGGAGAGGCGTCCAACCAGTGAGAGAGAGGCATCCTTACTGGAACGACTGGAGCGCCTCTCTCGTCTTATTCACAGCACAGAGGGGGTATGCACCTCGTCACAACTAGCAGACGGCATGCAACCACGTCCTCACAACAACGAGGACGAGTCCAGAAAGAGAGGAGAAGATGCTGCAATGAAAAGGAGGGAAAGAAAGGCGAGGAAGATGGTAAGCGGGGAGGGGGGGCCCCAGAGGAGAGAGAAACCCATTGCTCCTCGTCAGGTATGGACACAGGAGGCGGAGCAGCAAACCCCTCTCGCAGGAGACGACGTCCGTTCCTCCTTCAGCCCCAGCCGCCACCGATGTCCCGCAGAGAGAGACGAGTCGGACACCACGTCCACCCTGTCCGGCTCCATGTCCACTGTGGACACAGCCCGACTGATCCGGGCCTTCGGCCCAGACAGGGTCCGCTGCCTGAAGTCAGCATCCAGTCTGGGTAAACTGTACAGCACCATCGACAAGCAGAAGGAAGCAAAGGAGCCGAGGAGGACGAGAGGGAAGGATGGAGACGTCACACCTCCTACCATCATCAGCCCCTCAGAGACCACTGTTACTGATGACTCTATAGTACGTATTACATAGCTATTTTCAGCCTTCACATATCTTTCTGGAACATATCAAAATGTGAGTACCTTTATCATCTTCTATGTGTAGTAAGTTAACACAGTTGGTCTTGGTGCCACTGCCTACACAATCGTCTCAGTAAGACGATACACATGGAAATAAATGGCAGTTGGCAACAGCACCTCACATATGCACAGGGGACCATGTGAAACATGTACAGTAGGTACACAGTAAAATCCTCAGTGTTAATTTATACATTTGTTTTGTATCCCTGGGAGTGTACAAATGTAACAAAAAGGACTCTGATTTGCTTTTCAAATAGACTAAACTATACTAAAATTGGGTTGCATTAGTACACTCGAGTTAAAGTAAGACTGAGGCTTTTTCTGTGTAATACTGCAAATAGGTGAGTACATATTCCCATGTTTTTTTGTTTTTATTTAACAGCCTGTTGATGTCTGTGTTGTACTCCAGGTTGCCAGTGATTCTGCTTCATCAACCAGTACCTACACCCTGCCAACCCGCCGCGGTCCCTCCCAGTCTCTGGCAGCCAAGAAGAGTGTTAAACAGGTCAACAAAGGAATCCAAGCAGGTCAGTCACTACTAACAGCTATACTATTGAAAGTACTTATTTGGCTCGGTGAAAATACAGTCAAAGGAAACAATGAGCCACTTCAACCACATTGTGAGTTTACTCTGTACTATAGTAAAAGTGAATATAATACTTACTTGGTCCTCTTGCACTTCAAGGCACGTAGAGCCGACCATAGCAACCTGGCCTCTCCATCTGGATCTGTTGTGGGCAAGGTGTTGAGTTTGTGCTATTAAAGTCACATTACATAACATCGCAGGGACTGATTAATCCTCCTCCCCCAGGTGACCTGGAGATTGTGAGTAACGGAACGAGACGCCACACCCGAGACGTTGGCACTACATTCCCTTCCCCCGCTGAGGCCAGAGGAGCCAGGCGGCTGCCATCTTCCTCCTCCTCCTCCAGCCTGGAGAGAGGAAGAGGAGATGAGAGGAGCCCTTCCATGACCCAGGTGTTCCTGAAGGAGAAGAAGAGCAAGAAAAGCCACAGCAAACATTACCCTCAATGTACGTTTATAAGGATAACATTTTCACCACGGCACCCATTAAACTTTGCTCTGTGTCAGGTTTCACACTCTGTTCCTATGTTAGGCGTTACATGGTTTGTCCCCGCTGAACACCTGCGGTCAGAAGCCAGGAAGGAGAACCAGCCAGAGGAAGATGTGCAGTTGGTTCAGAGACCCAGCTCGGCCTGGTTCCAGCCCCACAGCAGAACTGCTCCCTGGAGAGAACCCCTCCGAGAGAGACAGGTCCAGGAGGAGTGGAACAGCATCCACACCAGACCTGATCCAGACCCCAGAGATAAGACCACCTCCTCTGGTCTGGTCCCAGTGTCTCTGCAGGTTGGTTTGGGTTAGTGTGTATTCATGAGATACACATTTAGCTGTAGGATTTTGGGTTGACGGCAAGACGTCAAGTAAAATAAAATTGGTTCTACCGTTTTAAAATGGTCTTTTGCCCTGTCTAACATTAAACATGATTTTGAAATCCAGGAGGCCTTGGAACTTCATCGACCAACGTTCATCACCCATTCCAGGGAGAGGATGAAATGTTTAGCGCTGCAGGCAGAGGAGAGGAAACTACAGGTCCTCTTCAGAAGAGAGAGAGAGCAGTTTTATACCCGGCCTGGAGGGCCAGAGAGGCTACCCAGACCAGAAGGTAAAAAATAATCATTGATGATCTTGACACTGACAACCAACTGTAAAGTCGTTAAGTCTGAAAGGTGCTCATAGAGAATGTATGTTTTCTGTTTGCTCTGTGTGGCTATGTGTTTGCATTTGTAATTTGTTTTCCGCCAGGATTTTAAATGCATTACTGACATTAATTTTAAGCATGCATTTCCTTTCTCTCTATAGGCATACCACTATTCAGAAGAGCTGTCCCTAGAAAGGAGATGGTGCAGAGGTCCAAACAGTAAGCTTGTTTATTTTCTAGTAATAGTCCACCCTGTCAATCCCTTTCCAATTGAAAGCCAAATTGACCAGTTTGCTAAATCAGTTTTTAATCTGTAAATATTTGTGCTTTATGAATGTTTTTGTTCAAAAATAGTTTAATTTGTAAGCTAAATGTTCAGTGTAAACATTTAATTGTCTTAAGTAACATTAATCCTCTGCATACAGTCAGGTCATACAGGTGAAAGTAGCGATTGTAAGAGGACAGACACCCGACACAGTCACCATCTAGGAGTGTAGTGTACAGAGCATGACAAAACAGATTAATTTACTCAGATCAGCTAACACAGGGAGGCTGGCACAACCTTCACTAAAACAGCCGGGACAACGCTCCACACGTCCCAGACTCTTCTCCCTTTTGGCTCAAACTATGGAATGAACTTCCCATTGCCTTGACGACCTTACTGGCGTATGCAAGGCTAATGTTCGGAGTTTTGTGGATGAAGCCCTCCGAAAGGCTAGTAACAGGCAGCACACAATGTCATTACTCGTGTTTCATTTTTATTGTAGACCACGGTACAGTACACAGGTCGGTACACGGGTAATAAACCTGAAAAATCAAGAAGAATAAAACTGTATTACTATCATATTCTTTGAATATAAATGCAATAATAATAAACAGTACAATATTATTTTAAAGACTTTCACAATATATTCTCTCTCACTGAACTACTAAATATAAATGCAAAAATCTCACAGCTCCTCTCACTACTGATACAGACTGCACTATAAAGAAAACTGGCATCATAAATATATTCCCTGAATATACACTTTTGAATATACCATTTTTAATGGAGATATATGTACAAAACCACCACCACGCAACATTACAGGCTACAGGACTCTTCCACCGTTTACCACGCTGCCGTCTACAAGCGTGCCGACAGAGCAACCTGTCTAAACAACCAGCGATGGCCACGGCTAAGATCGCTAGCATTGCTACAGCATAGAATTAGCCAGAACACTTTTAATACTTGCGGTATATCAAATGCGGACACAACGTGATAATTGTATTGTGAGAATACTACTGCACAAATGCTACCAGTAGCTCATAGCAAACATTATACATTCACACGGTTCCAAATCTAACTTACCAACGGGCTGTGTGCTCCTGATAACATATCATAGAAATGAAATGAGTGACGCTCTAATCAACCCTTCATACGGTCGCGGTCGCACAGTCGCGCATGCACAAACACTTCCATCCAAGTTCCATAATCATGACCATCAGGCTGACACACGTATCAGGCATAATGTAAAACATGAAATTAGAGTCATGAAGTTATTAAATAGGACAATTATGAAATAAACATCTTTTAACACCCCACAGTTCCCATTATTTATGAATGAGCCTTTTTATACCCATAAATTTTACTTGTTTTTAAACCAAAACCCAAAAGAACCGAACAGCTAAGATGATGTATTTTAGATAGCATATTATGTAGACATAGCATTGTTTACTTAGTTTCATTGTACAGATATTCTACTGTTGGACAGATGTAAGGTTCTTATGCCTAAATTGTGATTGGGAACTGATGCTTATTAGGCTGTTCGTTTTCTGTTAGAAACCCGTAAGACCTATACCGTAAAAATGTGTACTTTTAGTGATCTCTCAACATTATGTGCTCTTACAGGATATATGAGAATCTACCTGAGGTGCAGAGAAGACGAGATGAGCAGATAAGAAAAGCTGAGTATCAGTCCTATAGATTAAACGCTCAGCTCTTTAATAAGGTATTAATATTTTTTGTATTATCACTTTCTACTGTACATAACCCTGAATTCCTCTTTATCCTGCTACTTTCACAAATGTACAGTACCATCCAAGTTGAAATTTACAGTAGAACTCAATCTAAGTGATTCCACATACCAAACAGCAGGTAGTTAACTATCCAGCAAAAGGGAAAATATTTGTTTGAGACTATTTCTATCCTTAATTACAACTCCTGTTTTTTACTCAATAGTGTCTATGTTATTACGTTTTGCTAATAACAACATTCAATGCCTGGTTCTATTTTTATTTTTCAGAAAGTCACCAACCGTGTCCTTGCAAGACGAGTACCATGGCATTGACCACACCGGCCCAGAAAACATTTTTACTATAGTATAGATCAAATCAGAGTGCTGTGAACAATTTTAATATATGTGGCATTTTTTCATGACTTGTTCAAAGCTACCTAAATCTACAAAATGTATTTTTATTATTTTTTATTATTATTTTATTATTTTTATTATTATCTGTGAACCGGTTCTGATGTTATAAATTAGAACAAGTATTTAAAATGTCTGTTTTAAAGCTTTACTCTTGTTTTATATAGACCAAATTAACGAATTAGCTGGAAATACTTGAAAGGTTTTTAATAAAACATACTAAAACAAATTTGGAAAGTAGATCGGAACATAATTTTTTATCTCATTTATTGGTTGTCATATGGCTTGTGTATTTAAATACACAAGGATTGGATTTTATTTTATTTTAGTTTGTTTTGAATATATATATATATATATTCTTTTTAATTAAGTTATTGGCATCAAAATGTACTTAAAGTACCCAAAGTAAAAGTGTCCTAAACATATAAAAATCTTTTGAAAATAGCAGATCTCCCCAAGCTCACAATGTGTCGCATCGTGGCCCATGTGAGCTTGTAGATCGGCTATTTTCAAATGCCCGAAATCTATATAGCCTATGCAAGTTTTGTAGTAATAATCAAAATCTACAAATTAATTAGTAACTAAAGTTTTCAAATAAATGTAATGGAGTTAAAGTAGGCTACAATTTTGGGATTTGTAAAAGTATTGGTATTGGAAAATACTCAAGTAAAGTACCAGTAAGACCTCACACGCATCCGCCTGGGTAACGGCTGGGTAACGGCTGGGCGGCTGGCGCTTTGGCATGGGGGGTCAGATATCAACATATGGAATGAATTCTGTACTGGCCATATATGGAGCGTGTCTTGAGTGTACAGGGTTTGATGAGCTCAGAGGTCAGATCAACATATAGAATGTCAGAACAGGTCAACTCCATATATGGAGATGTAAGGGTGGCAGCGGGGGCAGTGTCTTGAGTGTACAGGGTTCGATGAGGGCCCAGCAGTAGGGCCGGGCCTTAATCTTCGGGCCAGCTCTTCGGATCACATACACCAATGGGGAGGTCAGCTGCATGTATGTATGCAGTGGTGGAAAGTAACGTTACCTAACTGAAGGCTAAAATACAAAAGAACACTACAACAACTATGAGAGATGGTGTACTGGTCTGATGATCATAGGCTCTCAACACAGAGGTTCCATGTTCAAGTCCCAGATTCCCATGTCTTCTAGTTCAATTCTGGAGAACTTTGAATTATAGGCTATATATTTCTAGTAAAGTGCATGAGCAAAGTATAAATTCAACATTGCACAAAGAAGTTAATATATGATATTTTCTCTCTGCATAATTATAGCCACACAACGTCCAACACCAACACTCACTCAGCAGTCAGCTCACTCTAATTAAATGTATTATGAATATAATGCAATGCAAATGTGTGTCTTATAAACCCATGGGAGTTGGGGCACTTGGTGTGCAGGACACGATAAATAAAAGAATCAATAAAGAAAGTGAACAGCGCCGACAATGTCCAGTTGAAAATGAACTACGCCGACACGCCACCCATACGACGTTGATACGCCGACCTCTCTCTGGACGGCGTATCAACGGCGTATCAACGTCCGCTCACGCCGGCGGACTTTTTTGGACTATTTTTGTGTTTTCAGACAGTTGGAAAATGAACTACGCCGACACGCCGTGCACACGACGTTGATACGCCGTCTCTCTCTTGGACAGCGTAGTAACGGCGTATGGACGGCCGCTCACGCCGCCGGTGCTTTTGTGCAGGTAATGTAAGAGATTTGAGATTTCCTCACTCCTCAGTGACAGAATTAATAAATTACATACAGATCACCCATTCTTGAGAATTGGGACAAAACACGTCCTACATAGAAAAGTGATCTTTATGTTAAAAATCATGAAATGTATAATAAATAATATATATACACATTTAAATATATGGGATATGTGTATACCCATAGTAGTATTTGTATATATGTATTTACTGTTTCTGTTGAATTTACTTGAATACATGATCTATACATAGAGATTACATGTTAATTTACCTGTCCTCAGCAAGAGGTCACAATATCACACTGTTCCAAAAACCTATTAAAAACACCACCAATTTGAAAATATATGTTTCAAATGAAAAAGAACAGTTAAAGACACATTAAACAAGAAATAACACAATTCTAAAAAAATATTTTATACAGAAATCTGCCTATCAAAGTTGTGTCCTCAGTTTCTTACAACTCCGGATGATTAAAAAAAAAACAGTTCTAATCAGTAAATAGAGTGGTCAGCTATAAGCCTGAGGACCCCTTTCCCACCACCTGTGCATGAAGGGTGCAGCAGTAAAAGATGTGCTCAGGTAAGTTTTACTTTTTTGAGATTTTAGACAAACAATGTTGATATTACTGATGTCACAGCTAATGCAATACAACTCCGCCCCCTTAATATTGATAATATTAGGTATGAGCTGTGGATTGAATGTGTATATGTTAGCTTTGTTCTTGAAGCAGCTAGCAACTGTGCTAACAACAAAGAGCTAGCATGTACAATATTTACTTTATGTAGGGAAGAGGGCACATTTTACATCTCCGGCAGACTTCAACTCCGGACGATTTTCCATTGACCGGAGTTGTAATGTCAATGGCTGGAGTTGTAAAATCTTCCTATAACATCCTACTGTGGACATATAATATTACTTATGCTCATGATTACATATTCCAATGTTATTAGACTGTTTTACCTATGGAAAAATGTATACACCTGCTGATTTATTTATTTATTTATACTGTTTTAGTCTTTTATAGCATACCCAACATCTTTGACTTGTAGAGCATGGACAAGCTGTAGGCTACTCTTATACAGCTTTTACTTACCCTAATTAATTATATTACATTATCTGTTTGAACCATCTATAAGTGTTCAAATATAAAACACATGTTACATTTAAACCACATCCCAGTGTCTAGTTAAAATTATTCATACTTTGTGTTTTAGGAAAACATGGCTAAACAAAGACTGTCAGTGGAGGAGCAAAGACAACGTAACAAGGAATATAAAAGGAAGAGAAAAGAGAAAGTTAACAGCAACCCAGAGAGCAAAGAGGCGGCAAAAGAGAAAGAAAGGCAGAGGTGGAAGAAGAGAGTTGAAGAAAAGAAAGTCAAACTAATAAGTGAGGTGGGAGACAGAGAGAAAAGGAAACGGAGAAAGGCTTGGCGAGCTGCAAATCAAAGGAGGGCAAAACGAAAGGCAGTGCTGCAACCAAATGACACACCTCCAGAGAGTTCACAAGAGCTCAGTGATGCAGAGCCACGTGGTGGCATGCCCCCAGACAGAGGTGAAAGGGAGAGAAGTAAAACCAGGAAAAGGCATTCAAGAGAAATACGTGCTTTAAAGAAGAAAGTTCAGAAGATAACAAAACAGCGAAACAAACTGAGGAAACAGAAATGGCGAATTAAAAAGAGAAAAGAAGAAAGAAATGCCCCAAATACAACAACACCAGACTCCCCACTGACAGAAACTGAGAAAATGCTGTCAGGAAGTCAACTTAGAAATCCGAACATCAAGAGATCGCTTCTCTTTCACAACGTTCTGAGAAGAGAACTTCAGAAGAAGAAACAAACTCCTGTGTCACGAAGACAGACACCAACAGTGAGTTTATCTGGCAGAGTTCTAAAGAAGTACCGCCTTCTCAATAAAGTTCATGAATTTGGGTTGACTTACAAGTCAATGACAGAGCGGAAAGCGACAACTGTGACAAAGTCGACATACCTTCAGGGTATCACCCGGACCGTTCAGGAGTTCTACCTCAGTTCTTCACGCATGACCACCGACAAAACTGACACCATCACTAGGAAGAAGGTTAAGCGCCAGAGAATGATCCTGACAGACTACCTGACCAACCTTCATTGTGATTTCCTTGTGGATAATCCAACGGTGAAGCTCAGTTATTCCTCATTCTGTGCTCTGCGGCCATTCCATGTCACAGCCCCAAAAGCATCGGACCGGAAG
Source organism: Protomyctophum parallelum (assembly GCF_964188405.1). Taxonomy (NCBI): domain Eukaryota; kingdom Metazoa; phylum Chordata; class Actinopteri; order Myctophiformes; family Myctophidae; genus Protomyctophum; species Protomyctophum parallelum. The sequence goes on along the minus strand of NC_139718.1, from coordinate 29,787,025 downwards.
ACATGTTTGTGCCAGTATCACGAAAACGCACGCTTAATGCACGAGGCCTTAAGATCGTCAGGGATAGTGAAGACGGCTAAACTGGAAGACAGTTTTCAGTTAGTATGTTGCTCTCCAGCAAGCGAGGCCTGCCTTCTTCGCACCTGCACACGGTGTGTAAACAAACACACAGTTCTGGCCCCAGACCAAGACCAAATCCCTGTGCAGTGGAAGCAGTGGGAGCGAGTCCCAGAAGAAACAGCCAGTGGAACCCACATGAACACAAAACTCGTCGAGCACAGTGGCAATCTCGTAGAACTCACCCAACAGTACGAGGGAAAACTGAGAGATGAAACTACAACACATGTGTGTTCAGTTCGGAATCAGTCAAAGGAATACAGAAACACAATCCAGACCTGTGATGAAAATACAGTCATTGTACATGTAGACTTTTCTGAATCCTGGAGCTGCAAGTATCAATCTGAAATTCAATCCTGCCATTTTGGACAAAACCTGCCACAGATTACCCTACATACTGGAATGTATTACACCAAGGGAGAAAAGGCAGGGTTTTGCACAGTGTCAGAGTCAAAGAGACAAGATGCTTCAGCAATCTGGACACACATGGATCCCATCTTGAAACACATCAAGACAAAGTTCCCACTGGTTACCACTGTGCACATTTGGTCTGATGGTCCAAGCAAACAATATAAGAACAAGACCAACTTTGTCCTTCTGACTAAGGTACCAACTACAATGGGTTACCAAAGAGCGACGTGGAACTTCTTCCCCACATCCCATGGCAAGGGTGCCCCAGACGGCATTGGGGGAACAGTGAAGAGAACGGCTGACAACCTGGTTCTGAGAGGGAATGATGTGACGGATGGACACATATTCTTTGAAAAAGTATCCAACAGTCTGAAGGGTGTCCAGCTGTACTACATTGAGGAAGAAGACATGCAAAGATTTGACAATCTACTCACAGTACCACTCAAACCAGTTCCATCAACGAGAAAAATACACCAGGTCATCCCACATCAAAACTGTGTCAGCCACCGACAGCTGTCCTGTTTTTGTAATGAGCCATTGCCTTGCTCTTGCTTTAGCCCAGCTACTTTCTATCTTCATGGCCACCCAGAAGAACAACAGCCTGATCAACACGGACAGAGAGGCAGGACAGGGAAGAGGACAGGACAGCAGGACAGTCAGGAAATGGGGAGAGGCAAGACAAAGAGAAAGACAGGACCGAGGACAAAGTTGGACAAAACAAGCAGGACAGAGATGGACACAGGAGAGGGAACAAGCCAGGAGAGAGAGAGGCAGGAAAGAAGGGGAGGCAAAACAGGAGGACAGTCAGGAAAGGCAAAAAAGACACGCCCTTTATCCCTGTTGATGGAGGAGATGGAAAAGGATATGGGGGTAGATTCAGACTGGGACATGGAGCTCCCTCCATGTCCCAGTCTGAATCTACTGGAAGAACAGACAGGAGGAAAGGAAGAGGAGATGGAAGGAGAGATGGAAGAGAGGATGTCAGGAGAGATGGAGGAGGAACAACTGAAATATCCAGAGGGCATTGTTGCAATAACTACTGTCAATAGCCTTAATAAGGGAGACTGGCTTGCCGTTGAGTATGATGGAAACTGGTGGCTGGCAAAGACCATAGATGTGGACACTGAGCATGAAGATGTCAAAGTGGAGTTTATGCATCCCCATGGTCCAACAACAAATGTTCACCCTAAACGTGGCAGGAAGGATGTCTGTTTCAGTCCAGTTGTAGACATTCTGGTGAAACTAAGTGGGGAGTCATCACCATTACAATCAAGTCGTACAAGAGAGATCTTCAGCATAGCCGCTGATGTCATGGACTTCATCGAGAGAGAGCATGTGCGTCACCTGTTGTCCAATGCTGAAGTCATGCTGGTAAGAGAACATTTGAATTCTACATTTTCCAATGTAGGAGGCATATTTAATATTTAATTCCGAATTACGCCTAATCTAACCTGTCTCCCTGTGCTAGTGACTTGTATGTCTCTTGAAGTCTAACCTTTCTCCCTCTGCCCTTCTGCCATACCAGTTACCTGGAGGAAGCGGTGATGAACCTGGACCACGACGACCCAGTCACCAGGGACCACATGTCAGCCGTGCTCTCCCAGGTGCACCAGAAGCTATTCCAGTTCCTGCAGCAGGACCCCCATAGCCCCCTCAGCAAGTGCATCCCCCCCCCCTCCCTGATGATGATGATGCAAGGCCTCGTCAACCACTAGCCCCCACCCCCCGCCCCTGTTCCACCTCCTTCCCCCCCAACCCTGCAATCGTGATGTTGTCATCACCCAGTTCTACCTCCACAGAGGGACGCAGTTCCAGCACTTTTATTTGTTTTGAGTTTCACTCAGTTCTACCTCCACAGAGGGACCCAGAGCAGTTCCAGCACTTTTATTTGTTTTGAGTTTCACTCAGTTCTACCTCCACAGAGGGACCCAAAGCAGTTCCAGCACCTTTATTTGTTTTGAGTTTCATGGCGAGGAGTGCCTGTTTATTTTGACGTGTTATTATGGACATCTATAGCCTGAATGGCGATTACATTTTTATGTTTTTTGTTTTTGTTGGTGTTTGTGAGGCTGTTTCAATAAAAGCAGATTGGATATAAATGTTGTTTTTATTGAATTGGGTTAAAGTATTCTTAAACTGAGTTTTTTTTTACTCCATTGGAGATTTACAACTCCGGCAGAGAGATTCACAACTCCGGCACAAATTTACAACTCCGGCCGATGTATGTTTTTCTTAATTTTCAAAAGCTTTGTTAACTGAATGTCCAAATGATAGTCTTTATCTATTAAGGTTATTCGTGATATACATCTTATTGATTGATTTATTCAAATAAACCATTTTTTATTGTCTTAATATGAAAAACAAAGGTAAGAAATTAAGGGATTTCAGAGTTGGGTTTTTCAGACTATTGTGAAATTTGTATTGAAGTGTATATATTGAATGTTCTTACACATTAAGGCAACTGAACATTAGTATTACCTGTCTGGGAACTTATAATCCTTGCTGGAGTGGAAAAAATACTATTAACATTTTTTTTTGTATTTCGGCTGGAGTTGTAAAAAATGAAGTTATGATGTGAATAATGTGTATTTTAAGAAAATGTGTTTTTATGAATTACCTGCACCTTTACATGGATTGATAGCTTAGACCCTTCTCTACAAATATATCAATTTGAAAATAGGGTAGAACAAAGATTATAAAATTCAACTTTCAAACCTGTTTTGCCCCATATCTCAAGAATGGGTGAGCTATATCTTCATAACAGAATGAGCGTAGGGAAAGGGCACATATGTATGGCATGTATCTGACGGGATATGCATGTTTTCATAGTAAACTGTGTATATCTCAACAAATACCTCAAACTTGTAGCCTACTTATAGGTACAATATTTAAGTAAATGTACTTAGATATTTTCCACCACTGCAAATACAATGCTAAAAATATTGAACACAAGGGTGATTGATTGAAATTTGTATTCACAGTTTGTAGAATATGGATAGCTCTGGTCCATAGCTTCGATTCTGCCCTGCAGTACCGAAGTAGAAAGCTATGGACCAGAGCTAGAATATGGGTAGGCCTACAGGACAAAAACTGCTGTGAAGACTTGTTTACATCAGTGTTGAGATTTGATGGGATATATGTCCTCACTTGTGTAATACTACTGTTCTATAATCTATATGATGTGCAATGTTATGCTTGTGCCGCTGTGAGGCGCCAAGACGCAAGGTATAGGATGCATCAGGTCACATGATTACTACCGGTGTGTGGAGCAGTTCATTCAGTAATAGTATTGGGTCTGTCACCGTGAGACTGATGTGTGGCAGGGAGCCCTTACAATAAAATATGCCAGGCTTGGCTAAATGGATTACATCTCCGTGTTTTCTCCGAATGCAACGTTAAGCTGCAGAACTACGCATAACTTAACAATCAGGGTCCTCCATTTTCAATTTATCAGAAAGATGGGTAACAGGGTTACACGTAACACGTCAAGTGGACACTTAGTGGATCGACAGGTCACTTGTACACCTTGGATGAGTGGGCATTACCTTGGTCGATTACCTTTGACCTCAGTACATTTTATTCTCAGTAGTAATTCTCAGTGGGACAACTGGGCACCTATAGGGGTAGGATAACTGGGCACCTGGACAACTTTGCACAGGGTAAAGGTGGGCAGTTTTTTGTCACCTTGGTCGGGTACCATTGACAACATCAGTACATTTTATTCTCAGTAGTAACATCTTCTTGTGTGCAGTGAGATTAAGTTTTGGCCTAAATTGGACATCATATCTCTGATTGCACACTGTATGTGTATGCCCAGGCAAACATATTAATGCAGACATTTTGTAAGTGCTCTTCAGATGTCAAGGTTTAACTTTTTAAAGCATTTTGCACACCATTGTACACTATCACTTGTTTACCTTTACTACGTCAGTGAGTGACATCATCAAGGTCCACCCCCTCATTCATGATGGTTCATGAAATAGATCTTTGGGAAAAGCAGCTTGAAATACATTTAAATGCACATTTAAATGTGCATTTAAATGCGTATTTAAATACATATTTAAATGTACATTTAAACAGGGTTGTAGTTTTTCTGGCACCTTGGTCGATTACCTTTGACCTCAGTACATTTTATTCTCAGTAGTAATTCTCAGTGGGACAACTGGGCAACTAGGGGTAGGATAACTGGGCACCTGGACAACTTGAGGGAAACCTTGACAGGAAAAGACAGAAATCCGAGGACTGACACAGAAACTAGCCTTAATGTCTTTTATTAATCAGTGGTTTTACATTGGTGCAAGAGCAGGAAGCGACACTGGGAAAGACCAAGACAGATAACGCAGGTTGCAGAAATTAATCCCTAAATTGCTTCTTTCCAGAGAACAGATTTCATCCAAATAAGGGAAAACAAAAATGTGCAAAGTCTGTATAGCTTTCCTCTAATTGTAGTTGTCAACGCATTACTGTAGGTGCAGGGTTGGGTGGGTAGTAATGATGAAACATATTGTATAAGGATTACAGTAATATGAGTATGTAACAAACTATAAAAAAATACTGTTGAATAGAACAGAAGATTGCTTAATTGATTACCATTTGAGTATCATGAACAATGGATACAAAAAGTTCACACAAACTGACTGCAAAGTGGGATTATAACCATTTAGGACAATAAGCCTAAACTCACAAAATGTAAATATAACTGAATTTCAATAACAGTGGGTTATGTTACTCATTCATTGTAATTAAAACATGTTTAGCTTGATTGTTGGTTTATTTTAAATAATGTTGTAGATTACATTTGGGAAATAAACAACCCAACCCTAACATACAGTATATTGTATAAGAAATTCTAAAACAGGAAAATATTGTGGTACTACAATACTGTGTAAACATGAATAAATAGTTTTAATGATGCATTAAAGTATAGTTTAATAAAATAATAATACAAAATAATACAAATCCTTTAAAAAATGTGGTGATGTCAAGCAAGGATTTTTTTGGCAAAGATGTTGTTTTGCTTTGAGGTCTACAAATATATGGAAAAGCAAACAATTAAGGCAGGTGACAAGTCTTTACCACAAGGCTCTCTGCATGTTTTAAGGCTAAAGAAACAAGTTAATTCTACACAGTAAAAGGAGTCTCTTACCAAACATAATTAATAACAATTCAATATATTTCTGAGGTGTCTTAAATAGTAACATTACCTACACAACTGGTAGGATGGTTCATACTAAGCATGTAAAAGTGGACAGTAATAATAACTTACTGGCATTTTTTACTTTATGTAATAAATACTAAATAATTGAATGACAACCGACTTCCAAAGTAATTTCAAGCTGTTTAAATAAAACATGATAGAATCTGTAATAGCAAAAAGTTAACAAAACAAATCCACCGAAATTATTGAATAATATTTCTCTTTCTGTGCAGTCCAAAGGCCTGTTCAGGTGCCTTGAGGATTTTGTTCAGTTAGCATACCACAGTAAAATAAGTAACCATTATTTCTGGGTGAAATAAATCTCACCAATATTCTTTCCCTTTTACTGTCAAGTTTATAAAATGGGACATTATAAAATAATAACACACATTATACTTAAGACACAGTCACATCGCTTGTGGCATCAACAGCAGTAGCTGTGGAGCATATAAACAAGGGGGGGGGGGGGGGGGGGTGGATAATCCATAGTAGCATAGTATGCCATCCACTCCAGGACCAAATCTTTTAATTTGACATTCTATTTGCACCAAAAAAGTAATTGAAAATATTGTAGATAGTTCTGTACTGTAACATGTGGTCATGTAGATAAAGGTATACATTCTGAATCTGCATTCTGTTCTCTGATATGTTTGTGATGTGTTCAGTCGTATTCCTTTCTTTTTATTCCATTTAGAGTTGAACGTCTAAATTCATAAGAGTGAAAACCCAATCCTCTGTGGAATTGGCATAATGACTAAATGTGTAAACCCACTTATTCTAGTGACAACTGACTGATAAAAACCTACCGTTTCACCTACCAACAGTGATGACAGTGTTACAGTAGACTAGTGAAGCCCTGTTCGGCCCTGGAGTGGAAGCCATAAATGGAGGAGGGGAGAAGTTTGGAGTGGAAGCAGGAAGGAGGGGCTGCAGGCAGGGCGTCTAGCTCCGCAGGAGACTGTGCACTCTTTGGAGCTGGGACTGGGACAGAACCAACCGGTGGACCTGCTCCTGACCCCGGGGACACGGGACCATAACCCGACCCACCAACACTGTGTCCCCATGTTTCTCCTCCTTCGCCTGGGGAGAGGAAGAGGAGGCCGAGTTATAAAGGCAAGTTTAAGCATAGAATGCAGCCAATGTTAATCTGTCAATAATGTGAAGTATTAACAGTAATATCTTGGTGTAGAATCTTGGTGTGGTATGGTGTGGTGTGGTCAATTTAGCTATATTTGAGGGGCGCTAGCTCCTCCATTTAGCTTTTGTCCCCACACGTCTCATATTTGCCATTGACAATGAAAGGAGAAATTAGGTCATATGTAGACGAACAAATCGGCTAACCCATCACATAAATTCAGTTGTTCATGAGATGATGTATGATGATGTATAATGGTAAGACCGCCCCTCATTTCACAAGGGCCCGCCTTCTTCAGCGATTGGGCTACAGCTACAGTGACTCCAGATGGAAATCGGTTGTGAAACATGGCGTCTTCCATCTTGCGGAGTCAGGTTAGGAATGTATGCCCAATGACACGGAACGTGTTTGACGTAACTGGGCATACATCGGCCATCTTCTCACATCAGAAAATTCACCTTCAAGTGTCTGTTGATAGAAATTCAGCGTTGGCTTCATGCTCTTACCTTTACGAAGGCGTTTGAGGGAAATGTGGCAAAGTCCGATGAGACACGAGCTCCTGGCTGCTGGTTGACAACGTGCTCCGCTACCTCATCCTGACAATGAGGTGCAATAAAAGAAAAGCCATTTTATTTTTCTATACAATAAGGCTAAAACTCTCCTTGAATAAACAGAAGTGACAAAAAGACAGACCCTCTAAAGTTGTTTAAAATGTTCCTCTACTTTCTTAGCCTGATCACTGAAACCTCCATCCTGAAGCGTTCACTCAGTGGAGTGGGCGGAGTCTATGGTGTGCACCACGTTTTCTTTTCTTCTTTTTTTCTCAGTGGGTGATAAACCACATCTCTAGGTGCAGGCATGGCCAGTCTCGTCTCTCTGTGCTACACACATTAATGTTCATTTGCTGTGTGTGCATGCGTACCTTCAGTCTGTCCAGTGTGTCACTGAGGGACTGTAGTCTAGCAGTCTGTTCTAGCAGCTGGGCACTGGGAGAAACTGCAAATCAAAACAAATCAGATGGATTTGCAAAGTGAACTATGAGTTTAAATGTGACTGGATATGTCTTTGTATCTACTGTATGTATGTATGTTATACAAAATCAAATACACAGTCAAAAAATCCCAGACTTTCCCAGATTTTTGCATTTGCTGAACCTACAGCAGCCTGAATGCACCTCTGATTTCTCCCATACAACACTTTCCTGTACGGTCCTTTCTAAAACACCAACATGTTCCACAACGAGTACCTGGAGACTTCCCGGTGATGTCCACCACTTTGACGTTAGCGCTCATCTGCAGCAGCGTCTCCAGCAGCTGGTCAGTCTTACGGTACAGAGCACTGGAGACCACCTCTGGTCGGCCTCCATCTTTGGAGGGCAGCTTGGGCACATGGAGGGGGGGCAGAGAGGCCAGCTGGGCACGCATCTTCTCCGCCTTCAGGATGGAGAATAGAACAGAACAAATCATGATATTGCTACATGAATATTAATCTGCATTAGAACACTTAAAATTAATTCTGTGTCATATTTGTTGCCACAGCAATTAGTAATTTGGAAACATGCTCAGGCCCTAATTAGTAAGCAATTAAGTTGGAATGGCTATTTAGCAACATTCATGTTATATACACCTGAAACTTGAAACTACAGCCAGTACCAGTGCTTCCACTTCTTATACATGCTGAAACAGTCCTGTGCTCAGTTGGCCCAACCAGCATATTTGTTTTAAAGTCACAAGCAGAATTCAGAATACTAAAGCTTGTATTAAACGCCTACAACAGCTCAAAGCTTGAGGTAGATACAGTTTACAAATACCTTGGCTTCTGGTTAGGTAGCACTCTGTCCTCGATACACTTAAGCCCCTTCTCCCATTGTACCAAAACTCCACTGACACCCACTAACATCTAGCTTTTATCTTTACTGGGAAAGGTTACAATCAGCTCCTGGGAGTGGGACATAATGACTCTTCAGTAGGTACAGTATCTATGAGCTCCAGCTCTGATCGGCAGAGTGATGAAAACATAACTCCCAGGTAGACACTCAAATCTTTGCCCCTTTCCGGGGAATAATTATTGTCAGTTTGGGTAGTTTTTTTGGTAGTAGTTCATGTATTGTTGTGTGAGAGAGGAGAGAGCAGAGGCTGCTTGCAGGCACTGTACAAACACATTTTACAGGATCACTATGGAACACACAAATTTCGGGTGAAAGAACGTTTATTAAGACCAAAATTGTTCTTAATAACCAGTCTGGTTAAATAAAGGTTAAACAAAGAAGACAAGTGAAAGACATTGACTCACCTTGAGCCTGTTGTTCTCATTCTTCAGTTGTTTGATGCAGAGTCTCTGAGCCTCAATCTGCTGAGTCAGCAGTGGAGAGTCTATCACCTGCACCCCTGATCCTGTACCCATACCTTGGACGATGCCTGCTGTGGGGATAAGACATTAGTTATCAGCACAAGACCTGGAAAAACACTGAAAAACAGAAATAATGCCTTTTGGGCTATGCAAAAACAGTCCGTGTTGACATTAGTTTGTTCAAGCAAAATCCAGTGTACAATACATCTAGGAATTAAGCATTAAAAGACACTTTTCAACCCATCGTCAATTCTTCATATAATAGGTCCTCATTAATAATCATGATAAAATGTGCCAATTTTTTTCTGTCTCATAGGAGGGCTGTTGGCAGTTCAGAAACCCGTCCACCAGCGACATCATCGATGGGGAATCCAAGCTAATAGAAACTGCAGGCTTTCTAGTCCTGAAAAGGTGAAATGCGATAATAAAAAATCTAAACATTTTTGTAAAAATAAATCTTGTTTAAAAAAAACATCTGCCTAACGATGATGTCACTGATGGACAGATTTGTGCCATTTTATCAGGATTATGAATGAGAACCTATTATATGAAGATAGGTTGAAAAGTGGTCCTTTAAGTATTGAGAATATTTGGGTCAAAGCATGCAAGAACAAAACACACTTGGTTAGAATTTGAGGTAATCCGATTTAAAAGAATAGACAACTTCAACATGCAGGGTCAGAGACAGAAGCCAGCATGACTTCAGTCAGTGTGCAGGTACCTTTTTGTTCTTCTGTAAATTATAAGGAGGTGCAGAGACAGAAAGGAAAGGAAAGAAGAGATTATAGGAGACGGTGAGGGAATCAGAAGTTGTTCACATAGGGGTTTAATCAGCACCTGGGTCTGACATTATCTTTCACCACATAACTAAGTTTAAAGTATTTTGTTTCAAAATGAAGCAACAAAAAAAAAAGAAAACATACAAAGGTCACTGTTTTAAGTATTTTAAACTAAGTTTTTGTGCTGTATGTAAGACAATACAATGATGAATATCAGAGATTAACCTACCCTCACTTCCCGACATCCCTACAATGGAAGCTATGCCTGATGGGGATGTTCCTCTCAGCCCGTCGATGGTCATCTTTGATTGGCTGTTGATGCGCAGCTTCAGCTCCGCCTTCTCCGATTCCAGTTGGTCGATGTCGGCCTGCAGAGCATCCATGGTCTCCTCAAACTCCCTTAAGAAAAAAAGATGCCATTATGGAACAATGTCCAAAATGCTGAATCACTACCATCAGTGGCAAGAATGAATTACTTACTTTAAAGCGTATATTCTAGTGTTGCATTTACTTCTAGTCGCGGCTTGTATATGGATTAATATTTGGTTATTACGTACCTTTGCCTTCAGTCATTTATGAGTGTGCTTATCTTGCGCCACCCCTTAACCCTTATCCCTAAACCTATTTGCCATTTTTTACGTTTACATTTTTAGTTCAAATAGCTGATCTACAAGCTCACAACGTGTAGATGGCTAGTTGAACTATTTTAACATGATTTTCAAAATAGTAAAAAATGGCAAATAAGTTTAGGGAAGAGGGATAAGGGTGGCGCAAGATGGAGCCCTGTGTGTGTTAAGCTGTGTTCAGACTTGGATAGTTAGAGCGGCGTGATTACATACAAAGTCAGTCAAGACGAGAAGTTGCGTGAACGGGCACGGCGCCCGTGATCATTAGCTGATAAATGATAGCAATGATAGTAGCAGGAATTATGCTAAATATATTGAACCGAGCCGTCTTGGGTGAACGAGCGGGTCCATTTGGTTACACTCCAAAGTTAAATTACTGTGTCTACAGACAATCGGTGCGTGACACGAGGAGCGACGGGACTTTTTCTTCTCCACCTCTGACCTGCGCGACCAAAGTGAAGCGATTGAAGCAACTGGAAACAAATATAATATATCTTCAGGTTTGAACGCAGCTTTACAATTACTACAGCTCACATGCAAGTGCATGTTTTGAGAAACAATATCCTACTTCTCTTTCTTCTTGAGCAGTGTCTGGGTCTCATCCAGTCGCGTCTGTATCTTCTCCACTCGTTCATCTGCGTCTTTGGACGAGCTGTCCAGCTTCTTCTCCAGCAGACTCAAGCGCACGCTGGCCTCACTCAGCTCCTCTCCCTGGGAAACACACAAAATCACCTCCATTTGTTTACACTGCATTTTTAAACAACTCTTCCAAAGTTCTGTACTTATTATGTGTAGTGTCTGGATTGCATGTAGCGTTGGGATCACAATGACTCCATATCTTTGGGACGTTTACTTCACTTATCTGATAACAAAATCCTGAGTCCACTGAGGGTGGAAACGCTCAGGATTGTGTAGTGAGTGTGAGCCAAGTCCCACTTATGAACTTACGCTAGTGAGTCAGGTGATTCAACTAATTAAAACACACATTTCCATTGAAACACTATTTGTAACCACAGACTGTCCCCACCTTGATCTTAAGAGACTTCTTTAGCTCCTTAATGACGGTCTCTCTGTCCTCCAGCTTCATACCAAGACCCTCTGCGTCAGTGATCTCTGCTCTCAGAGCCGCTGCACGCATCTCCACTGGTGGTGGGTTCTGGGAAATGACAATAACAACAACATCTAAAACTGGGGTGAAAAACAAGGCCCCTGCTTCAATAATTAGATGATGCAAAACTGAAGGTTCAAGGTTCAAGGCTCAAGGTTCAAGGTGTTTTATTGTCACATAGATGTACAGGTACAGCATTGTGAAAAACTTTCGTTGGGTGATGCTCCACAATACACATAAGTAAAAATTTAAATAACAATACTAAGTATAAAGTTTTAAAAGTTTTAAAAGACACATTAAAGGACTCAGGTCAGTATATATTAAGGGGAAGCCATGTTGAACACATCTGTAGTCATGGGACTGTTCACTTTTAACTTTTGAGTATAACTCCATATACTTTGGTAGTAACTTTGGATTAGTGACTCAACTGAATTCCTAAAACATATTGAAATATTGAATAAACATACTGCATGTCTCAATACTACCATTTCAAACATCTTCTACCTCAATAGTAACCTGTTGAATGTAGTGTACTGTATATATATAGTACATGTTCAAATTACTTGGTTCTGAGGCTTCTCTGAGTCATACTCTCCCTCCTGCATGGCAGTGGCCATCTTGTTCATGGTTGCTATGACAAAGCCACAGGACTGTCGCAGGCACTCATAGGGGTTGGTACCCGGCGTTCCATAGATCTGGCACAGATAAATGAGTGGACATGATAACGTGTACAATATACAGAAGAACAGTGGAACATGCTATATAGTACTGGATGACATGCAGCTTTCGTTTGGGGATTAGGTTGAGGGGTACAAAATCCATTCATTTTATTTGCAGCACGTATCTTGAGACCAAGAACAATCACAATACTCCATTACAGCCCTGTAATGTCTCCTGTCCCCTGTAGTGTCAGGGGCGCTAAACATGGCCACTGACAGAGACATTCTATTTGTAGGTATCGCAGTAGAGATCTTAACCTGTTCTCCCGCCTTGAACGCAACGTCCTCCAGTTTGAGGGCAGAGAGCCCCTCCTGCTCGCCGAGCGGAGCGATCATCTGGGCTCCTGCGGCGGCCACCTCCTGGAGCACGGCCACCACCCAGGTCAGGTGCTTCCTGCAGTCTGACAGCGTGTCCGACACCTGGGGAGCGACGGGACACCTCGTCAGGATCAGTCATCGTCACAATGTCACTTAGCGGCATCAAACAGCATTGTTTCCATCATCACCATCACCCTTGTACAATGGGTTCAGAGAGGATAGTGTCCTTCTCAAATTTGTGTATTATGTATGCTTTAGCTATTGAAAAGTAGCAGATCTACAAGCTCATAGCGCGCCACTGAGTGGCGTGCCACGAGCGGCGTGCCACGAGCGGTGCGCCACGAGCTTGTAGATCTGCTATTTTTGAAAAATCGAAAGAACGACAGAAAACTGAAAAACTGTCAGGATGTAGAAGACATTTTTAGAATCTGATCTCAGGTCAAAATGGGTTAATTAAGAGTGGGCATTTAGTTAGCCAACTAAAAAAAACTACTAACAAAAAATAAATAGCTGGAGATACCTGCGGCCCATAGTTGAGCGCTGCTGGGATGCCGGGCACGTCCGTACCCGGCATACGGCGGCGGATCTTCTTACAGAACTGTCTGATGTCACTACAGGACGTCTCCAGGTCCTTCAGCAGGACAGCCAGGTCGGCCTTCTCCTGACCCGTGTGCAGGAACGCCCGCAGGCGGCTCACCTCCACGGCCATGCAGTCCAAGGCACTCTGGGTGAACTGCACGGGGAACGAGGCAAAGATACTGCTGAGCGAACAGTTCCTCTAGTCTAAGGCAGTGGTATATGCAACCTTTTCCATATCAGGGACAGTTATTTGTTTTTGGCATGTGAGCCACGGACCACCATTTGATTAGCCTCTCAGACCTAAAACTTTTAATATTTTGTTTCGTCGCTGGATACGATTTCCGCCACAGTTCCAAACGTTGATCAGAATAACAATTCTTCTACATTCCCTAATTGTAACCTCAGAATTGAAACCTCTTGTACATTTTGTAATGCAGATGTTAACAATAACTTAACTCGTATAATGGTTTCATACTTTCATTATACGAATATACGCTCTCATCAGTAAAATCTATAAGGGTCCACTCCATTTGGTTACCAACACCATCATTTAGCTGGGGACCACCTGGAACCCCCTCAAGGACCACGGGTGGTCCCTGGACCACTGGTTGAAAACCACTGCTCTAAGGAAACCCTCAGTAGAACTAAAACTTATTTTTTTAAGGAAAGGTGGGTAGCATTTTTATTTTATTTATTGAGACAGACTGCAGGAAAGGTTAGGTGTCAACAGCATGGAGGATGAGGATTGGCCCACATTGAAAACCTCTGTCTCTTAACCATTGACTATTCCATCAATGAGCATGAAGGAAGCACATTTCTCTGTATTATGATGTATTCATGTACTGTAGTAACATGAGTACTTACTCTGATGTGGTCTGCCAGCTGCATGGTGCAGTCTTCATTCTGGTCTACCAGGTGGATACTGTACAGGTGCTAAAACAGTAACAATAATATTAACACACACTTACAGTAAGTGTGCTTTGTATATGACTACATATAGAGTGAGTACTTACCTGATAATATTTGATGGCCTTGGTGAGAGGCTCCACGTTAACGGTCTCATCCAGCTGGTCTTTGTGCAGCAGGTCAATGAGGAAGTCCAGGGAGCGTTCATGAACGCTCATCTCAGGGTACAGAGACCCAATCCTCTTATACACCTCCACACTGCACTGGCCCAGAGCCCTGACACGCACACGCACACGCGCGCACACACACACACACACACACACACACACACACACACACACACACACACACACACACACACACACACACACGCACACACGCACACACACACACACACACACACACACACACACACACACACACACACACACAGATTGAGTATACATCTTGGACTTACAATTATTCCCCAGGGAACAGATTTGAATAGTCAGATTAATGAACTTGATGTTACCATAATAGTAATAGTAAAACGTATTCAGCTAATCACGCTAACCACTGGAGTGGCTGGACCAATCAGCACCAAATCTTAGTACGCACGCTACCCGTACCATATATATAAGTTTTATACTTTTTTTTAATATATATAAATTTCACTTTAATATATTTTTAATGAAGCCTAAAGTGCTGCGATCCTGCTGAAATCTTGCGCAAATTCTACGTCTTAGATCCATATTGGAGCCACGCCAATATGTGGATCCCAAAATAAACATAATTATCATACCGTAGTTGTATTTACCATATATAGCATACAGTAGTTATAATTACAAAGTTGTTCACAATAAGTACAAATGCATACATACTGAAGGACAAGTTCAAACTCAACAAAAAACAAAACAACCAAAACATGATAAAAATGCAGCGGAGAAAATTATAAATCCTGTGTAAAGAAATAAGTCACAAGACTAAACTGCATTCATGCTGCCTAAAGTAGAGGAATGATAATCAGTTTCATGCAATGGCATACCTCTTTTAGCTCTACTGAAAGCACAGTAGTACACAGCAAAAGCATTAGTGTTTGTTCGACTCCAAAGAGTGTAAAAACGTGTTCCATTTGCACAGTCTTAGTCTTTGAAGTATTTTAGAGTGTACATACTGTTCATATTTATGGAGTGTGGCCTGCAGCAGGCAGAGAGAGTAGACCAGGCCACCAGCAAAGCTCAGCTGTTCGCCCGCAGCACCCTTCAGTCCTGTCCGCTCCGCACAGCTCTCATTCAGGTCAAACTTCTCCTGGGCCTGCTTGCTGATCAGCTCAGCCTGAGGAGGGACAGATACACATGTTCACTTCATTCTGAAAGTCTACACTATGTAAGTACAACGCTTCAGATGGATAAATTAACACTGGGGATTTTTTTTATTGGGTACACACTACACAGGCTAACACACTAGAACAGACTCCCCCACTGTGCACGCACACACACACACTTCTCTCCTTCTGGCAGTCCATCGATGTCAAACATGACATAGCTTCCTTGCGCTGTGATGAGTTTGTCAGTTATTCGCTGACGACGAGGCCACTGTAGATGACTATGAAGTCCTATTATGGAACCACATACTGTATCCTGTCACAGTTAGGACATGTGAGGCCTAGAACAGGAGGCTGAGATGTAGGATCAGCATGAAGGGGTCTTTGCTGGCGCCACACCGTCCTTTGATGGGGGCGTTTCTCCTCGAGGTGTGTGACCCCATCGTGGCATAAAGAACACCAGAGTGGCCAACTTGCTGCAGCTGACTGTTGCACCTTTTTAGAGTCTGTTTCAGCAGTTTTGGACCACCTGGCTTCCTGCTGGCTGACAGGAACTGTCCATAAAGCACTCAATGGGGCAAACGGCAGCCAGCCATCTGGATGAGATGGCCAACCATGCTGCCTCTGTGCTAGGGTTGCCTCGATGCCAATGGCACACGCACCCACACACCCACACACCCACACACCCACACACACACACACACACACACACACACACACACACACACACACAAACTAAACTTTAGTACAGACTTTACCTTACAGATGAGTCTGGGCAGAAGCAGCAGCACCAGGATGCAGTCATGGTCTCCTCCATGTCGCAGGAAGGACTCTGGCATGAAGGAGGTCAGCAGAGACACCTGTCTGTTCGCCTGGCCAACCTCCATCTTCCTCAGCTCCATTTCTATGGCCTGAGGGGACACACACCCATGTGAATGACAACCAGTAGTCTGAAAAGTACTTTTTCTTTCTTAAAAAAAAAAGTTAAAGTATCAATACTGCACAAGTTTACAAATGCATTATGTACGTATAAAATATATTTTGAAAAATAGCAGATCTACAAGCAATAGGGTAGTAGTGGTCCGCAAGGAACCGAAGATCCTAGCCCCGAACCGAGAACCGAGCCGGTTCAGGGCCAAAATATTGACTTGTCTCTCGGGCATGGATCGGATCAGTTGACATAGGTCTCATAAATAGTGTCAACCAGCTGTTTATTATTATTTTTATATTAATGTCTTTAACCTTCGGTTTTGAAATGAGACATATATGTTGTAATTACGCTCCCAAATCCATATAG
The DNA here is from genome assembly GCF_964188405.1 of Protomyctophum parallelum. Lineage (NCBI taxonomy): Eukaryota > Metazoa > Chordata > Actinopteri > Myctophiformes > Myctophidae > Protomyctophum > Protomyctophum parallelum. The sequence continues at coordinate 29,770,181 of NC_139718.1, read as the reverse complement.
TCTGTTCTCACATACTGTGTGTCTGTCTGCAACACAGAGCAGAGAGCACAACACCACAGCTGAGGCGGGTTCAGCAGGAGGTGACTGACACACATGGCTAATAGGTATACCACTGTGATTTTAGCAATAAATGAGCTCCGGGACCAGTACGGTTCTAGAGGTCTGTTTTGGAACAATAATCGACATCTACAAAGTATAACGAGTAACTAAAGTTTTCATATAATTGTAGTGGAGTAACATTTTATTTTTGCCTCTGAGAGTAAAAAAGTACAGAAAATTAGAAATACTCCAATAAAGTATAAATACCTCAACATCGTACTCCCCCCACCCCCCCCCCCCCCCCACTACACTTCAGTAGATTGTACCATCCATCCTCAGGACTGACCTTGGCGTAGGCCTTTGTCTCAGCAAACTTGATCTTGAAGTCAAACATCTCTGCAGGGGGCTGCTGCTGAAGCTCTGCTGAAGCTTCCTGTTGGCTGGTCAGCTCTCTGTTCATCTCCTGTAGCATTAAACGACAACACACCGTGTAGGAAGACATTCTGAGTTTCATTCTGTTCATCTCCTGTACCATTAAACGACAACACACCGTGTAGGAAGACATTCAGAGTTTTGGAGAGCCGTTGTCTTGCTTGTTGAGCTTTTCTGCCATTGAATTTATACTGTATAGTTCCATTTTTGTTTGTTTATAAAACCTTTTGAAAGTAGATTTAGGTGGGGTTTTTTGCATTTGCATTTGCATAATCTATATAATTTATTGTGTCCCTTTTATAAGGTTAATTAAGAAAATGAAATAACTTGATAGAAATCAAGAGCTCTCACAGAACATTCACAGGTGATAGCAAATGTTCATCAAGAATAAGAACCATAAATGCTAAAGACACCCAAAGTCAACTGAGATTGTCAATAGCAAGAATTGGGACACAGCCATGCTGTAAAAAGTTGTTTTTGGCTATACCTGCAGATGAGCGGTGAGTTCGCGGTACTTCTGGATGGTCTGTTGGTAGTCGGCCACAGTTTCCTGGGCAGCTTCCACGCGTTTCTCAGCCTCTCTGATCCGTCCTGCACCCAGGTCCAACATCTCTCTGAGCTCCAGCTCTGTCTCCCTGGCATTCTCCTGCAGCTCATCGTTCATCTCATTAATGGCTTCCTAACACAACAAAAACACAGGATTGGGTTAGGATATATACAGTATAACTACAACTACTGTGGTGGTTGTAGTTGGTTTCTACCAGTCCTTGGTAGACACCAAATGCAATATTATACCCCTTTTTTCTCCCCAATTTAGTTGTTATGCCATATGAATCCTCCCCACACAATCCGCCCCAGGCCGTAGAAGTACATATAGTGACAAATTTGACCATCCCCACCCGGCTTCCCTCCCTCGAACACGGGCCAATTGTGTTCGTATACACTCGACAAAGTGGGATGCACCATGGTGGTGGGCAGCTACTTTACCACCGTGGCACCCGAGTGCTGGTTAAATGGGTCCAAACGCAATTTAGCCTCTGCAGGAATAAGTAATAGTAGAAATGTTGGCCCAGGGTTTGATTCATAGGTAGAAAATGTAAGTTTTGGATTGATTATTAGTCATATCAAGGAAGCAACAGATGTTACAGGTCTATAAACACTGTTACCGTGTGTACAGTTTATACAAAACAGTTGTAGCTGTAGCCACTCAAAAGTGTCACTCGACCAATTAGGCATTGATAGCCTTGTTCAAGTTTTCATTATACATTTTTTGTTACCTTGAAGGATTGCCTTTGTCTGCTATGAATGGAATATAGATCAGTTTTATATTATCGATTCGTCACCTTTGTGCCAAGCAGGATCAGTCAATCACAGAGAAATGCTTGAATTCATTTAAAATAATTCAATAATGAAGGCAGTGACACAAACGCCAGAGGGCAGCACATATTGTTGACCTTGGCCTAAACAGTATAAACAATGAAATGACTCACTTTTAAATAAGGTACACAGAGGACACCTTAGTGAGGTGCACAATCATCCTCCATGTATAGTTTAAAAAATGCTTTAAAAGTGGCACACCCTCCGCACACTGCACACGCTCCAGGGGAAAGGTGAGAATCTAATTAAATTCTTAAGATTAATGTGCCAGTTTAACCAATTTCAACATGGCGTCCCTCCAAAATAGTGACGCATTTTGAGCTTGTAGATAGATTGGCTAATTATTATTATTTCTTAACCTACAGTATTTCACAATAGGGAGACCACAGGCTATTTGGGGGTCCTTGGCATGGAAAGGTTTGGGAACTCATTGCGTTGGATTGTAGGTGAATCAAGAGACATCAACACCTTCCTACATTACATATTTTTGTTGACTTTTCTACAGCCATGAAATCTTTGACATTTGCTCAGAACGGACTGTCAAACAGTACGAGCTAAGAACTTGTTATGTTGAGAGATAAAAACAGCGTCGAATAACATTGACAGTAGCATGACATGAGCCAATTGGATCATGTCAATCTCCACAATCTGTACATAGGATTACTACTGGAGATCTTTACTCACCAGGTCAACAACAGTCTCTCTCGCCTCCCTGACCTTCTCCTCCAGGTCCAGGTTCCTTTCTGTCAGAGTCTCCACCATCTCCTCTGCCCCCAGCGCCGCGTCCACCTGGCATACAGAACATACATCATCATCATGACTATCATCTTCACCATCCACAGCTGCATCATCAGCATCAAAACCATCACCATCTTCAACATCATCACCACCACCACCACCATCACCATCACCACCACCACATTCCACATTCCACTCAGTTTCAAGTAAGGTAAACATGAACTAATTACTTGCGCAAGCAGAGCGCGCAAGTAATTACACACCACACGCCTGGGGCGACAGGGCCTTCTCCGTGGCCGCCCCTACCCTCTGGAATGCCCTCCCTAAACAGATCCGGGATGCCCCCTCACTCCCCACCTTCAAAACCGCACTGAAAACCCACCTGTTCAGAATAGAATTCCAGAGCTGATGTGTTTTTAACCTGTTACATGTACTGTTCTTATTGGTTTTACTCTTATTTTAAAAATAAAGTTGTCTTTTTCTCACGTTCCCCGGCGGCCACCACACATGTAAAGTGTCTTTGGATATTAGAAAAGCGCTATATAAGTCCCAGGTATTATTATTATTAGTAGTACTAGTAGCCGAGGACGATATTCGATTAGCGTTGGGATTCGTTAGGATTTTAATGGTTCCGGATCCTTCCCGGATCCCTCTTAACGGTTCCGGTTCCTAACGGTTCCCTTAACGGATCCTAATATTATTTATTTCCCCTTTTTTCTGGCATAGATTATGCTTATATTATAACTAACTAAAGTACAATAAACACAAATTCATTAATTAAATTATTGAAAATGCACTTTACAATTATGAGGTGGCACTATTATTTAAACTCCACCAGCAGCAGCAGCAGCAGCAGCAGCAGCAGCAGCAGCAGCAGCAGCAGCAGCAGCAGCAGCAGCAGCAGCTAGCCACCACAACAATATCATTGTTGCAATTTGTACTGTATAAATATACAGTACACAATAATGATATTGTTGTAGTGACAAATGTCTTTAATGTTCAAATTAATTTAATATGAAGGACCCCTTACCCTAATGGAAACAAGCCATAGTGCTTTCTTGGATTATAAAATCCTCAAGCAGACCTTGTATTGAACTGTAGGCTACGTTCCTGTGCTTTTTTCTGCAAATTGTTTATAAAGTAATCAATCTATGGAGGTATATGCACCTAAACGCTGGGCTCTCAACCGCCACGTGATTAATTTAGAGCCTGCTTATTGCTTATAAGTTGCTTATAAGTTGTAAAAGTAAGTGCAGACAAATTGATTTGGCTCTATAGTTAACGTGATTCATAAAATACAGTTGTACAATACGCCTAATGAAAAGCTCTGTAGACGTTAGTAGTTTTTATTTTCCATTACGTTACTAGCCTGGGGAAAGTAAACCAGCCTCACATCAGATCGTCCCCCGGCGGCTGTGGTGGAGCTGCAGGGAGAGCGGGCACGGCTTTCCGCATGGCTCACAAATGCGATGTGTAGGCATATTGATTTTGAGATGTTTCCTCAATGTGGACGTGGTACAAGTTGCAACAACCTTTGTTGGCAACTATCGCATTTATTGCACTTTGCGTGCTCAGCCTCAGTCATTTCCCTCTCCGTTAACCACACTTTGGCGACATACTGTCCCACTCGCTCCACAGCGGTCGCTGAATGCACAGAACAGTGGGCGTATCCTCCCCGACCCCACTCACTCATGTAGGTGGGGTGACGTCACCCCAGGCTCTGCTTGCATGCATACACAGACACAGCGGAGCTAAATGACAACTGATGAGATCCGTTTGGGGAACCGTTAATAAAAAAACAATGGAACCGGCTCCGGATCCGCAATGTCCCCAACCCTATATTCGATCCCAGCAAATGACGTAATGACTACTGGTGCCTGATACCACTGCCGTATCAGGCACAAGTAGTCATTACGTCATTTGCTGCTTGCGCAAAGTGTGCAACAAGCAAGTAGGCACTCGACAGAGTGCAGTTCTAGTTCTGATTCTGCTATGACATCAGCTAGCAGGAAGTTCCTGACCTGTTCTTTGAGCTCATCAATGGTCCTCTCAGCCATCTTCATCTCCTCCTGCAGTTTCTCTTTCTGGGCCCTCAGGGTATCCAATTCCACACTCTTCTTCTCTGTCTGCTTCTGTAACTTCAGATGTTCCTGCTTCTCTGACGAGGACAAGTCACGCATCCTGACCACAGACACAGACACAGACACACACACACACACACACACACACACACACACACACACAATTTGACGATTCATGTCTGCATGGAGTAGACAGATATTTCTACATTCCACAAAGGAACACCTAAGTAAATGAAGTGGACACCTACCTACATAAAACAAGTGGGCTTCTTTATGAAATGAAAATTGGGCTTTGAAAATGTATGAAAATGATGAGGGTATCTAACAAATAGAATATGTACCTGACCAGTGCCTCCTTCAGTCTGCCATTCTGTTCCTCCAACTGTTTGACATGGTAGCTGGAGGCAGCGCCATCTGAACCTGAGTAGAAACCAGAAATATTACTTGGTTTTCTTCATGTGGAAGAGGAGATGTTGCTTTTTTTCTTCTTTTTAAAATCAAAACCAATACGTATACTGCAATGTCAAAGGAAGCATTTAGTGCTTTGCATACCGGTATGCTTTTCTAATAAATCTTTGAATAAGCACACCAAACACCAAAACCGCAGCTACGGTGTGCAGTTTTACCACATCAGCAGCAATGCCACTGAAAGCTTCACTTGCTCCGACTTGCTCCTTAAAATCTATCATTGCTTTTTGGCTATGCGTCTCCAAAATATGAATCCGAGTTCCCAGTGACAAAATGTTAAACTCCTCCATCTCGGAGCCTTCATATTCGAACCTTTCTCCTCGATCTCGTGTTTGAGGATCTCCAGGTCCATCGTCAGCTCGTCCACCTTCTCCTTGAGGCTGTCGGCCTCCTGCTGCAGTGACTCTGCCCTCTCCTCGGCCATCTCCTTGTCCAGCGTCGCCATCTCGATGGCGTCTGCGGTGTCTGCCATCTCCTCCATGTAATGCTCCTTGGCCTCCAGCGCTTCTTTAGCTTCCTGTGAAGGCACGGATGATCGTTTAGGACGGTGCATAGTCAGGAATTAACCATCTTCATAATATTCATATTATAGTGGCCATTTTGCTCTTATGTCATACTCTGGACCTGGGGGCTGGGGTGTCCTATGGCAGTGCGAAAACGGTCACTGTACCGTAAATCACTCTATGACACTCTATGACAAACTTGAAAGAAATGGACTATGAAGCACATCAGTGACCTGGATGCAATCCTATCTGGAGGTGAACGGAAACTGTCCATCCATCAATCAATCCACTCAGCCCTCCACCACCCTTCCATCCATTCATCGTCATTACCCTCTTAGCCTCTTTGAGTTGTTTCTGCAGCTCGGCCTGCTGCTCCTGCATCTTGGTCTTCCACTCCTGAAGCTGCTCCAGTTGGATCTTGTGCTTCTCCAGCTCCTTCAGCTTGGCCTTGTCCTCCGTGCGCTTCATCTTCAGCGTCTCCAGCTTCTCCTCCAGGTCCTTGACCTGGCCTCGCAGAGCCTCCTCCTCCTGGACTCGGAGAGAAGGAGGGAGATGGAGAGAAAGAACAACAGACATTTGGATCAGTGGTCCTTGAAGGTGTTCCAGGTGGTCCCCAGCTAAATTATGTAAACTTTGTAACCAAATGGACCCTTATAGATCTTTAACTCTTAACCAGTGGTCCTTGAAGGTGTTCCAGGTGGTCCCCAGCTAAATGATGTAGAGTTTGTAACCAAATGGACCCTTATAGATCTTTAACTCTTAAGAATGTAAAATGAAAGATAACACCTGTTATCTCTCCTCTGGTACCAACATCAATACAGCATGGAATTGTGGAAACACCTTAACAAAATTTGTGCCCAAGACATCCACAGACGTCCTAGGAACTATCTAACGATCACAAAATATCCCTTAGTTTTGGGTCTGGGAGGCTAAACCTCATCAAATGGTGGTCTGTGGCTCAGATGGCGAATAAATAATAGCCTTGATATGAAAAGGATTGAAAACCACAGATTTAGATCGATGAGAGAAAGTAGAACGGACCGCAGAGACAAAGGGACAGAAAGGTGGACAGATGTGATGAAAGGTCAAGATAAACTTGAATATCTAAATTCATATTAAGTTATATGACGATTTACCATGGCCATGCTTGTTATTTAGGCTTGTTATTTCTTGACCATACGGTAAAATGTAATCTAGTTATTTAGAAAGATGCTAGGTATATTGTTTACTTGGTTTCCTATAGTTCAATGTACATATTATATTAATACTAAAGAGCACCAAAGTCTGACGTCAATATCGGTAGAGTACTTTTTATTTGCATTGTAATCCCCATAGGGGGATTTTAGATCGCCTCATATTAGAACTGTGTTTGGACCACAATGCTTATATGAGACGATTTTAACATGAGCCAATGTTATTCTCCAAAGAGACTACTTCCGTGAACCAGGGGATGAGCGAGTGAAGTCAGGACTTCCGTGAACCAGGGGATGAGTGAGTGACGTCAGGACTTAGGACGTGAACCAGGGGATGAGCGAGTGACGTCAGGACTTAGGACGTGAACCAGGGGATGAGCGAGTGACGTCAGGACTTAGGACGTGAACCAGGGGATGAGCGAGTGACGTCAGGACTTCGGCACTCTATATTGTACCGACCTACGGTTTCCAACAGATTGGGACTGGCACCCCAGCAACTAATTTAGGTACCATTTCAAACCGCACACTGACTCGTTTTTTAACCGAAAGGAGTGCATATATTTTCCTTTTCCATTAACAGTGCATGCATTAAAAACACATGCACACAAACTCACACATGGGTGTAAGCGCGCCAAACACACACACCCACACACCCACACAGCCACACACCCACACACACACACACACACACACACACACACACACACTTGTCAGTGTCGAATGTTAAGTGTGAAAAAACAGCAACACTTCAAAACCAAGCGTAACCACATCACACCAGTGCACCTGTGTTTCCATAGCAACAGCCTCCTGAGAAAGAAACAGGTGAACTTCATTATCACATGGATCAAGTCTAACACGGGATGGCACTTTACATGTATCTATGATTAACAGTGAAAATAAATGGCATTTCTATTTCCTACAATTCCTAGTCAGTGAAATATAATATCATACACTATATTACATCGGAAAACTGTAGCTTAATTTTGTTTATCCTTTTAAATCGTTCCATAACAAAAGGCTGCATGTTTTTATCATCAAAATGATCTGTGTGTGATAATGCTATCCTTTGGACTTTTGCCTAATTGGACGGCTTTCAAAGTTGCAATCATAACCCCTTAATGGTTTAATTATAGTCTTAAATCCATTGCACTTATTGGAGGGTCATTCTAGGACAGGTAAGCAATCTAATGTTCTTGTTGTAAATTCAGAGAGCCCATGGCAGTGTTACAGCACTGCTCTGCTTCAGACCTCCAATTGCTACAGTGGCACTACTAAGTGGACAACAATATTAAACCACCCTTGTGTGATTGTGTTGTGTACTCTACTGTGTACATCCACGTGTGTCAGTGTGTAACGCGTAAGCATGACCAGGAGTGTTCTGTAAAAGAGCAGAGAGCTTTTTTTTTTTTTTAAGATATTTTTTTGCGGCTTACGCCTTTTATTGATTTTTTAAGGGACAGATAGTAGGCTGACAGGAAACGGGAGAGAGATGGGGGGATGACATGCGGTAAAGGCCGTGTCGGGTCCGGGAGTCGAACCCGCGGCACACCGCGACTGGATCACCAGTCCGGTGCCCAGACCGTTACGCTACGGCCTGGGCCAAGAGCAGAGAGCTTTGATTGACCATCTGTCCTAGTAGTGGAAGATATTACATTTGTTTTCACGTCATTAGTGTATAAATTACATCACAGGTTTACTTGCGCTCTTTGGGGTTGTTTTTGAGGGGCGCTAGCCACTCCAACGTTTGCTTTAAGCAGCCCCCCCACACACACACACTCCCCTACAGTGTAGTTTTTTTTAAATACATGGGGTAACAGTTACCATTACTCTTGTTACTACTCTTATTTAAGGGGCATTTTTTAACATTACATTTCACTCGTGTATATCTATTCCCAGAATAGAACAAAGGGCAAGGCTAAAGGTTCTGCTGACCTTGCTGGGGAGCGGTGGTGGAGGGACTCCTGGAGAGTGGAGGGTGGGGATGACGGGGGCAGCCAGCGGGGTCTGGGCCGGAGTGCTGGGCTCACTGCTGCTCATCTCACCTGCAGAGGCAGACGCAGACCCGGAGGGAGCGCCCTTACTGCCCGCCGGCCGGCTGGGTTGCTGGGGGACGACCGAAGAAGACAGTGAGTAAAGAACAACTGGACATGGATATGGAAATGGGAATGAAGACGAAAAAGCGCCCATTGATCCGAAAATGATGTGATTTCTGGAGAACAAAACAGAATGTTTTGCAATGGAAAACCAAGAACAAACAACACAGGAAGCAAAGATTATGACGCTGCAACTGTCAAAATTGTCATTGAAAAACATGAGGCAAAAGCAAAAACCAACAGCAACAACAAAATCAGCATGAACAGTGTATAACTGGAAAGACTGAAGTATACTTTTGTTGTTGAATAATCCACTACTGTAGCTCAGAATCTTGCAACTGGTCGGCGTCTGACGGGTGAGAGTAAGTAAGCCTTGTCGAGCCATGAGGCCCATAGGTCAGGAGCCTATCTCCAGTTTCTGTAGCGTGAGGCAGCTTGATGTACAAGTACACCCCCTGGACATGATGTACAAGTACACCCCCTGGACATAACACTAGTATGTCACAGGGACGGGTGAAAAATATACTTTTATAAGTTTATGGGGATGGGCGGTAATGAACTAAACGTATGTGTGTGAGGGGGGTAACACTTTATTGTGACCATCAGAGAGCACTGTTTCTACCCGTTTCTGGTAACGTGCAGACACCTGGTTCATTATTTGACAGGTGCGGCGGGTCTGGTTTGTATTTTGATATAATCACGGGCGGCACGCACGCACGCACACACAAAAAAATACAAATACAAATATAAATAAATGAGCCACGGATAAACAAAGCAAAAGCAATCTGTCACCAGATTCTGAACAAGACTGGCCTCACCTTGGGCCTTCTGGCCGTGGTCTGAAGAAGAGGGAGGGAGAAGAGGAGAGGAAAGGAGAGAGGAACGAGCAAAGGAGAGGAAACACACAACAGGCAGGGTTAGAAATACAAGCCAAACTTCATATCAGCACACATTGATGGATTCTCTAGTGGGACTCTAAAGCGATGGTGTTGCTCGCCCACAAAATAACCGTTTTGGCGTTGGCGTATGATGAAGTATAATTTAAGCTTAAACCTCTGTAAACAGGCCTGCTTTCTTAAATACAAATGAATTACCCCAAAATGCATTGCAAATGTATGTGCCTTCCACAGCAATTCACTGTAACTCCTAAATATCTATGCTGTATGTACTGTACTTTCTCTAAAGAAAAGAACCATGTCCCTCCGAGTGCTCTAGACTCCCATTTTCAGGATCAGATTAACACTAGCCATATGGGCCCTACCTACGCTGTTGTTTTCCTCGCTCCCATGGAGCTCTATCTCACTTACTCTAGCGAGTCTCTAGGGGCTCTGTCCCTTGTCCCCTGGCCATGTGACCGCTACCTCAACACAGTGACTGGTACCGCCACCGACTGGCCTAAATGAATGCATTGTGTCTCACAGGACAGGGTGGATCTGCTTCACACGTGGCCAGTTCTGCTCTTTTCTACTGGCTTGCTTATTGAGAAGCGCTGAATGCAGTGGCTCATTATCTTGGTAAGTCATTGGGTTCAGGCATGCAGCATGCTATAAGTGGCCTAGATATGAGGGTTTACTAGATTGTCGGCGGGGGAACATTCATGCTCAGCTATAATCTAATTTCTTAAGTGTGCATGTCAGATTTGAGTGAAACAGCATATATGCAAATAAATATTTGTGTTAATCTACTGAGTGCCAGAAAGGGATTTGTAAGAAGAAAAAAAAGAACAGAAAAAAACTATTTTGATGATATTTTGTGAATGATTTTGAATTAATGCAGGAAACCCCACCCCTCTGGTGTTATGAGCAGATTACAACAAATATAATTATTTGCTAATTCTATTTGACTCATGTGGTACATCCTTACTGCCTCTCACTTGACCCTGTAAAATTAGCTTATATTTCTTTCATTATACACCTCCTGGCATTCTCATTCTTCTCAGACTGGGCGCCCTAGCTATTGGGCTCGGTTTATTGGATTAGTGTTGGACCATTCAAAAGAAATTAGCCACAGAGGTAGCAGCTGTGCCAAATAAGAGCAGACAACCTAGCCATGATGGTATGCTACTGTGAACAGGACACACTGTACTGTACTGTAATAACAGCAGGAACATTTATCGCTTATCAACTGCACCCACAAGTTGAAATCGATTCTCCCTGACGACTAAAAGCCACTGACCTCCTGAACACAACATCAAGGTGTAACTGTCAGAACAGCACTCATCATACAGTATGTCAATGGTGAGACTTCTGCACGATAAAGCTTTCAAAGCTTCAATGAGGCCGTATGAGTCATATACTTTAACCACTTACACCCTGTATACTAAGTTGACAGGTGTTCCCCAGGGCTCTATACAAGGTCTGCTAGTATTTTCCTCTACACAAAATCCCTTTGCTGAAAATAGGCGATCTACAAGCTCACAACGTGTTGTGAACCACTGTGAGCTTGTAGATCGGCTAGTTTTGGTGACTGTTCGCCCCCAGGATAGGGACGCTACGGATCATGTGGTTAATTTATGCTTCGCTGTGCAACCGTGTCACTTTCCAAGAAACATATTTTCATTGAGCATCACCGTCATATAACAAATAATAAAATCAGAATAACACACAGCCTGTTATGTTCATTAAAAGATACTGTTCCAATAGATAACTGTTGTGGACAGATGGGAGAGTATCAACTACATCTACATAGGGCTGTCACAATCATTACAATTTTGTTGACGATTAATTATTCGTCATACAGTTGCGATTAATGATTTAATTGTGTTTTTGGCATTGAACATTAGAAAGAACATATAAACAAAGATTGCACAGGGCAGCTATGGCAAATAACTTTAGCCCAGGCCATATAATTAGTCATTTTATACTTTCAAAATAAAAATATAGGAAATAGCACATCTGCAAGGCAAGCTCATAATGCATCACAGCGTGTTGTGAGCTTGTATATCTGCTATTTTTGGTATCTTTTAAATATTTTGAAAATGTATTAAACGTTGGTAAAAAATGTTCCCTATATGCCCAAGATACAGATGGCAGGTTGAAAGTGGTTAAAAGAGAAAATGTGGAAATAACGATGGAAAATGACAGTTCTGTTCATTTCACCATGCCATTTTTATAATGGAAAGCATTCTAATGATTATGCGAAAATTGAGAATAGCTAAAATAAGTGTCATCAGGCGATTCTGTAATAATTATGACAGGCCTACAAAAGGGACTTTAAAATGAACAGCCGGAAAAACTGAGAGTGACATGACAAGAAAGACACTGCATGTATGAATGAAGATTTCTACTCCAATTCAACTTCTATATTCAGCACCAGAAACTTCAAATACTCACCCCCCTCACACACACACACACACACACACACACACACACACACACACACACATGACCCAATGAAGAAGCATGGATTAAAACTTCTGGATATGATCCGTTACAGTAGCAGCTGTACCAGGAAGTAATGACTACGGTCACTACGCTAATGGATGACATAACAACAACCATATCCCCACAGACACAGAGACATCAGATTGTGTTGTGTACCTTCCGGGGAGCAGGAGTCTGTCTCATCATATTTGCAATTGAAGAAGACACACACACACACACACACACACACACACACACACACACAGTCACAGCGTCACAGAGAAACACACACACACATACACACACGGTCACAGCGTCACAGAGAATCACACAGTCACCAAGAGGTAGACACACAGTAAGAGAACTGCAGCCAAGGTGCGTTTAAGGCAGACAGACAGACAGACGGATGGATGAGCTCCAAAGATGCAGCCAGTGAGGCAGGCAGGCGGACAGACACAGACAGACAAGATAGCAGACTGGCTCCAGCCACTCTGTTCCTCTCAGACTCGGAAGCTGCAGCAGTGCAAATGGCCGCGGCTTCCCTCTCACTCGGTTCCTCCCTCCTGCTACAGTCCACCCCGTCCTCCTCTATGTCCTTTCAGCTGGCTTGCCAGTGAAGCAGCCTCTCTTGTCATAACGTGAGCGGTGTCAAGCGGCAGTGGTGAGCCGAAGCGAACACTGTCCTCAGGTCGATTGCCCCTCTCTCTCTCTCTCGCTCTCTCTGACACCCCTGTTAGGATGCAGGCATCTCGCTGACACACGGTTTCTGATGAGCCGCCGTTCAGTTTACACCTCCCCTCTTCCCTGTTCTCTCGCTCACTCCCCTCTCCTCTGTCTCCTTCCGTCTCCCTCTCTCTCCGTCACTGCTCACTGTGATTTTCCCAGCCTAGTCAATTCCCTAGTCCAGCATTACCTCACCCGCAACCACGTACACTCTTCCCCATCATCCCTAGTGTGTGTGAGTGTGCCTGTGAGTGTATGTATGGGGACAAACGAGAGAAAGGGGAGGGGGGGGGGGGTGTAACAGCAAAAGAATGGCAGGAGAATAGGATGGAAAAAGAAAAGGGAGCGAGGGTAGAGGAGAGAGGGAGGGGAGAGGATGTGGAAGGAAAAAACAAAGGAGGGGCAATGAGTCGGGGTGGCGGGGCGGTGGTGGAGGGGTCGGGGTGACAACACTGATGCAAGCCTTCTCTGTATCCTAGCAACTGTCCTGGTTTCTTCCAATGGACTTATTAGAATGACATACAGAAACAAGGAGGCTGCTCTGACATCTAAGTTGTTACATGATGAGCATGGATGCTGCTGCTGTGCGTTGACATTGAAACACAAGTTTAATAGTTTATGTTCACATTGTTATTGCCAACAACACTCCTTCGACAAACTCTGGTCTGCCATTCTCAGACAAAGGAACTCGCGTGCATGCACGCACACGTACGCACACACACGAAATGGTGCAGGTTATCACTTTTCCAAACCAAAAATAAGATAATAAATAATAACATTTTTTATTCGTTCTCGAGTTCCTTGGAAATGTTCTTCTAGACTTCAATAAATAGTCATTTTTAATAAAAGAGTAAGAGAGGAATGATAAAGCAGTTTTATCAGTTCCAAACCTGATTATTGGGATAATTCCTGTCTAAGTGGTTATGCTAAACCCAAGAGTTTTTTTATTTCCTATCAGTAATAGCTACCTCAGCTCCCACTAATCTCCTAGCCAGTAATGACAGCATGGTGAGAAGAGAGGAGGATTAATTCCACTCTGGGACACTACTGCTAAACTGTGAGCTTTACACCCAAAGTACCGTGGATACGGAGAGATGTCAATTACAGTACATTGTCAATTAAGAACATGAGGGGAGTGAAAGTTTGTATAAATCATAGAGCATTTGTCTGTTAATAACACCGGGCAGATAAAGTTAAACCAAAACAAGCAGCATCTCATTCGCACTATCACTGTCTCTTCATCCATCTTCATCGATCTTTCCTTCTTCCCAAATTCACAATAGCTCTAAGTGTTGCATCACAGGAAGGGCAGGGTATGAAGGGTTGGGGGGAGGGGGAGAGAGAGAGAGAGAGAGAGAGAGAGAGATGGGACTGGAGTGGAGTGGGATGACGAGATGTAGAGAGGTTTCAAGTTCCTGCTAGAGCAGCATTGACAGATGTGATTCACTGACTGTAAGGGCATTGGTCCTCAGCCCGGCTGCAGCAACATAACAAAGGAGAGATAGAATTTCTGCCCCAACAGCACCAGCACAGCACAACATAATGAAGGCAGCTTGCATTATTGGCAAACCGGCAGCAGCTGAATATATTTCAAATGTTTGGACAACATAAAGCACTTTCTATGGAGCGGTGTGTGTGAGTGTGTGTGTATATAATATGTATATATATATATATAGTGTAATAAACAGAGCAGTGCTGAATGCCTAAACTAAAGGGATAGCCGCAGAGTGATGATGTGATAAAATACTAATCATCACCTAGTTAAACACTACAAACATTCTGAATGGCTCAAAGTTAATTTACTTTTATTAGTTTTATTACCAACGTTTATTTGCACAGTTTGTGAATATTAGTAGCATTGAAATGTCTATATTAAATGTCAAGAAGATTAAAGTTGAAACATTTAATAAGAATTCAAAGAAATTACTATTTTACCGTGGTGTTTGAGATTTCACAGGTGTCTTAAAATAAACAATAATGTATCCCATACATTTCCAATTGGAAATTTTCTTCCACTTATAACTTCCACTTTCGAACACCCTCTGAGGTGCAACACTATGAAACATCCACTAGACACAGCCATCCATTGAGCAGGCTCATATGACAGAGCCTCCAAGACCTGGAAGTCCTGGAGGTCTACAGACAGACTACAGGGCAAGAGAAACGGATCACATGGAGTGAGTAAATCAGAGTTTGGCAGCAAATCCATAATCAGATGGAGTCTCTCTGAGTCGACTCTCTGCAGCAGCAGCAGCAGCAGCAGCAGCCATGGAGGTTGATATCTAACCCATAATGACTCAGCTCCAGGATGTTAAGCGACCACTGCTGGACCATTACCGTATATATATATATATATATATATATATCTCACATCACAAAGGCGGAACTGGAAATCTGTTCAGTTACTTCATAAAAGCATAATACCTGCAAGTAATTCCCAAATATATTGGGAATATAATTTAGGCAATAAAAAAAGATATTCTTGTGACATTTCTGCTTAATTGGAACAGCTAAGTGGACAGAGGGAGACGGATGGGGGAAGAAAACAAATTTGTAGCCAGACCAAAATAGTCCAAGCCACAAGATATTTCTCCAAATAAATGATATGGACTATTCTTGTATATTTTGAAACATATACTCGGAGTAAGCTTGAGCCTGTGTGTGAAATGCATTTTCTACCGACATGGCGCATATACTGTAGGAAGCAGCAACTGACGTACAGTAGAGGCCACATACAATAAGCCAGAGCTTTGAACCACAGGAGAGCAAGGAGCATGGTGGGACTAAATGAAATAATGGAGTTGCACATGGGTGACACAGATGTGAGGACACTCTTTCAAAATCGCCTGTCTCTCTCTCATAACCACAGAATAATATCACGCCGGATGAAAATGCATTTGATAAGAATTAAGAAATATGAGTCAATGGGAGATAGCGAGACCCTGATGCCATGCAGCAGCTATAGGCCATTCAGAGCCACGGATACCACAGTGATCATAACATTGCCACTGTACCGATGTTAGAGAAACATGCACCACCTTTTTGGGCTTCACTCCTCGCTGCGTGATCGAAGTAGGGAAGGAAGGGAGGGAGTGTAAAGGTGAATGTTAGAGGTCAAGGTTGCAGAGTTTATCAGTGGCATGCTGCGCATGATGGGAATTATAGTGAGTTGGTGCTCTCCGTTGGTGATATCAGAGGTCAGATATCTAACAATACACAGTCTTGCTTAGCCCTCAGCCTCGCTCTCTTTCACACATTTCATTGCTCTTATTAAGTTTACTTTTATGAGGACAGACCACAAACAAACTGTCAAAAAGATTGATCTTCTAATAAACCTTCTTTCTGAAGACAAATTATGCACAACTCTTACAAAACTTGCAGCCAAGTTCATTCTCGCACCGTGAAACAAGTCATTCGTTTTGGTGACTGCACCTAAACAAATGACAGATTACAGTGGAGTTACAGTACAGTTCAGAACTGGTGACCAATCAAATCAATCTTGTGTGTGTGTGTGTGTGTGTGTGTGTGTGTGTGTGTGTGTGTGTGTGTGTGTGTGTGTGTGTGTGTGTGTGTGTGTGAAATTCAACCCAACACATTTCCGAATGTGTCAGGTTACATTTATTTTAGATTCCAGCATTTGCTTCCATGGGCTGATGCAGAGAATGTGAACTCGCAGACAAAGTCCTAGATTCATATATATATATATATATATATATATATATATATATATATATATATATATATCTCAGGGGAAGACTTATGAATAAATCCAATCTCACCTACTTTTCATTTGGACCTTGTGTTTGGAGATCTCCAATCATGTTCCCTTTCAGTTTAGTTTCAATGGCGGACAAAGACATTGCAATGTTACATTTTTGCAAAACACATATGTTAAATGAGAATGATTCTGAACTGAAAATATATAAGTACTATGTGCATATAAACAGATTATAGTTGATTTCCACCCGTTCAGTTTGCAACTCGGATGGCACAGAGTTTCTGTCATGCCCTCAGAACCAGAATGCCTTGTTTCGATCGTGACTGGATGACTCCTAACATAAGGATACTTGGCTCATTCCTTATTCATAAGTCAACCTTTGCCATCCTAGGAACAATAAAATTGCAAAGGGGCCCCTTTGCCATCCTGTCTGTTTTTAGCAGAGGTTTGGCTGGGGACGAGGGTAAGATAGAGGGGGGACACACGGTATCAGGTGAAAACCAGGAGTCCACAGAGACAGCAACATGACTCAGCAACTCTAATCTGGTGGTGGGGTTGGTTTGATCTCCGTTAGATATCCGTCTCAGAAATGCCAGCAAGACGATAATGTGCACTCATTTTGAACGCCAATAACAGCAGCCTCTATGTTTTTTACATGTTTAGTATGATCAATTACGGTAGCTGCCCATGTAAATGAACAGTTTGAACACTTCTCAATGTTGTGAAACTTGTGTGCAATGAGTGCAAAATATCCTGTAGGTTTACTGTAGCTAGAGAGACTGGCATATTGACAGTCACATAACGGTAGGCTATTGGAGAATATTTATAAGCTGCCTGAAGATGTTTCTCCCTCTCTGAGGCTCCAAAATGCACAGTGCGCACGGATGCTTCATTATACATATAGGGTCTCAAGTCTGCTTCCCTAATTTTTGGCTCGCCAGGCCGAACAGCCGAAGGCCAGAGACTATGGTTTCACTCCTGTCCATGTGAGTGTCCGTCTGTCTTTGAGCAGGTGATCTCCAGCACTATTGAACCGATCAGCATCAAACTTTTCACACACACACTCCCAGTGGGCAAAGGAGGAACAAATCACTATATTCAATATAATAGGCAGCTTCAGGTTTTGGCCTATAACTTTTGAACCATAGGTCATACAAAAAAAGAATAATAATTCCCTGGATTCCTTGGATCATGATGTAACTCCTTACATAGGCCAATGCCCATTCCTGCCTTCTGCCATTGTACCTTTTCTTAAAAACAGACTTGCTACTACTCGTGTATATTTTGTCCAAAAATCACACAAATCAGTACACATTATCTATGTGGTTATGTGATCAAGTTTCACATTCCATTCGGCTATGAGTGGCTTCCAAAATTGCAGACCCTGCGTAGGAAACCGACCTGGCAGAGACCTACTTTTCTACTACTTTTTTTTTTTTAACTAGAAAACCATCTTTGTTTTCATTTTTAAACTTTGTTGTATCTCTCTACTGTCTACTCTTACCAGTATCCTGTGTTTCATGCTTACTGCTTTTGCAACGACATCTGAATTTCCCCATAGGGATCAATAAGGGTTCATCTCTCTATATACTGTACATAATTTAGTAAATATTTTCTTTTCTTTTTTAAGAGAATATAAAATAGTCAAATGATTACGGATCAGAATTACAGCAGCCAAATAATCCAGTACTAAATGCATATAACCCAAATGAAAATGTCAGAATGATATACTTCTCATCAATTCAAATCGAAACGCCAGAATAAATTCGAGCTTAGGTCTTTCACACTTAACTATAAACAGCAATACATGAATCACAGTACAAGGCTTTGGTGAGTAGACACCGCCCTCTAGTGGATAAGAATAAAATTAACCTACACATTTATATAAATTAGGGTGCATACTAATAGTCAAAAGAATTATGTCTTATCTATTTTCTTAAACACTTTTCCTTTAGACAGAAAACATCATATGGTCAAAGAAAGATGTAAAGAAGAATTCACAGAGTGACAGCGCTCCCTCGGGTCATCTGCAATGTGTGTGGCGAAAGTCTGTCGGTCGAACGGTTCTCGAGATACGTGGATTAGACATACATACATACATACAGAGATTCCCTGCATTTATTGTAGGATAGTATAGTAAAATAATATATGAGGGTGATCAGTCAGTGGTCACAATTCGACTGAGCTCATTTCTAATAGTTACAGGACACTGAGGACAGTCAACAAAACGACCTCTCTAATTAATATGTGTATGTTGTATGTATGAATGTATGTATGTATGTATGTATGCATGTATGTATGTATGTATGTATGCATGTATGCATGTATGCATGCATGCATGCATGCATGCATGTCATTTTATATATTTTCCAAAGGAAAAAAATTATTACAAGTAAAACACAATCTTCAGTCACACAGTTGTTGGTTTGTCACCAACAACAGGTGAGAACAGGTGTAAAGAAAGGAAAGTACATCCTCCAAGAGTTGACTGGATCATATGAGATAGAAAAGGTTGTGTGTGTGTGTGTGTGTGTGTGTGTGTGTGTGTGTGTGTGTGTGTGTGTGTGTGTGTGTGTGTGTGTGTGTGTGTGTGTCAGACAGACAGAGTTTATGAGTGTCTCTGTGTTTGAAACTACAGTATGTGCAGTGCTGCATGCATCCGATTGTGCAAGGGTGTGTCAACTCCACATATAGGCCACCATGTCTCCTGCTGAACACCTGTAAGGGAGCTTGGTGCCACGTTGCAGCAGTGCAGCACTATCTCACTCACCATTTTAGTGGACTTGGGCGTCTCCAGGATCTCTAAGGAGCAAAAAAGAGAGAGAGAGAGAGAGAGAGAGAGAGAGAGAGAGAGAGAGAGAGAGAGAGAGAGAGAGAGAGAGAGAGAGAGAGAGAGAGAAACACTCGTTTATCACAACTGTCATTTATCCTCCTTCATAAAGTCTAAAGTCTGCCCAAGATCCTGGTGTGAACCAATCAGGCAAACAGAGCAGAGCAAACAAGCTACATTATTTTTTTCACCAGGTGACCAGTGCGTGTACACTGTACAGAACATACCCTATGATTACCCTGTAAAGAGCTTTTCATCTAAGATTCTACGCGATAACCTATGGTACATGTCCCGTTAGATGCTCAGCCTCCATGGCCACTGCCCTGCCATTTGTTTGTTTTGACAGGGACACCAACTGTCACCAATCTGTCTCTCCGCCCAATGGCTCTAGCTGTTCCAAATAAAGAGCAGAGCAACTTTCATATACAGAGTAAATGGGCACCCCCCTCTTCCTCCCTCCAACCTGAAAGCAGCAGTGATCGGTAACCATGGAGACAGTCCGCACTCCGCAGAGTGTGTCCCTGCCAGAATCTCAGACACCGTTGTGATTCTCATGTGGACCTGGCCAAAGTCTATTGTTGAAATGAATAGAGTGAATAGGTTGTATAATATTTTGGGGAAAACGGTCTCAGGTTTCCTGTTGCGAGTGATTTTGTCCTTAAGGAAGCTCTTCATGGCTCTGACAAATAGACGATTATGGCCTAAAGGTTCAATCTTATGAATCGAATTCCTGACTATTTACTCTGGTCTCAGCCAGAGAAAGAGGTGCCTGTGGTAAATCATGTTATTGGAGAAGGTGGGACATGGATTCACTGCTTAGTTGTCTCCACCAGGCCGAAGGCATGTGGGGAGAGTATGTTTTGCACTCCGTCCGTCCGTTTGTGTGTCCGTCCGTCCGTCCGTCCGTGTGTCCGTGAACAGCTAATCTCGGCCACCGTTAACCCGGTCGATGCCATATTTTGCACACACACTCCCTGGATGCCAACCATGAACCTCTGCCCCAAACTTTCCAGAACGGCCTGTTATAGCGCCACCAGGAGGCCGCTTTGTGCAAAACAAGTTTTTGCACAGTACACCTACAGATTTTGTCCAAACATCACGCAAATTGGTACACAGTCTCTCTAGAGCCATTCAACGAAACGGCTCTTTCAGATTTATCAGACTCCATCCTGATTGGTTAAGATTGGCTTCCAAAGTTCACAGGAGTGCTCAGTTTCAAACAAAATGCTGCAAATCATGAACACATTGCGTGATTTCCGTGAAATTGTGCACCCACATTCCCACTAGGCCGAGGACAAAATGCCACATGAACAATTTCAACTCAGCCTCAAGGTGGCGCTATAACTGGCGGAAAAGTGTTTTTACCTCTAACTGCACGGATCTGTGGATAACCTGGTGGAGACCTGTGCCCGGAAGGGCACTTTTTCTAGTTTGATATGAAACAATGTGATGTGTGTGTGTGTGTGTGTGTGTGTGTGTGTGTGTGTGTGTGTGTGTGTGTGTGTGTGTGTGTGTGTGTGTGTGTGTGTGTGTGTGTGTGTGTTTGTGTGTGTGTGTGTGTGTGTGTGTGTGTGTGTGTGTTTGTGTGTGTAAGTCACAGTTATGAATTATATGTCTTTATGTCCTGTCGATAACACCTGAGCCTACCTGATACAACATGCACATGTGCGTGCATGTTGTTATTTTTATATCAGGATTTTAATACAATTAACAATTGACCACATGTCATTCTATGACTATATTTTATTACCGTAATAATAGTACAGATACAACATAAAATGCTGATGAATGATTGATGAGTGTGTTTGTTTGTTTGTTTGTTTGTTTGTTTGTGTGTGTGTGTGTGTGTGTGTTTGTGTTGTGTTGTGTGTTGTAACTACCATCGTTAATGTAGTGGGTGCAGATTTAAGATGCATTTGCAACCTCTGTGGACTGTGTGCTTCAACACCATCGCAAGCTTGCATACAATAAGGCACTGCTCACCGAGTATACCAACAGCTGCTTGGTGGACCTTCCCATGAGCAGCTACTGGGAAGAGAGGCGTTGGACCTGGCCTTCTAGTGTGTCCATCCCCTGTCGGAACAACAGCGGGTGGATTTTGGGCCCATGGGATTAGCCACGCTACCGGGAACGATATGACACCGGGCGGCAATGCAGGAGTGGACTGGGAAATTGTTTCCTCTGGTGGTCCAGCCTGAGACATACCCACAGACTGGATGTTGGTGGCCGGGGGTTTAAAAGTTAGGTTGCATGCCTACACTACTTGTGCCCATGGAATGCTGGGTGACATTCTTGTTGTATCGCGACATATTCCTTGATTTTGTGGATGTAACTTTGCTGCACCTGAACTATTTATGTCCTTGTATGCAATTTCCTCTGTGTGGACATAAATAAATTGTTAAAATGTGTGTGTGTGTGTGTGTGTGTGTGTGTGTGGGTGTGTGTGTGTGTCCTTACCGCGTTTAGGAACCTTGGCAGTGGCTGGCTCAGGTGTCTCAGGGGACGTTGTGTCCGCTCCATCATCAACCAGCTGGATCTGACACACAGAAAGAGAGAGACACGAGAGAGATAAAAGACAGAATGAAATAGACCGTGACAGCGAGAGGCCAGCAGAGAAACAGAAATAAACACAAGAGACAGAGACAACAATCGGGACAAAGGAGATACATTCCATTATAGTCTTTCATTATTGATCATTTTTATTAATTAGCCATCATCTTAACCACCCTAGTTCCCACGGCAACATCTAGTACTTGTGTAGAGCCAGCCCAGTGTGTGTGTGTGTGTGTGTGTGTGTTCAGAGCACAGGTGGCCTACGTGAAACATGTTTTCTCTCATTCAGTTTTATTCTCCAGCCCCCCCCCCCCCCCCCCCCCCACCACCCTCCACCCTCCACCCCCCTGCCCTCCAAGAAGCACACACTTTAAAAATCCATATTACATTTTTGGGAAAGTTATGAATTTGATGAGATGAACCTCAGGTCTAGACTCTACAGTATTTTTTTGGAAATTAATTCTTTATATATAAAGTCATGCTTAAGGAATACAATCATGCCTTACCTGTGACTGTCTGACAAATATCCCCTGGTTCTCCTCACAGGTGAAGTAGCGTTTGCCCTGCACCGTGCCGTCGTTCTTCCCCTTAGGCTCATCCAGGATGACGCCGACCCATTTTCCTGAGGCAAACAGCGTGGTGCCGATATAAGCGACTGTCCCACGCTGCCCCTTGCCGATCACCTCCACCAGGGAGCCCACCTTGGCTGGTCGGCCTCCACCATCGGAGCTCATCCTGCTGCTACCACTGCTGGTGGTCTGAGGAGACATGATATGAGAGGATTAACCCATTTTGACCTGAGATCAGATTCTAAAATGTCTTCTACATCCTGACAGTTTGCTGAAAAAGCTATGTTTCTATGTCAGTCGTTCTTTGATTTTTCAAAAATAGCAGACCTACAAGCTATGAGCTTGTAGATCTGCTATTTTTCAATAGCTAAAGGCAAGCATAATGCTAAAGCATAATGCTAACACCAAAAGGGGTTCCCGCCCCAAAATGGGTTAACAGCGAGTACCATTCATCATCGTATAACCTGGTACTGCACTGTACTGTGTGCAACATCCTGGCCTGGGGTTGATTCCCAGTGCGTGTGCAAATCAGCTTCACAGATTGGCTAATAAACACATCATGTTTATTATAGAGTGCATGATAGTATGCTATTCTTTTACAGGGTAGTACGCGGCACGCCACATGCCTGTATCCGTCTATCCGTTCCTCATTTATGCCCATGTACCTGTCACTGCTGTACATGGGTATAAATGGGAGAAAGACAAATAAAACATACTCTGACAACAAGCACAACAAATGCAGTACAACGAGTATTGTATAAACGGTCGGACATGCATTCTCAATTTGCATCGGTCCCGACTTACATCATTCCCGAGTATAAATAACCCATTTGTAATATCTTATTAATATCACACTGGTTACTCTATCACAGTGGTATTCAACTGGCTTTTTTTTTTCTTTTTTACATTCTGGGAATAAGAGGGCTAATGCAAGTTACAGGTATGGTGTGTGCATTATGAAATGTGAGATTACCATAATGACAGTAATACTCATAATGGTAATACTCACTAATCATAATTTCAAGGGCAGGTTGTGTGTGTGTGTTTGTGTGTGTGTGTGTGTGCTAAGGCCTGGGCTACACCTATATATATATATATATATATATATATATATATATATATATATATATATATAGGTGAGAAATGCAGCTTGCGCCTGGAAACTACTGTACGGATACTGCACGTCACCAGCTCTACATGCTGCATCCAATAATAAATAATATCAGCCTACTAGCTGTTTGTAGGCTATTTGTATTGGTGCGGAGGGCGAAGCTTGGTAGGTTAGGTTACGAACTTACGGTAACCTATGCTTGGTAGAATAGGTTACGAACTTACGGTAATTGTGGACCTAGAGAGAAACTGTGGATAACGCGTGGCGTGTGCAGCCATGTGAAACTATATATTCTCGTGCATAAAGTTAGACTGACAGCTACACCAGGGCACCCCACATGGATGTGAGAATCATGCAATTCCTCGCCTAAATTTGTGACATCCCCTACAACGGTGAAACATGACGAAACATGACGGTCGTATTGTTTCAGGGCTAAAAGACATTATAATGGCCTAAGGTAGCATATACCTGTATAGACATATCCATATCCATATACCTGTATAGACATAACCATTAGGGCTGGGCGATATGACAAAATCTCATATCACGATATAGAATTTATTTTATCACGATAACGATATACTCACGATATAGCATATTTTTTACGATACCTATTTTTTTATCTAAAATAATTGATTTTTGTTCAGGTCGAGTACTTTACTGTACTTGGACTGTACTGTACTGTACTGTACTGTACTGTACTGTACTGTACTGTACTGTACAAGCTCTCCTCCCTGGCCTCTGTCTGTGTTAGGCTGCACAACAGTGACACTTGGTGGTGACAATAGTTATGCTATTTCCGTGCTCGGATACAGGGACAGGGACACACATAGCTGTCTATAATGGTTGCACCACTCAAAAAACAATTAAATTCACATTATCCACTCTACTTATATGAATATAATACTGATGCCCTTCCCATGCACAGACAGGCCCAAAGCAAGTACAAAAATATTACAAAATAAAATGTATATAATAATAGAGGCTGAACTCAATTGTTCAGCCTCTGTAGACATTTTTAAAGCACAGCTCAAGACCCACTTCTACAACATTGCTTTTAATTGATCTTTTATTTTTTGTTATTCATGTCCTCACTGTATTGCATCACTGCTTGTTTTTTAATGTCGTTGCCTTGCTTTTCTTTTTTTCTCCATTGCTCTGTAAAGCACTTTGAGAGCTGCATTTCATGTCATGAAAGGTGCTATACAAATAAAGTTTTATTAGTATTATTAATAATAATTATTATTATGACAATTAAAAAGAAAAAAGAAAGAAATAAGACGTTGCCATTCAGACACAGAATTACAGGCCTGTGTCTGCATTAAATTGGCTTAAGGAAAAAATAAATATCTCATGTCACAGTTTGTCACTACAGTTGTTTCAGTTCATTTAAGCTCTGTATAGGGAATCAACATGTTCTGTTGTAGTTATAGTTTAGTTTGTTAAAGACGTTGGGCAGCTTAACGATGTTTAATTGACTACAGGCGATAGAGTGAGAGAGAGAGTGAGAGAGAACGCGATCGTATATGGGAGTCTGGGACGAGTGGGGCTTTTTCTTTTCCTTTTTTTTTGATGATCACAACAAAGTCAGCGTCTTGTGTTGTTGTTGTAAGCTGTTGCTGAATTAAGGACTTTTCAAATGGAATAATTTATTTGGAACAATAAAACAAGACAGACACGCACGCAGCAGGAGGACTGCACAGGTAAGAGGAACGTCTTCGTCTTGGAAGAAGTTTGCAGTGCACCCGACGACGGACAAGCTTATTGTTCAACTGTGTAAAACATGCGTGGCTCACGCAATTTATCAATTTGACCCAACATGAAACCTGCATTTATAACAGTGAATGACCGGTTACTTTAGGGCGCGTTCGGAAATAGCGCACTAGGCGCACTGTGCAATGCAAACTGATAGATGAGTTCGCTCCGGTGTGGTATTTCCGAACGTGCCCCTTACACCGCTCTGAATCTCGTCAGCCATCATCTCCCTTCATGTAATCAAAACCACTTCCATATCCATACAATGGAAGACGTTGCCCCTCTTTTAGGTGCAAGCACCACCTCGGCTTGTGTTGTGGTCGTGTTGGCCTTAGAGTATATAATAGAGAAGACATCCGAAAGGTGTTGGCTCACTGTTTTCAGTGCGCGCGGTGGGCTGCTGGGAATGCCGTATATAAGCGCTGTGACGTAAAATACTGCCGTAAAGCGAAACGGCGATATAAGCGATATAGCTTTTTTTTCGTGATAGACATTTTCTATCGAAAATACGATATATATCGTCATATCGCCCAGCCCTAATAACCATTACTGTGCAGAAATATACATAAATCTTTGTGTTTGAGCACAAAATGCATTTTGAGAACCCACACATGTTCGCGCTTCATGTGAACGCTGTGCGCCCCCCCCACACACGATCATTCTACAGTTGTGGCCCCCAGCCTAATCTATAGTACCCCATATCAGGTACAATTGATATTGCATAACCTGGTGGAGCATGCATTTCCAGCTTGCTGAGAATACTATAATCATAAAACATTTGATAACGTTGCCAGGGAGATAGGCATAGTTTTGGTGCATGAGAGTCTCGGAAATCTGATGTTACCATGGCCAAGAAATAATGTCATCACTGCCACTGTTTCTGCCTTCCTAATGTCCGTAATGACCCAGGAATGTGAGACAGCTGATCCCGATGATTGCTCTCAGCATTCATCAGAATGTGATTGGTTGCATCTTCTAGCTCATGTGTGATGATTTGAAATGTTTTTGACACATATGGCAGTTGTCTGCCGAAACGTTTAGTTGGTTTCTAATTTTCTGCATCCTAAATAATCAGCACTTTGGCTATCAGTGTGTGCGGCCACTCTTTTGTCATTTTAAGACTTAACTTTGTAACTGTTTCTGGCAGAACATTATTAAAATTCAAGATTGACATGATACCAATAGAAGAATTGACATTTAACTAATTTAAATTCAATGTTGGGTCCACATATTCGTGTCAGGGCAGGTAGTAGCAGCAAAACCAGTTAAACAACACATGCTTTTTTTGACAATATACAGGGAAAGAAATTCATTATGTACATAATCACAATATAAATATTTTAGGGTGAGACACAAATAATAATAGCTTGAATTTATATAGCGCCTTTCATGAACCCAAGGATGCTTTACAAAATGTACCAACAACAATCAACAACTACATATGCCATAAGCCTGAGAGAATAAGTGTCTTTTCAAGGCAGCCTTAAAATAGTCCGGTGTTGGAGCATGGCAAATCTCTATTTGGAGAGAATTCCACACAGTAGTACAATTGAGTCCAAATTAGCCTTTAGGCAGGTTGCTCCATGATAATGAGGAATTGCTTTCTAAAAGCTTTCACAACGGATACAGAAAAGAAATGACTGCAATTCACAGCCAATAGAACTCTTTACAGTTCTTCAACTATTACAAATAGAGTGTGGATGACCATTGACTATGTGTGGATTTCCCTGACAAATTAAATGCCTTTATGTGTGTGTCAGACTAAACTAATAAATGAAGAAAAGCACATGATCTGTGTGTGTTTGCGTGTGTGTTTCTCTGCTCCCCCTACCTTGCACAGTTCATCTGCATTTTGCACCATCGACCATCATTTTATGCAGGGCATCACAAAGCCCGTTTTCCAAATTAACAAACTGAACACTGTTTATTTGCGTTTATTAGATTTTTCCCACAGTTATACCCTTACTACGCATGCGTGGTTGCCACAGCGTCACCCTTACTGTGCATGCGTGGTTCAGGTTGCTTTATTGCGCATGCATAGTTTCGTTACACCATCGTTCGATGCCTATAGAATTTTGCAGCGGGCCGCTGTACACTCATACCTCATAACAACACTAACTCACATGCACTCAGTCACAGCTGTATGTTTTTGGATGCTAACGTCTCTACTCTCTACATTGCTCCATTTCACACCCCAAAAAAAACAAACACAGACTCTCCTGCACTGACCGCGATGAAGCGAACATCTGCACACACATTGCTTCTGTGTGTCTTGCAGTCACACATGCTGCCGTGTGCGTGGTGTTCATACAGTATATTCGAACGCGTATAAGGACAAGTCATTACTAAAACATGAATGCTTCCATTCAGTCAATAAATGAACACACATGTGATCCTGACAGTGTCAGTGTCATGCCCAACTCATTGAGCTACAAGTCCACACACACGTTAGACATACCAACAGTCCTACAGTCATTATTCAGACAAACCCATGCTGCAGGTTAAAAATCACCCGTGCTGTGGGTTCAAATCACTCATGGTTCCCGACATACGTGGCGGGTTCAAACTAATCTGTGTTGCGGGTAAAAGAAAACTGTGGCGTGCGCGTGCGCACGCGCACACACGCACACACACACACACACACACACACACACACACACACACACACACACACACACACACACACACACACACACACACACACACACACACACACACACAAAGCTGGGTCTATATAGGTTGCTTGCTTCACAGAAAGTTAATTTGTAAGCCTATAACACCTTCTATAGTCACAAAGTGCTTCACAATCAATCAAATGAAATAAATAAACTAGACAAATTTGGGAAATTGTAAAGTATGGTTGACCTCAATGTAATATGTATGTTCAACTGAACTAATCATGACCTGATGAATCCGTGGGAGAAGAAATCAAATCATATACGTTCACTTCATCACATCTCTGGCAACCTTAGAGTATGGGTACAAGTTAAGCTGCTTTTGGCCATGCATACTATCAAAGATCCATCATCACTCCAGAGATTGCGTGTGTCCACATTCTGAGTTTTGGACAGAATGTATATGATGAGATCAGGTTTAAAGGAGTTTTGAAGAAAATGTTATTGGCAGGAACGGGCATGGCTCATTTACAGGTACATGCATAAACTTTGTGGTGAGAGAAGCTATTGGTATTAGCTATTGGTGGATGGTGGTAGCTATTCATTTGATGGATTCTGTGATAATGATATTTTGATTGAAACTGACTTAATTTGCTGTACACATGTATGCACTAAAAGTGTAAGTATACCCTTTTCAAGTATGTCTTGAGAAAGGTACACACACACGATTCCTGATGAAGCTGGTGTGTGTACATTAACGTTATGTGGTGCCAAAGTTGTGGGAGCAGTGTGGGAAACATTTAGGATATAGGTTAGTAACT
This sequence comes from Protomyctophum parallelum, assembly GCF_964188405.1. Lineage (NCBI taxonomy): Eukaryota > Metazoa > Chordata > Actinopteri > Myctophiformes > Myctophidae > Protomyctophum > Protomyctophum parallelum. The sequence goes on along the minus strand of NC_139718.1, from coordinate 29,741,200 downwards.
AATGATATACAGTAGCTGCATTAACAATAGCATGACTGACTAGAGGCACAGATAAAATATAGAAATATAATTAGACTATGGTCAGTCAGAACAAATGGGTATTTAACCACTTGGTCAATGTCAACAGACCCACACATCTGTATGGGTAAAACGGTCGGCAGTTCCAGATTTCAAACTTTTTGTTTTTAGTCTAGTTTAGAGAGTCTAGACTATGAGGGACAGCCAACACTACTTGGTCAAGGACTACTGGCGTTCCAAACACACACCTCTCTCACCTCATAAATCTGTTCTTCTATCAATAAAAGAAAAATATCATAAATCAATTCTGAAGCATAGAGAAATACCCACATTCTAGATACAGTAATTAGAGCAGGGGAAACAGTCCCAAGCTCTAATATTTGGTAATCTAACCATTCTTTATTAATGCAATTGATAGTGCCATCCTAGAAAAGCAAGATGACCCAGCAGAACAGCATTCTTGATGTTATCACAAAATAAGTGATGGTGTTCTGGGCTCTGGCACACCCCGGCTTGTGTGTGCCTAGTGCCTAATGTAAACAGGGCATGGGGAGGGGCCTGTTGGGTCACAGAGACAGCACTGTAAAGACAGTGCCACAGGTTTGAACTTCGATGCCCACAAAAATAAATGAAATGTAAACAGATGGTATGCACTGACTAGGTTGTGTGACTCCAATTCCAATGACATCTGCATTTAAAGCTAGATGAAACGATGTAGAACCAACCAGAGGAAATCAAGAACACTGCAGTCTATCGTGTGGGACTACACAGATTTAGAGCATACATGGGCAACTGGCGGCGACATGCGGCCCCCAACCTTCACTTAATGCGGCCCACAGGTTAATATCGGAATTGATTTCAGCCGCGATACAATTCCAAATATGCAAACATGACGCTTAAATTCAGTCTATTAGTAGCTTAATGACTATTACTGGTAAAATGTTATTGTCTTGTCCAATGTATTTGTATTTAAGTTCATAAACATAAGTATAACTAAATGCATTTGAAATTAAATGCCAGGATTCCAATTAAAAAAGAATTTATTCAGGATTCCAATTTAAAAAAAAAGAAAATATAGCAGATCTACAAGCTCAAACCATTTTGAGCTTGTAGATCTGCTATATTTTCTTTTTTTTTGATTGGCGATTTTTGCTACTTTTGTGTGACAGAATATGCCATGTGGAGTGAGGAAATAATAGTGGCTCTCTCCATCATCGATGTTTCCCACCATTAGACTCTAAAACTCGGCCACACAATGGAAATGTAGTGATCAGTGGTCACTCACCCACTGCATAAGTATAATAACTACTGTATACTGTACATAGGAATGTTGAAACATAAAGGAGTATGTGTGTTTTCTCATTCCTACAGCATGAGCATAATTATGGCCCCTTTGAAAACACCCTGGGGAATTTTAATTACATTTAAGACCAGGAGCTTTTGGAAAACCTCAAGACTTAAAAAGCTAAATAGACATTTAGACTTTTAGAGTTTATTGTGCCTATAGGCCCATCAGTAACTAACTACTAACTACCTAGGAAAGGGAAACTGAAAATGTAGGGCTACAACATGAGAACATGAGATGGGAATCTGTGGGAGAATTCATTACTCCTCTAATAATCTCTCAAGACAGAGGGCCCTATTTTGCATGTCTTTATAAGTACCAGCGTCGTGGCCAATGTTGTTTGGCTGTTTTGAGCATAGACATAGAAAGGTAGACGCCTCATTCGCCGCTGCAATTCATTGGAGAGACGTGTATCGCACTGAGGGCGGAAGTGCATTGTTATGTGGCGCATCCCCAGCGTCGTCACGTGACTCACGTCCCTTATTTTCCTTACTTTCCTTGGCACCAACGCGGAAGCTTGCCCTCACTTGAGAGCAAACGCCCCAGAGCCGAAGGAGGCTTTATATGTCTATGGTTTTAAGTATCCAAACAGCATTGGCCACGCCTCCAGGTGAAGACTGACAGAAAAGAGGGAGGGAGAGACATGCAGCAAAGGTCGTCACGAACGGGACTCGATGCGCTGTCAGGCCAGAACCCATATGTGGCATGTGCCTGGACCACTAGGCCAGCATGCGCCCCAATGCCTCCAGGTCAAGTATTTATTTCTTAATTAATAATAATTAATAATTATAATAATTATAATAACTTGAATTTATATAGCGCCTTTCAAGAAACCCAAGGATGCTTTAAAAAATATTTTTATAATAATTGCCAAAAGTCTGAGTGAACAAATGTCTCTTCAGTGCAGACTTGAAAGAGTCCAATGTAGGCGTCTGGCGAATATCCAAGGAGAGAGTTCCAGAGGGCAGGGCCTGCCACAAACATTGATCCGAGTTGGCTTTGTCCGAGGCTTTAAAGGTCTTTAAAGAAATACTTTCTGAAACCTCTATGGGAAAGATGCATGGGAAATGCTTTTCCGGGCCTATCGTCGTCATGAAAGGGGGCAGGACTGCGACGCTCTATAAGACCTAGTACTTAGAGTAAGACACGCAAAATAGGGCCCAGATACAGTATCTGTCAGTACCACTGCCCTAAACACGTAGTTCTGTTGTTAGTAGAAATAAACACAGCAGCACCTGTTTCTACACAAAAAGGAGGTGGTGCCCAGAGGATTTGTTTGTTAATAACATCAAATGACAAAAGAAAGAACAATAAACTACCGGTAAGTAGGTTTGGAAACTGCAAATAATATACAAGAACAATGGTATCATTAATGTAATGCTCAGTTTCACCCATATGGCAATAGTAAATGTCAACCTGCACTGTTGTACACAACCTGAATCACTCTGATTGCTCAGCCTTGTTACCTTGATTAATATTCAAGACTTGAAAATAATGAGCTATACTATCTTGTAAATACAGAACTCAAATACCTTGGTTGTCAGAACTGTGCATGATGAGGGAACGGCTAAAAGGGAAATAAGGCTATGACTTTACGTATGACTTTGTCTGTAATTTTTGTGATTTTAGTCACAAGCACATCTGCCAACCATTACAAAAAAACATTGTTTTATAAAATCATCAAACTAAAACTAAATACAGTGTATACGACAGCCTGCAATGAAACATTAATTAACTGTTAATTAACTGTGTTTTTGGAGCCATCAATCCAGTAAGTGCTGTGGGTAGGCTACACAACCATCCCACAAATGCTGCATCTGTAATGAAACATTCATTTATGTTTAATACAATGTTCAGGCCTGCTTGCCATGTGCTAGAAGCAGAGAGGAGGGTATGCTGAATAATGTATTGCCACTCTACTCTTACAACACACGCAAACCCCACCACAAGGCTCAGGAGAGGATGCAAACAGTTCTACAGAGTCAAGACTGTATAGCAGGTACGGTATGCCTGTTTCCAGACTGCAAAAGTAGGCATGATATTTGTATAAGCTATATACAATATAGCTATATAAAACCTTACACCATATACATATTTTATCTCACATAAAAAACAAACAAGTAGGATGCTTTTAAGAAGTGAAAACCCTTGAGTGATATGCAATGGCCCATGACTACTGAAGACTATATTGCATTGGAAGCATAAAGTAGACCTAATGCTGAAGGAGAAGTAACCTAATTCTGAGGACGGACACTGATGTCATCCTTCCCGGATGATAAGGGTTGCCTGAGTCAGAGACAGATGACAAAAAGGAAGTCTTCCTGGTTCTCAAGGAATGACAGTCCCATGATAACAATAGCCTCATAGTTCTGTAATTTGCTCATAGCATATACCAAACCATTTTAGCATGCATGTCAGCACAATCAGCGTGAAGGTCCAAACAATGTCTAGCCCTGGGGGCATCTGAGCCAAACAAAGAAGCAACAATTCAAGCAGAGGAATGCACAGCCAAACCGTGTCATTCATCAAACCATTCAGCCTGGAAATCGACATCAGGCAGACGCCACAATAGCGAAACAAATTCACCAGACAGAAAACGCTGGTGTACAGATCAAAACAGCAGTAACTTAACGCAACAGTCTCGCCGATTCAGTCACTCTCTGGGTGCGCTAGCATGCACTCACCCGGGTGTATGTGTTCCTCCTAGTCTGAGACATAATCTCCTAGTCGCCGAGCAGCCCACAACGGGCTGCCTAGACTCAAGAGGTGAGAGAGCGTGTTATCAGGATAAGTGTTGGCCAGACACAAGAGGGCTGGCAAGACGAGAGCGGAGGAGAGAGGGAGGGGACGAGGGTAGCTCAGTGATGCTCTCAGAGGCGCGTCTCTCCTCTTCACCGACAACACCACATCCCTCTCACTAATCCTCCCAACACCGGCCTGGGCTCTCAAAACTTCCTTTCCTTTTTCACCCCGCCGGACATTAGAGAATCCCTGAGAAAACTGACTGTCAGGGAAGAACAGGAGGAGGAACGGGTGAGGTTAGGAGCAGGGGAGGGGGCTCTCTGGGCAGGTGCTCCTGTTCCACGGTGACTTCAGGGGGGTGAATGGAGCAAAGGAAAACAGAGCAAAGGCAGGGGATGGGAAAAGATAAAACATAAACTAATGACCAGGGGTTGTCTGCTGTGAGAGTGCATCAGCTGAGTGGTAGCACTGCGCTAGTGACTGCACTGGCTTCTTTCTGCAGGAGGGAGTGTGGCTTAGGCCCTGACAAGCACCACTGGGCCCTAAAGCCCTCCGTATTACTTTACAAAATATCTCTTAAGAAAAACAAATGAATCATCTCTGTCATTATTCCCGTTTTTCTACGAGATGCACACGCAGATTAGACACACAACGGACATGCGGAAACAACGGTCGGACATGTGGTCGAACATGCGCTGTTCCCGTGCTTGCGGTTAGGGTTAGGTTGTTGGTCTAATGACAGTTGGACCAATAGTAGCCTATGTCTAAACTAAAGCCTATACCCTTTTTCTACAAATGTCGTAAGTCATTTGTCTGTTTTCACCTTATGTCTGATGATCAAAGTCCATTGGGGAAGAACACAGATCGATGTCCTGAGTGACGGCTGCCAGAAAGTCACCGGTGATCAATAGACACGTCTAAATCAACTGGGATCAATGGACCACATAAAATGCATTGACAAATGCTTTGTACAATTCAACATTAGACAAAACCTGTCACCGTTTCAGATTACTGTAAAGAGTTAATCAACATGCATTGGGTGGTAAATGTATATGCTACAACAGTTGTTTATTTTTCAAAATGTTTCAAAAATAGATTTTCCTTGGAAAAACTTTGATGGGAGAAAGGGTGAATTTGTTAAATTTGGCCACATGATACAAAACACAGAGTGGAGAACCTTCATCATTAAGGGAAAGGTAAATTAAATGTATTGGAAATAATTGTCCAATACATTTAACTGTGGTGGAACACAAAAGATCCAGGTGAGGATGATGTGATGTGTTGGCAAATGACAGAGGTTGGATTAGCAGTCTTTTATCAACTGCACACTGTAGCTGGGGGCTTTTCACTCTATTCATTTGAGTATTTCTGCAATGGAAGCAAATGCTGCAGGGATTCTGTTTGTAAAAGGGTTCAGCATGGATAACAAGGAGAAATGTTTTGTTTAATTGCTCACATTTCAGCTATTAAACAAAAGGGAACAAACCTCTAGTTGAGTGAGATATCGGTAATAGAGTTTAACCTACATTAGGTTACACATACTAGGTTGTTGTTAGGCCTGTCTATATCTTACACACATAGGTCTGTCCAAGTGGCTCTAAGCCTTATTAGTGCATGCATGTAGGGCACATAGAATAGGTTATGTGGTAATGTGACAATATTGTATTTTCTAAGCCAACTTTTGAAAATACAGTCTATTTATTAGACAATGCAGAGCTAACTTTAGTAGCGGCTGAGGATATTTCAGGACATACAATGAAATATCTGCAGTCTCCTTCCTTGCACCCCTTTATGCAAATGAGGAATGGATAGAGCGGGATGGAGGGGGTTGGTTGATGTGGTAGCGGGCTAGCGGCAATGGTGGTGGTGGTGGCGGTGGTGGGGGGGGCTTATCTTTCAGCCAAAGGAATAGGCATGACATACACGTGGGATCAACTGACAGCACAAAGCAAAAGAGCTGTCTCATCACAGAAAAAGAGGACAATGACAGAGAAAATAGCTGGGTACCGTCTATTGCGTAGAAACTGAGTGGTGCACCAGAGCATTTTAACAGCGGTGATAAACTGGGATTTCAAGAGGGAATGACATTGCAACTAGGTCTACCTGAATTCTTACATCACTTGCAAGGTAACGTAAGAATGAAAAACACTGCCATGCCCTCTGCATGTATGGGCAATGTAGTAACACATTACGTGATACTACAGACTGCTGGAAATAACGTAGGAGCTTATTGAAGCATATTCTGCTGCTGTCCTGGGTGAAAATCACTCTGGATATTGTGTGGGCTAAATGCTTAGTGAAACTTTAATATAAACTTTAATGTGGAAAAATGTCTATTAGGCTCGAGTTACCTTCATTGACGTGTTTGACTCCGTCCACAGGAGAAATATGCTGGATATACGCAGGGATATGGGATTATTGGGATACATATCTGATAAGCTTGTGAAAACTGTGGCTGTCCTATGCACACACCAAGGCAGGTCAGCAGCAGCCCGATGACACTATTGAGCACTTAACTGCGTGATAAGGAGAGAGAGAGACATCGGAGGGAGAGGAAGAGCTGGACTTCACCATGGTCTCATGCAAGAGACTGCGAGTGAATGTCATTGACCTGGACTACACTGATGACAGAATGCTAGTCTCAGATAAAGTGAAGCAGGTCTACACACTACTCACTACTATTGTCAGTGTAGGAGGATAGGACAGTATCTCGACGCCAAGGAAACCAAGAGATGACATTGCTAAGAACTGTGCCCGACATTCATCTTGGCGACTACATCGACTCCAGTGAGAAGGACCTCAAGAGTCAAGACCAGACGGGGACTTGCATGGTCAACACTCCACAGAATTAATTAAGTGTGGACGTACGTCGGCCGTAAGCACAACACTCAAAGAGGGTCACTGTTTCACTAAACAATCGAGTCAGTCCTACTCTTCAGCTAAGAGAGTGGAGCCCCATGACCAAGTCTGAGAAGTCATTATGGCTGCTATATGCCCTCACGCAGCACAATGCACACGGACCCTGGCAGGACTACGCACAACATGGACCTTTTCGATGACACCCTGAGAATAATAGACATGATCAATGAGTGTCGACTCATCTGAAGCCTGCTGGCCACTGTCTTGAGGCGAAGAAGGCTGACCTACAGTACTGTATGTGTAGACTAGCTCAAGAGGGACACCCGGTCTCACAACAGCAGAGGATCTGCACTCCTGCATGATAGACAGCTGGAGGAAGAGCAATCATAACTTGCGTACTGATAATGCCACTATACCCACCCATGTGGTTCCAACATGAAGTAGTAAGTATAGCCTCAATTAAAGTAATGAATATAATGTTAATTTTGAGAACACCTGAGCTAAATGGCAGTTCCTGTGACAGTAACACCAATGTCATTTGATATGGCTCACACAGCATCAAGTTAAAGATTGATAGAGAGGGATGGGGGAAATCTATAGGCAGGGAAAGGGAAGTGTTTCATTTGTAAACAGATCAGCACAGTAAGTGATATATCCACCATTGCCAATGTTGGATAAAAAAAACGAAAGTAGCCTATTTTATGTTATGAATTTATGTTAGAAATGTAGTTAAAATATCTGTAGTGAGTGACATCAATGAGTGACCCAACAGGGCCAACATTTTACATGTGCAAAATATGAAGTAGGCCTATAGTTTGGTAAAATTGGATACATTAAAAAGCACCAGAATAAAATGCTCATGTTTATATAAATGTTGATATAAAATCAAGACATGAAAAGGTGGTAATTGTAAACGTGTGTAACCAATCACAATTTATTACACTATGGTCTGATATCACCAATGACAAAGTAGTTAAATCAAAGAAATGCAATTCCCTTCTCTTAAAAAAACCGAAATGCTAACGGTATAATATTCTATTTGGCGAGAGGGATGCGAGAGGGATCTCATCTGGCACCATCTAGCGATTACAAAGGCCTCCATTTGATTATGTATGTATTCTGTCGAATAGCAAAAACAGAAATAATTCGTTTTAACAAGCACGGAAACCATTGGCCTCATGGTGGGGCACTGGGGCATCGGTTAGCCCCGTTCGTGGCCCTTGTTTACCTTTTCTGTATTAAAGGTCCCGAAACGACAGGGGCTAGGCTGGGGACCTGTGGTATCGCTAGCCCCATATTATATGTGCCCTCTCCCGACGCTCATTCTGTAGCTCCGAGAGCTAGAGAATGAGCGTAGTGCTGAGGGAACATACTGGGGCTAGGGTATCGTATTCGTAATATCGTTAACGTTACAGTACATATTCGCCTAGGTTTAAATGAGATAATCAATCCAAGACTGCGGACGATATGAAATGTGTATCAGATTTCAGCCACGTGAAGTGAACCGCGTATACCGACCAGATATATAACTCTATGATACCGACCTTCCCCCATAAGTAATGCCTATAAAACAGAAAAGAAATATCACAAATAAACAATTCCAAACTATAGTGTGATTGTTGGAACACATTTTCACCCTTTGCACTCATTGTTTATCCATATTACGTTTTGTTAGTAATTTCCATAAAGACATTTGGCCCCTCTGCCCTCTCAGCTGATTTTGAGCTGTCAGTGGGACAGGGACACTCCCTGATCAGCTGCTAGCGCCAGTGCGTTAGCGGAGCTAGCCTTAGCTCGCTCCTGCTTTATAATGACCAATTACTAATTGAGGACATTTTTATGAATGCAAAACATAATAGTCAGCAGCTTAACGTGGCCCGTGTACACCGATTACGCATGAGATTGTGTGCGGGTTCTTACCTCGTTGGCTTGTGTAAATGTTATGCTTCGTCCCTCACGTTGTTTTTAGGGAAATCCATCCATGTACTTCTACAATGGCAACATCCTGTGGTGTCCGTCGAATTGCCTGACTGAGCTAGCATGAGGCAACACATGGTAACTGCTAACTGTCAATCATTGATTGTGCATGCCAATTACATTTTCATGGTCAAGGCATCATGGGATGATGATGCACGTGATTGTATCCCTCAAAAGGGGTAAATAAAAAAAGATAAGAGCAGACAAGGCATGATAATTACAGCATTTTAATTATATTATGACAATAATTTGTAGGCCTATTGGTTGAAGGTTGCATAATGTATCAAATATTAATAGGCCTATCTTAGTAGTAGTAGTGAATTTAAATGAACAAAAGGTGCTATAGGTAACCGATATATTTGGTTAAAACAAACATGTTTGTTAAAGTTAACAAGCTCTATAATCTGGTATACCGCCACATTTTCTGGTCACCAATTTCATCCAACCAAGAGAGAGAAGTGAGAACTATGTATTCTTTCCTTTGACCAATTTTGTCTTCTATTTTGGTTTCATCACTTCCAATGTCAGTTGTTTCCTACGTTTTGTTTCCTGTACTATATGAAGTCTTTCTCCTGACTGGATGGTGTCCCAACCTGAAAATCTATTTTCTGTTAACTAAAGAGTTGGAGATGGGGAGATCCGTTACTGAACATATTATAGTATACTTTTCAGAAGTAACAGCCATTTACTTTTCCTTCTGAGGCACTTTATAGCCATACTTAAAAACCATGAACTTGATCAGCTTGGCTGGCAGAGATGGCCAAATGAACTCGTCAATTTTGTAGAATCCCAATTTGTGGTACAGTTTATGTGCATCAGTTTGGAGCATAGATGTGTACAGGACAACATTCTGCACATCATGACACAAAACAAAGTCGAGCGCCGTCTGACAAAGTGCTTTAGCAATTCCCAAACCCCTGAACTCCGTTCTCACAGAGATACGCTTCAGTTCCCAAGCTCCCACTTGTGTACAACAGGGAAGTATGGCCACTGTCCCTATGATGTTGCCCTTACTCTCAGCCACCCAGAAACAAGACACTTGTCCCTCCTTCATGTAGCTAGCCTTAATATCCAAGAGGTCCTCCCGGAGTCCTAGTTGGACCCCCTGGTTGAACAGGTACCTAACCACCTCTCTGGCTCCAAGTAACAGGAGAACTGTGGCTAGTAAGGTAGTTAGGAGGCACCCAGACAAGGCAATAGTTGCCAAGATGAAGATGACCACGGTAAGGTGCACCCAGGTCTGTTTCAAGGCTTGAACACACACAGCATTCAGGTGCTCGGAGAAACCTGTGGAGTACACCTCTCTGACCACATCATAGTCCTCGTCCTGGTATTGACGAATCTGAAAACTGGCCATCTGTTCATTCCCTGACGTGGCCTGGAAGGAAGAGGACAGCTTACTAGCACAAAGGCACAAAGATTAGATTGTTTCAAATTATAGGATCAAATATGTTATGCTGCCAAAGTGCCATGAAGAGATTAATAAACTCTAGAAAACAAGTTGACAGACCAGTCAAGAACAGTTTTAATTACTGTATAGTGCCCAGTGATTCCAATAAATCTGTTTTTTTAATATCATTGTTCCTTCCTTACTTTGCATTTTGTTGAGTGATCATGTCAGCTGCACACGTATAAGCTTTCTAAAGAATTATTTAAAAAATAGACATTCAAACTTTTTAGAAAAAAACATAATAGGGCAAATAGTGTAAATCATCTTTCACACTTTAGTCTCTTAAGTGTCCAACTGTCCAATATGCAAACAAAATAAATATTACATTAACATTTCAAGCAAAATAAATAAATAGAGCAGCATCTGGATAAAAATCCAAACTAAAAGATGCTGTAGTAGAGTACATAGTCATCATAAGCAAGACGATTCAATCATGGAATTGAAAGTTACAAGGACTACATGTGATCTACTATAGCATGTTTAGCAGAATGACTCATGCTACAGCCTACTTGTCATTACCGTCAAACTATTTTCCAAAGCTAAAAACTTTTTTTGGATTTCAATACGGTACTATGAATCATCGACTTGCGTTATGAAACTTTAATGAGATAAGTAACCCCTACACAATAAACTGTCACCTTAATTTCTATTTAGTTCAAAGTTATATGACTGCATTTAATGTTAGATATTGATTTATGAACAAAATAAAAACATAATAAAGCTGAAATCTGGGACTCATTTTAATTAAAGAAAACATTTTAACCAATCTTTATGGTACGGTACGTTAATACAATAAACTTAGAAAACAAAGGGAGGAGTGCACACCAGGCAGTACTGCAGAAGGTGCCACTGACAACCATGGTGAAACGATCAGTTAAAAAGAACAAAGTTTCACAAAGCCATGTTCCATATGGCCATTAAGCAAGCAATGATGTAGGATGAATCAATGACCTTTCTCCACCGGGAGACAATCCACATAAAAGCCAACATCGACTCAATCAGTATTAGTAACGTTTAAATGCTATGTTAAAAATGTAAATATACAATGAATCAAAAAATAAAGCCACCGATAATGATACATTTATTGACTGCCTTCGGACCCATTCTTCTTGCTTTCCAGTCAGTGTGTGTGTGTGTGTGAGTAAGTAGGCGTTTCAGAATGACTGTCAATTAGATCAGACAGAATGTGTTACTGTTTTCTCTTTCAGTTCCACTCAGTCAGTCCATCTTTTTGTCTTGCTGCAGGTCCAGTCTGTACTCCAGCAGGGTGAAGTTAGTGATTTTGGTTGCCAGATCTGGCATGACAAACTCTCTTATCTTTGTGTAGCCCATGTGTTCATACAGCTTCTGTGCATCTGTCTGCACTATAGAAGTGTACAAGACAACCCCAAGACGGCCTCTCTCACGGGTGAAGTCTACCACTGTCTGGCACAGAGCCTTAGCTATACCCATACGACGGTGACTACGGCTTATAGACATGCGCTTCAGTTCCAGGTAGCCAGGCGTATTCTCTGCAGGCAGGCAGGCCACTGTTCCCACCACCCGACCTTCACTTTCAGCCACCCAGAAGTACGAGTCTTTGCTCGTCAAGTAAGTTTCCTGGATGTGATTGAGGTCCTTCTTGAGGGACATGTCGATGTAGCTGGTGAACATGTAGGCGACAAACTGTCTCATCCCTGCCAGGAGGAGCGTCACTGCGAGGATGGGAAGCAGGAACGACTTGGCGCTGGTCAGCAGAGCGCAGACAACCATCATCAGCAACAGCTGTGTCGGTGGCTGTTTCAGGAGGTGCACAAAGGATGAGGGGATGTGCTCACTCATGCCCATTGTGAAGATTTCCTTGACGGCCTCAGCGTCGTCATCCTGATACTTCCGGATCTGAACACCAGCCATAGTGTGGCAATTGCCTTTCAATACAACAGTGAAGACAGCTTTAAGAGCAATCAAAAACACTCAATGCACAGACTTCCAAGGGATTTCGTGTTATTTTATCTACTCAGGCTTTTGTGAGCATTACAAAAATAAAATTAAAAAACACGTCCCCCTCACACATTAGATTAGGACAAGAAGGACATCAGTCACCAGAACCAAGAATGGGTTAAAATAGGGTTAAATAGGTGTCTGAAGCAACTTGAAAACAGCCTGGGGTGGTCACGATAAAATTACCCAAAACATGTTTGAAAGTGAAATATCGCTTTCATTATCTATAGTATGGCGTGATAAAGTCTGGATGAAGGCATTGCAATCTCTAATAGGTCACAGATGCTAGCAAACTAATTTAATAAACTGTAAAAAATATATAACAAAGTAAAACTCGACCTGGATTAAAGAAGGTAGGATAAGTGATTTTCTTTGGTTAAATAGCTATATATTCGGATTGGACAGTGGTTTTCAACCAGTGCTCCGGGGACCACCAGTGGTCCTTAAGGGGATTCCAGGTGGCCCCCAGTTAACAGATGGAGTTGGTTTCATTTTACGCTCTTGGAACAAAAAAACGTTGTTTTAAAGGTATATTCAGTGATTTCACTTAATTCAAATATCACTTATTTTTTTGTTTTGTTGTGATAATCCTCTCTACTATAGAGTGTGCTGACCATATAAGGAGTTCCTCCCTGTCCCCAGTTAACCCCTGGGGGTCAAAAAACCTTAGGTTTCGTTTTTGACTCTCTATCCTGATTGGACGAAAGGCTGGGTCCCACAGCCAAAAACGAAACCTAAGGTTTTTGGAGTGAAATCACTGAATATACCTTTAACCAAAACATATCACTTAGCCCCACATACAGTTTGTTTACACTACACTTTACGTAGGGTCCCGTCCCATCTGTCCCAGGCTAAATGTTACACAGACGTACATACCTTCGGAAACGTCCGTGCTGCGGCTTTTGAGTGATTGTGATATGTTTCAAAAGAAGCATATAGGGGCTATAGGAGACAATGGAAACGTCTGAGAATTTTCCTTTGGCGCAGAAGCCGTTACGTATTTTTGTTTGGCAGCTCTGAAATTCTCTCTTCCTTCCTTCGTTGACTTCCTTATTGACATCCCATTGTACCGCCTTCAGCACCGACACTGGCTAGCTGCGACAGAGCAGATCAGAGGCAGGAACGTAGGGACACGCAGCTAGCCAACCCTGTTAAGTAAAAATACTTAACAGCTTCTGCGCCAAAGGAAAATTCTCAGACATTTCCGTTGTCTCCTATAGCTCCTATATGCTTATTTTGAAACATATCACAATCACTCAAAAGCCGCAGCACAGACGTTTCCGAATGTATGTACGTCTGTGTAACATTTAGCCTGGGACAGATGGGACGGGACCCTACGTAAAGTGTAGTGTAAACAAACTGTAGGGGTTCTGAGCAGGGCTACATATCACTGTGACTTACCCTTCCTTTAAAATAAAAGCATCAGCTCTTAATATCTAGCCCTGAAACATGTCATAATCAAGAGCGTCATCAGAGTCATGTGAACCATGGCTACTAAATAATAGCCTATAGTCTGTCTCCATGCTCCATCCAAGGAACAGCTAGGCTGGAGGTACTAACCCCAGATTAGAGCTAGGGGGCAGTAACTGAATTACCTCACCATATTGTTCTAGTTATCCAACATGATGACCAGTCCAGAAGTGAAGACTGAAGAGGACAGGGCAGAGCTAGCCTGCAGCAGCCTCTTGACTTTTATTTTTTCACTTTGAGCTCAAATTGCTCCATAGTTACTTTTTAAATAGATTTCAAGATCTAAAAGAGCTCCATCTTTCTTAATACATTGTTAATTTAGTTTCATAACATTCTGAGCTTTAATCCCAGTACATTCGGCCAACATACGGTGGATAATAGCAGTTTCAATGTGGTGGCCTACATTTTGTGAATAAAGTTTAATAAAAACGTTGAGAGACGTTCTAGAAGTAGAGCTTCGTGCTGCTGAGTGTTTTAGAAATAGTGTTGTGTGTAATCTGTTTTACACACAACAGATTATAGAAACTAAAGTCTATCCAATTCCAGGCTAAAATGCATCCATCAATGAGTACAGTAGAGTAGAGTAATGAGTAGCCTAGCCAGCCAGACAGTTAAACATTGACATAGCTCTAATGCGTTGCAACGTATTAGAGCTATGGACCAGAGCTAAGTTAGCTAACATTGACACATAATTGTCGAGATTCAAATTCCATAAACTGGGGATAATCGTATAATAACCGTAGGTAATTATTGTGTTCTTCAAATAAGGAACGCTTGGGTTCAAATCTCATGTAAAACCACACAGACTTAAAACCCCCATATATTAAGCATTCGATTGGTTGCAAATTAGCGCAGTTAGCCAGCTAGACGATCCATTCTTTCAGTATTAAACTGAGATTTAATTCTTACTCGCCGGGGAAAGAGACGGTAAGAACATGATGTGCGAATAAATATGACCTACCTTGTTAAAAATAAATTAGTAAGTAAATCAGACTCTTCCTTTGCAGTTTGCATAGATCAGATGACCACTGTCTACCACCACTGTACACTACTTCCTGGTTGTTGGAGTGCAGTGAATACTTCAAGCGGATTGGATGACACAGCAATGACGCAATAGAAAAGTTTAAAAAAAAATGTATTTTGTCTGACATTTGTTTGTATAATATGTATAGGAGGACAACAAGATAAAAGCAGGAATTTACTTCAGAGTTCAGACATAAGAATTCAACAATGAAAATAATCAAATCAATAACAAACCACCAGTGATTGAATCAGAATGCCATTATGATAGCACATATCAGTCCCACTCCCAGGCTCAATGACCGATGCCAAAACAGTCAGTGTTGTCACATCAAACAGACCGTTTTGTTTAAAGGCCAATGACTGAAACGCCAATAAGTGTAGTGTAAACTAAAGATGTAGATCACAACATAATATAAATATATATATTCTTTTTTACCTTTTAATACAAATTTGCTTTTATTCCACATACCAAATGATTGTAAATTAATTCCCTTGGACTAAGCTTTCAGCTACAATGATAGTCAAAAGATAGAAAACACTTAGCTATTTTCTTTTATGTCAAAAATACATTGGTTTTGTACAAAACAAGCATTTTTACATTCACTTTCAGAAGCTCAGGGCCACTTCTCTGTTCTAATGCTCTTTCTTTGTATGGTCATATGTTCCTCTGTGTTCCTTTCTCCTTAACCCAGGTTGATTTCCCCAGCAAACAAAGTTATCAGCAGTATGATAGTAAAGCCAGTTAGAAGCCCTGCATTCTGAATCAGGAAGAAGATGATCTTGGAACTGGTTCGCTCTTGCTCCTTCATTATGCTGTTCATCTCTGGGAACTGAAAAGACATAATTAATATTCAGTTTCCTGTCTAACACCTTTCATGGGCAACATACAGCCATTATGTTTTGACATCAGCCTACCTAGGGAGTAATGACATGTGTGCACCCTCTGGAGACACATACTGTAGCTCCAAGAAAGGCAATAGAATTGCTTCTGATCTGACTAAGTAAATGATAAATTATGGACTATGGGCTATGTGTTTATGACTTTCTACAGTTTAACATTGTAGGCATTACACTGGCACTCCTTCAGCAAAGACCCTCGTCATTGCAGTCAGAGTCAGAGTGAAAACACTGCCTATATATTAAATATAAGATATTCTTGTGCCACTAGATATACTGCAGGGGGAAAGGGGAGTTGCACCACTCAGTTCACATGGGTGTGATTTGTTTAGTTTGTCATTGTTGGCATTGTTTGTTATGCCTTGCAGCAAACCCAATTCCCCATGTATGACAATCATATTTCTTACCATGTCTGCCAGTGCAATGTACAGGAACATGCCCCCAGCAATAGCAAAAATGGCATTGGGGGCATAGTTGCTTCCAAGCAGGATACCAAAGGCAAGGCCGGCATAACAAGACATGGCTGATAGCATATTGAAGAATATGGCTTGTGGTACACTCATACCAGCATTCAGCAAGATCACAAAGTCACCTGAAGCCAGAAAGAGAGCAGTACATTAACCAAGGATTGATGGTGGAAGTTTTGGAACAAATCGGCATCTCCTTTGAAAAATATATTGTAGAATTTGTGATGTCAGTCGTGTAACAATCTGGGAACCCACCCCCCAAAAACAGCACCCTGTTTTCCGTGGCAGTGCCAAACAGAATGTGGATAGCAGGATGTTGACCGTTTGCTCAGGCTTAGGCCCTCCTCTTCCGGTGGGGCGCCTATGTTTTCATTCCCACTAACAACAATGTATACCAGTGCTCCTAAACTCACCTAGCTCATGTGGGAACTCCTCACACACAATTGCAATGGAGGTGCTGAATCCCGCCAGCAAAGACACTGTGAAGGAGGCACCGATTGCTAGTCCATCTATGAAGTTATGCACAGCATCACTCAGGGTGATCATCCATGCCACTGTCTTTATGTTGGAAACACGCTGCCCTCTAAGCCAGTGGCACATCACACCAGACACCTGGACCTCCTGTAGGGTTGACCTCCCAAAGGAGAGAGAGCAGGTTAAAAAGCTACACATACGTAAAAACAACGTACTAAACCGAGTGATGGGCCAATAACTTGAAACTTATAATAAAGAGTTCACACATGTAAATTGTAACAACATAGAAAAGCAGAATGCATTTATTAATAATAGTTTCCTGAGGTAGATTGACAACAGAACAGTCATAGACTTTTATCACAGGTAAACTGTGGCCTGAACCTCCAAGTCCAACCACCAGGCGGAGCAGAGGCCTGGGGAGAGATGTCAGTACCACGGACAGCGCATATCCTGATCAAAGGAAGGTATGTCTCAATACCAAGTTGAATCAGTACCTGGGAGTTAAACCTGGGAGAGCTGATTAGCCCACATACATATGGGCTATATAAGCCAGTAGTCTCTCCCCAGAAGGCATCCACTCTTATCAGTGGATGACACATCAGGCGGTACAACCCGTTTGAACTGCCAAGTTATTACTTGCAAAATCTGCAATGTTCCATTTCCTGTGTATCATATAAACTCTGTTTGTCCATATGCAATACAAGCTGCAACTACTCGGATCCAGGAAGAGGCTGTAATAAAATATTTTGACTTGAACCATAAAAGTGACACAGAAGCCGTTTTTGAGATGAATCAGGGCGGTCGGGAATCTCGGGACATTGTCCGGAGTTGCCCTTTCATACATGCACAGTAGCAAATAAAAGGTGATTGTCCGTATCAGATGTGCCATCTGCTCCTGCTTGTTTTAGGTGCCTAAGTAAAGCATACAGGAGGCATGCATTCATTCCTCCCAATTAATGACAGGAGGGAGAGATGCCTGGATGAGACTAAATCTGTTTTACCTTCCACAGAACATGACAGATATGAAAATGAAATGTGAAATATGTGCATAGGCATATTTCCTAATTCCATAAATCCAACCATGCACAGTCAGGTCAGGACTATGTAAATAATAATCAAATAAACCATTGTTGAATTTGTAAAATTTCACAAGCTCAAATGTTACAATTTGTGAAAAATAACATGGTTAACTAAAAAAGACATGAACAGTGTTGAAATACAACAAACCTGTATTCATCTACTGTAGGTTCTGAAACTTGCAATTACTAGTACCAACTATGCTGATAAAAGTTACATTTTGCTTCTGAGCTAATTGATCAAGTTTGAATCTGTGGACATATTACCAACTTCACTCTACTACTAATAAAAGCTGCCAAATGAATGAATACTTCAACATCAACAGGCCCACTACTTGCTTGTTGCGAGCATTCACACATCCAACATTTCACAAATTCAGTACTACCTGGCAGTGTCAAGTCTATTGCATGTTGGTCCAACTGATTTAAAAGACAAAGACGGAAGAGCAAGGGTCAGCAAGTATCCCAGGTGATATCTATAATAATATTGTATATTACTTCCAAGTAGTAGTAGTAGTAGTAGTGATAAACAATGTTAAGGACAGATAGATGTTTACAACTTAGGAATAAGAACCTGGTACATAGTACCTTCAAGCACCTAATGCCCCCTACACACTGCACGATATTCTGTCTCTGTGTGTGTGTGTGTGTGTGTGTGTGTGTGTGTGTGCGTGTGTGTGTGTGTCGCGCTTACACGATGTGTGAGTTTGTGTGCATGTGTTTTGAATGCATGCACTGTTGGAGATGTCATGCAAGGATTTGCAGTGTGTGTGACAGAGATTGTGACTTAATGGTAACTGACTTAATGGAAAAGGAAAATATATGCACTCCTTTCGGTTAAAAAACGAGTCAGTTTGTATGCAGTGTGCGGTTTGAAATGGTACCTTTTAAAATGAGTTGCTGGGGTGTCAGTCCCAATCTTTTGGAAACAGTGGGTCGGTCCAATACAGAGTGCCGAAGTCCTGACGTTGTGTGTGTGTGTGTGTGTGTGTGTGTGTGTGTGTGTGTGTGTGTGTGTGTGTGTGTGTGTGACGTGTGCGTGTGCGTGTGTGAGGGATACACAAAGATAGAGAATGATTTCATGAAAATCAAGATTTTAGCTTCCTGACTCCTGTATCGCTCTATTTCGCCCTGTGTTCCTGTGTGTGTGGTGTGCGTGCGCAGAGAGAGAGAGAGTGAGAGAGAGACGTCCTGTCGGTCTCACGCATACATCACAGGATCCTGCACCTGTAGCCTATATATGTATATAAGGTCTGGATCACATCTTGGTAAACTCTTGCAGTGTGTGCAGTGTGTAATGGACTCAGGACCAGCAGACAAACTGTCTTGATTCTTGATACTATTCCTCTTTTCGTTATCTCTTTGTTGTTGTATACATGTTTATTATTATCTCTATCATTGCTGCTATAATGTCTGAGGGAACCAGAACAAAATAATTTTACTCTTACAGTATGTACCCAAGATCATGGGCTCGAAATGTCACTCTATAATTGCAAAATAAAAATGTAACCAACAAAGGGAGCCAACAGTGTGCAGCTCTCTTCTTTCCTTTGACTCTTATGTACGCATACACAAGATGCAAGAATAAAGAAACCTTGAACCTAGAAAAACTGAAACTAAAGCTAAACACTGCGTTTCTATATTTTAGAGAGACCTTGGAAAGTTTAACTTCAAGTACGGCTTGTTTTTCAGATGCAGTTCTGTGGTATTTAAAACAGAACTCTTCGAATTACAAACATAATGGCATAACTTTCCTTGAAGCAAAACCTGAGACTCTTCGGAACCAAACAGGGCTAATGGCACTCAGTTGGCGACACGCCATGACAAACCAACCCATTATCGCCCACTGCCAAAAAGGGGTCTTTGTGTGCAACCCAGACAATTCCTGCATTTATCCAAGGGGGCAGTTTGTGGTGGTGAGGGAGTCTCTGTCTCATCTTGGTTCAATTCCTTGAGCTTCTGTGTGACACCACTCCCTCTGTTTGTTTAGTATGATCCTAAAGAGACTTATTTCTCAATGTGACAACAGGGAGGGAGAATTCACAGTTAAACATTAACGCCACTCCTCTAATCGTTCCATGTCACAGATAACAGTTCAATCAATAACTCTGAATACCCACTTGCCATCGTGTTTGTTTCGTGTCTGACATGGGTCAAAAACATTAACTGGTCTGCCCTAGCAGACAGCAACATGATACTAGTTATGCATACTTGCTTTTAGTTAGAGGAAGGCCAAATACACTTGGGCTGAATTCAACAGATGTGCATATCTGACTTTAACTCATAGCATGCATTGGGAGGAGTAAGCGTTATTGAACAGCACCCGGAGTTAGGGGTTAAATGTCTACACCCAATTACACTGCCCAGAGGAGTCAGGATTAAACCAGAAACCTTCCAATTCCCAGGGCCCAAAATTCAAAGTTTTAATCCCTATTAAAGTGGAGCAGATTAGGATTTTGGGTGCCAAAGATAATATTTGCTTGTTATTTGGTTAACTACCCAAAATCCACTCGGATAGGGATTCAATTATTTTTTTTAATTAAAAGATTTCTTTTTTTTTACCCAGTGTCAATTTCTAAACTGTAACCCTGGGCACTACTCTCCCTCTACCAACCTTTGGAAAGGCCTGAACTGAGCTCATGCTTCCTTCAATGCATGAGGAGTGAGAATGCCGCTTCTTATCACCTGGCGGGGGAGTTTCCCTGGTAGGATGTAGCGCGTGGAAGGAACATGTTATTCCAACCAGTTCCTTTCCCCTCCATCAGGCTGACCAGGGGGGGGCATTATAGACCATGATTACTGCATGTTTTTTGTGAGGCCCAGTGAGGGTACCTATCGCATGAATCTTTTCTACATCAGAGCATAGACATGGTAACGCCCGCCTGCCTCTGATTAGCCTACCGACACTGCCGGCCGCACCAGACTTTCCTCTGAGGTGGAGGATACATGCTGGATAGTCTGCCGCGATAATATTGGTTATGCCGTTTGCTTTGATGGAATGATTGATGTGTTCTAAATAAAGTGTGTTGATTATTGTGTAATTTATTTGTAGCGTAACTTGTATGTGTACACTTGAAACATTATTGTACTGTAAGGTCTCTTTTCCATTGATTCTTTATCTATTTTAGTATAATAGTATTAGTTTACTATAAATAGATTAATACACGATAATCAACACTAACACTATATTTAGAAAACACCCATTTCTCGGAGGACAGTCTGGTGAGACCATGGGGGAAAGACTGGCAGTGTCGGTAGGCCAATCAGAGGCAGGCTGGGCGTTACCATGTCTATGCTGGGACGTAGAAAAGATTCACACGGTACCTACCCTAGGGCCTAGGGGACATGGAGAGAACATGCAAACTCCGCACAGAGAGGCCCTTTCGCCAACCCCACCTAGGGTATGGGCACTGATGACGCAAAGGAGAGAACACGCCCCCAGTGTCCTAGCTGTGAGATGACAGTGCTGATTGTGCCACTGTGCCCCAAAATGCTTGAGCGACCGCCGACCACCCTACCTCTTGAGCCACCATATTTACTTGCTGTTTTACAAGCCTTTTATGGGGTGAGCATTGAGCAACATTGTACTTATTTATAGGACCCAATAACACCCACATCACGCATCACACCCAGATTCCTGATAAAATTATATAAACAAAATGCTTTATGTTTTCAACATGCAGATTAATGGAAGGGCTGGTGCTCTCACCTCAGTGGCTACTGGCTAATGTTTAGAAGCATATTCTATGTGGTGAGATTGAGACACCTGATGATACAAAATAGAGAAAGGTAATGTTGTAGTAGATTACACTGAAATGCAGACTGCTAGAAAGAAACAAGGCAAGTTTCCTATGCGATTAAAAAATCATGCGTAATATTATCCCACTTCCAACATTTTCTAATATTATATCATCAGTGAATACACCCTGGATGAGTTCATTGGTACCTGAGAGGGTGTCACCTCTGTATGTTGAGGGGCAGGATTTGAACAGGTCTTGTCTGTAGTTATGGTGTTGACGTTGGTCAGGGTGATGCACTCTTTTTTCTCCAGTATATCCCCATTATGGAAGGCGTTCCCTTGCGGCAGTTCAGGAGGGGAAAAGTGGCTATGCCCATGCTAAAGGGAGGCAAGTTCATTACACCAGGAAATTGGTTGGAAAAGTGAAATAGTATGACAGAGAGAGAGAGAGAGAGAGGGGGGGGGGGGGTATTAGAGGGTAGTTTCTTCAGTATCAAAGTTTAGTGCCTAATTATAGATTGATAATACATATATAATCAATATGTCAGCTATAAATCAATAAAAGTATGCCATTAATTACGAATTCTTCACCCCTTGTAAACGGGTTCAGGTGGCCAAAGTACAAATACATAAAACAGTCATGAGAGAATATATAAATTAAAATATACATAATATGCAGTCCCCTGTTCCATTCCATCCCCAACACACACACTGTTCCATTCCATCCCCAACGCACACACAATCAAACCCACGTATGCGAACACAGAGAGCATTTCG
This sequence comes from Protomyctophum parallelum, assembly GCF_964188405.1. Classification (NCBI taxonomy): domain Eukaryota; kingdom Metazoa; phylum Chordata; class Actinopteri; order Myctophiformes; family Myctophidae; genus Protomyctophum; species Protomyctophum parallelum. The sequence continues at coordinate 29,718,906 of NC_139718.1, read as the reverse complement.
AAGATCCATACATTCACACAGACACAATTATGAACATGCAATCCTTAAAGGAGAAGTCCATGCTAGAAGGCTTTCTTACCTTTATTTGTAGTTGTTACGTCCCCACCAAAGAGGTCCAGGTGTTATTTTGTGCAAAAGTGCATTATTGGCTATTTTCCCTAGTATAAGCCCTCAATGGGGGTTGGGTTTTTGTGCCGCTTGGGATACTATTACTATTACGTTTATTTTTATTTTATTGATATTTAATGCTTGATTAGTACGAGTTGAGTCACCACCAGCTGAGCTTATGTCAACGAAGAATCTCAGGAACGCAATGTGTTGACGGCTGGGCGTGACGTATATTAGCAGCGACATTGCCTTCATATGTAGTTTCAAGGCTTTTGCGGCCACATTAATTCAATTTTCTCCAGAAACTGGCTGTATCAAATATTAATGAACATCATTAACGACACACAGCCACCCCCCTGACCAAACACAGTTCTTATATGAAGCGATCTAAAATCCCCCTATGGCGATTTCAATGCAACAAAAAAAATACATGAACCTGGGGACTGACGCCCTCTACTGAAAGTGACGTCAGACTTCGGTGCTCTATAGCCAATAATGCGCTTTTGCCAAAAATAACACCTGGACCTCTTTGGTGGGGACGTAACAACTAGAAATAAAGGTAAGAAAGCCTTCTAGCATGGAATTCTCTTTTAACATTCACATACCTCGTGTTCTACTCCCAAGGCCATTTTCAATATTTTCTCCACGAAGAATAGAAGGTAAAATCCACCAAATATTCCAACAGCGTTTTCCACGTAGTTATCGGTTTTTGGATCAAAACCCAGGGCCTGTGTGATTTCAGGACAATGTTAGCCTTGTATCTGTATGCATTTTAAATGAATCAAAAGTATAAATACAAGCTCTAGTCTCATAACTTCAAATAAATGTCATTTGTATCGCCATCCTACAAACCTCTGGTATGAGCTGTAGAACAGCATTGGAAAAGAGTGTCCCTATGGCAAGGGCGATGAAGTAAGTAAGCAATTTGGGAAAATAGGATTTCTTTGTGAAGGGGACCAGCAGGAGACCAAGCAGTGAAGCCAGGTTTATCACAGTGACAGACAGGAACCCATAACCCCACACTGTCAGGGAGACGAGAACAAAAGAGTTTCATGATGAATGGTACAGTCATACAGTGTGGCCAAATAATGTTTCAATGCTCCTGGCACAGGGGCTCAGCACACGTTGATGACTTTGATGCCAAATCTCTCTTTGAAATAGAATAGAAACTAACAGTTTACCTGCAAAAAGTTAAAAACAGACAATAACCTCATTAGATTATTTCCTAGTTATTTCCTGCTTTTGAACAGTAAATGTGGTAGAGCAGCAAGCTGTTGTGGAGTCTTCTTTACTTGACCTTACTTATTTTGTCCTGCACCAGCGATAAAATGTGTATCGAATTCTTGTGAAATAGCAACATACCTAAAAATAAACCATAAATCCCAATTATTCAATCATGATCACAGTATTAAATGATGTCTGTAAATCATTAACTGCACAATACCCCCCCCCCCCCCCCCCCGACCCAGCAAATCAAACCCTGATCATATCTAAGTATAACCTGCACAGTCAACAGAACTGAAGCAGGGAATGTGATATTTGAGGGCAGATCAATGGGTCCTAGAGTCAATTTGAGGCCATTTGTGAAGCTTTAATTTTCCTCCGCCACAGGAGAGCACTGCTGGAATGTGACACTGAAACCTTACTGCTGTCATCAGCTGCATGCATGTACAGTCTCTGCTTCCCAGCTAGACAGAATGATGTCCTTTCTCTCAGAGAGAATGAGAGATAAAAGAACAATTGTTTCATTCCCTCTGTCTATGCTTTGCCAATTTCCATAAGGACACAATGGCAGGGCTTGTTTAGAAGGCAGACTGTGAGATCAAACAACACAGGTAGTACCACTGCATGTGAAATTGTACTTTTATCATTTGTTGGTATGTAATGTGAAATTCTGTAAGTTGTTAATATTTCTCTCCATCGGTACTACACCTAACTATTTTGAGCTTGAATAAAGAGAATGCAATTTATCTCTCTGTCTGGGTTATATATTCAAAACCTGAGGATCATAAGCTACATTAGGGTTACATGCAAGAATGTGGAAGAAAGGGCTGGGGAGCATTGTTATAGAAATAAATATTTATCCCTATGCTTACTTTAATGCAAACACAAACATTTAAAAAAATCAAACAGCCTACAAAAATATGAATTTACTGCTTTGTTAGTTACTCAAAAGAGTGCTACAGTATGCAGCTCTTTTTTTGCCCTATTGGCAGTGCTGGACAAAACAATTTGCAGTGCAAGATCAAAAGGAAAAGTCTCCACAGGTTTGCTGCTCCACTACGTTTAGTGTGCAAAACACAAACACAACACAACGTTCTGAGTTCTGACCACAAGTTGGAGCAGCAAGCTGTTTCCATTTGAGTTTATTGCTTTGTTCACAAAGTTTACCACTGGGGGGGATACGAAGTAAGCAGTCTTCTATTTATCCACGGTCATAATGACCCAACATGTTGTATCATATTCATAGCCCATTTCTCTTAGGCGTAAAACCAACCAACGTGAAAGCATGCACTGTGCCAAGATCACAGAGCACCAACAACATATTTGTTTTGGTGGTCTTACAAATAATCAATTTAGTTTGTTTGTCCTCTTAATGGCCCAGCACGTATTCAGGTTGATAACTGGATGTGTGTGGTTTTACGTGAGTTGTGCCAAAACCAATAAAACCACCATGTTGTGAAAACTGGAATGCCTGGAGACATCTATGGTAGGCTCCTACAGCAGTGGTTTTCAACCAGTGGTCTGAGGTCTGGAGGAAAGATCTCGTCAAATGCTGAATGAATGATGGGCCATAATATAAAAATCACACCCGTGTGAACTGAGTAGTGAAACTCCCCTCTCCCCCTTGCCCCCCCCCCTTCTCTCTCTCTCTCTCTCTCTCTCTCTCTGGCACAACAACGCCACTTTTGCCCCTACTGGTACTCTTAGTAACATAGTCACACACATAGTCACATAGGTTAACACGGACATTGCTGTTCCTTGGAGTGGTTGCACCACTCAAAAAGGGTTGAAAACCACTGTCACTGCACTGTGAAGCAACTGCTCACCAGTGTAATCTCCAGGCTCCAGCAACGTGGGGGCGTTATAGGGACAGGAGGGCAGCAGCACCTGAGTCAACACAGCAGGGCAGATTCTCTCCAGATGTTCCACTGTCAGCGCCTGGCTGACATTGTTGAGCCCATACTGGGACAAGATCTGCTTCACCGAAGGACACTGGTGAGGGGAGGGAGAGGTATTGATAGAAAATTGGATAGAGGAAAGTTAAAACAAAGTAAGATTCATGTACGCATGCATTCCAATATACAGTAAGCATGTCTAGTCTATATATGAATAGTGAAAAACATAAAAATGCTAAGATATAGGCGACGAGATGTTCTAACATAGTGTAAGCATTTGTTTTTCTTGCTTGGTCAACTACTGTCAAAACAAAAGCAAACAACCTGTAGCCTAGTAAACATGACTAATCTATAACGTATTAACCTCGATCACTGTTATTTATATCAGGTTACAAATCAGAAAAATACTGGAGGAAAAACATTTTTTAAGGAAGCACTTACCTCTAAATCTGCGAGTGGATTTCCCTCAGCTATTAATTCTGGTCTTCTTGCTGCTATTATTTGCACTAAGTTTTCAAGATTCTTGTTTGAAATGGACTTGTTTTGGCCATAAAAGCGCAGGATATTATCAAGATATCTATGACCATCCTGGTCGTCCACATCTACACCTTGCGTTTTGGAAATAAAAAGTATCACGCATGTGATCAAACATCTGAGCGGATACATTGTTACCGGTCTGCAGTGAAATGGCTCGTTGAATCTTGTTTGTGATCCTGCGGTGGGTGCCAGCTAATGTTAACCCAATATTGCTAAATACCGTTTATTTGGACTAGAAACTTATACAAGCACATACTGTCCTTGAAGTTCTTATATAGTCCAGGTCCATCGTAGCTTCACCATGTCCTACCTCCTCAAATGCAGATTTTCCAAATCCCGTCCCGGTATATTCACTCTATAAAATAATCAGTATAGGGCTATCTGGGTTAGATTAGTTTACGTCCCATTGGTTCAAAGTTCACCTCGGCAGCTACGCTGAGAGACGGAGAAGCGAAATGTGAAGTGACCGACCCATTGCGTACCGACCACATGTAGGCTAGTATAGCGCCGCGCACAGCCACACTGACTTTTTTCAATGGGTTCCTTTGTGAGTGACTTTCTCACTTGGCATTCAGCGTGCTCACTCAGACTTAAAGGTGGGTGGGTGGAGAGGGGGGGGGGGGGGGGTATTGGCATTTAGATGAAAAGAAGCAATGACATGACTCGGCTTTTAACGCTGCCACTTGGCAGTTAATTGTTTCAACTTGTTTGTGGAATCAATCAATTATGAAAGAGCTGGACATGAAACTAATATACATTCTCAACATAATTGAGCGTGTATGACAATACGCAAGATTGCTTGTTCTGGCTGCCTCCACGTGGTGACTAAAGAGCAATGCATAACATACCCTACATACATAACATAGCCTACATGTTTGAAAAACACAGATTTACCAGTTTGATTTATTTTGTGCAGTTTTTCAAAATAGGGCTTATCAGTTAATTTATCACATTCCCTTTCATGTGCATTTTGAGTTTTACTGTCAATGGAGTGCAAAATGTAAATTATTAATTATAAAGTAGCTAGGCTATTCAAGAAACCAAAATAAAGAAAAAGTTCAGTTTATTTACCCCTTTGGGGGGTTATCAGGGAAACTTACAATGTGTAGGAAAGTAGTCTCTTTTAAGTACACTTGAACAGGACAACACATTGGCTGAGAATCAAACATGTGGCATTTCAGTTACAGCTTACAGGATTACCCTTTCTAACCATTTGGGCACCCTACTGGGAACCAGCCCTTGCCATTCTGTTGCCCTGGTCAACATCCAAATCAAGTCAATACACATCTGTCAGTGAGATGACTGTTAAGGCTCTGGACAGTTCTTTAACGGTGGTGGGAGCCCATGGATAAAAGTTTAATGTCCTGTTCGGAGAAATCATGAGGAAGCCATTTGAGCTGAATCTTCCAGGGACAGCAGCCACATCCAGCCAAACAAATAGTGCGATAGAGTCTGTCTGCAGGACAACAGTGTATCCTGTATCATCCTGCTGGAACTTGGCCTGCACAAGGGGAAAATAAATGAAATCACACTGGTTCTCGCCTGTCAAAATTCAAAGGAAAAGAGGGCACTGTTTTTCCTTTCTTTTTTGACGATGGGTTCTCAGATTGCTAATTGTGGGAAGCTTCCTTTTCTCATTTCAAGACAAGACCTGAGAAAAAGCAGCACCTCCTGTCCCCACTCACTGTTGAATATTCATTTTTCAAATGGTATGGCTCTATTTGCACTCTCTCAGGGTGAAATTAACACTCTTAATGTGCACCTACAAGGTTGCACTGTCAGTCACAGTTCAGGGCTTGGTTACTCTCACCTGCACAACTGGCTTTTTGAGGGGCGCTAGCCCCTCCTATACACAGGTTTAATGTGTGTCTTTAGTTCTTCAGTTGTAAACGCCATTGACAATGAAGGGAAAATTTACGTCATATTGTCGCTTTATTACTTGCGCAAGCAGAGCGCGCAAGTAATGTTTTCGCCCGGTCTCCTTCGTCGTGACAGCTGTTCCGCCATTCGATGCTTACGCAGAAAAACATCAAATCTGTGCCTGTGTTGCTGGACCAAATGACCACAAATGACCATATTTCTTACGTCATCATGAAGAGCTAGTCATACACATACACACCACGTACTCTGGTCCCAGCAGATCAGGCACAATTTGCTATTTTATTTTTTACTGATTATGTATATAGTATACGTATGACTAGCTCTAAATGATGACGTAAGAAATATGGTCATTTGTTGTCATTTGGTCCAGCAACACAGGCACAGATTTGATGTTTTTCTGCGTAAGCATCAAATGGCGGAACAGCTGTCACGGTTTTTGGCGCAAAGTAACCACAGTATACCGCTAATCAACTTACAACTACACACTTTATACAGTATAGAGTATAGAGTATATATGTATACGTATATAGTATATGCCTATATACTATATATACTATATATATTACTTACGTCACCATTTAGAGCTAGTCATACATATACACACCACGTACTCTGGTCCCAGCAGATCAGGCACAATTTGCTATTTTATTTTTACTGATTATGTATATAGTATACGTATGACGTAAGAAATATGGTCATTTGTGGTCATTTGGTCCAGCAACACAGGCACAGATTTGATGTTTTTCTGCGTAAGCATCAAATGGCGGAACAGCTGTCACGGTTTTTGGCACAAAGTAACTACAGTATACCGCTAATCAACTTACAACTACACACTTTATACAGTATAGAGTATAGAGTATATATGTATACGTATATAGTATATGCCTATATACTATATATATACTATATATATTTCTTACGTCATCATTTAGAGCTAGTCATACGTATACTATATACATAATCAGTAAAAAATAAAATAGCAAATTGTGCCTGATCTGCTGGGACCAGAGTACGTGGTGTGTATGTGTATGACTAGCTCTTAATGATGACGTAAGAAATATGGTAATTTGTGGTCATTTGCTCCAGCAAACCAGGCACAGATTTGCGGTTTTCTTGCATAAACATCAAATGGCGGAACAGCTGTCACGGTTTTTGGCGCAAAGTAACCACAGTATACCGCTAATCAATTTACAACTACACACTTTATACAGTATAGACTATAGAGTATATAGTGTATATGTATACGTATATAGTATATGCCTATATACTATATATATTACTTACGTCATCATTTAGAGCTAGTCATACATATACACACCACGTACTCTGGTCCCAGCAGATCAGGCACAATTTGCTATTTTATTTTTACTGATTATGTATATAGTATACGTATGACGTAAGAAATATGGTCATTTGTGGTCATTTGCCCCAGCAAACCAGGCACAGATTTGCTGTTTTCTTGCATAAACATCAAATGGCGGAACAGCTGTCACGGTTTTTGGCGCAAATTTTCAACACATATAAATGATTTATTTGTCTCTGAAAAACTAAAAAGGGATCCAGAATATATCTACAACGATAAAACAGTATTTCTTATATAGATAGAAACTTGAATCATACTTAATAATACTAGATGTTTATATGTATAAAGTAGGTAGCAAATAGTTACATCTAAACATTAATCATTTCAAACGTTCCTTCACAGAGATACTGAGATTTGACAGTTTACAGCGGTCGAAAGGACTTGCGCGCTCTGCTTGCGCACTAGTTGGCCATTTATGGCCTACTAGTGTGCAACAAGCAAGTATGCACTCGACAGAGTGCAGTTCTAGTTATTAATGGCGTTTAATGTTTGTGTTTGCACCGTTTGTTTTATATCACCATTACATCACCTAATCAACATGAGTTAGACTTTAATATATTAGCGCCCCTCACTTCACACAGGTGTGATTTTTCTTTCTCTGTTTGTCTATTTCACCATTCATTTTCCTAGCCTAAATCAAAGAAGACCATTGAGTGTGATTTCTTACCGAAATATTAGGCCTCTGTATCCCCTCAGCCTTTTTGGGTGAGCTCAGGAAGTGGTGGTTCACGGGTCCCTGCTGGTAGTTGCTGCTGTCCTCCAGGTGAAAGACGAGAAGGCATGTGAGGCGTGTGCAACCACCACATCCTGACAGCAATGCACTGACTGGCTTATTGAAAATGGCCAAAGCACTCCCACCTGGCACCAAAGTCAGGTCTGACTTCACAGCACACACAGAGTCCAAACTGCTCCAGGCGTACACAGATACCTGATGACAGGACACGTTTTAAAAGGGTTAAAAATTTTAAAGCATTTGTGAACACACATGAATCATAGCCTCTGTATTTTGGGGTGAACATTTTAGCTAAATTAGCTGCTCTACAAGCTCACAAAAGCGTCACAGCTCTACACGTTGTGAGCTTGTAGATCGACTATTTTTGGTGAAGAGATTAGGGCCATATCTTGCGCACCACCTTGCACCTTAGCCCTAAACTTAGTAGCCATATTTGACTATTTTGAAAAACATTTTGAAATTGTTCAACTAGCCGAGCTACATCGACACGTTGTGAGCTTGTAGATCGTTTGAAATATTTAAAAACAAAAATGGCAAAGAAGTTTAGGGATAAGGGGTAAGGCAAGATATAGGGCTAGGTGTAGAGCTTCCCAAGTAGAGAGCTCTGGAGAACCCCGGTCAACTGTGTCTGTGGTTAATGCTCGAATTTTCAGTACACAGTAGATTTTTTTTATCACCTAATTGTAGCTAATTTTCGTGTTATACAAGAAATTAGGTAATCGCCTCAAATCAAATATCAAATATAGCCAATGGTAATAAATGTTGACAGTAGTGAGGTTTACAAAGTAGTAAAATTGATATCAATATTGTGATGATATTGTGGGGATAACTATTGCTGCCATCACAAATTATTTACAGAATACATGTTTTGATAAATAATCATCAGTAATGCATATGTAATGTAATTATACAAATGGTAAAGGGAAATACAATATAATAAGAGCTAGAATAGTCATGTAAGTTCAATAGTATTACATAACTAATTATAATGGAGTCTTTACTATCAGTATTACAAAAAAAAATACATACACAGACAGGATTAAGATATCCCAAATACCAGACAATTTGATCATGATATAGATATACCGGTATCGACATATTGCCAACACACAGTTCTCAATACTTCTACCGGTATAAATACTGTAGTATTTATTAGCTTATTAAACACCAGTGACTAGGCCCTAGTCAATGGTGTTTAATAAGCTAATAACCTAGTCACTAGGGTGGATTTTGTATCCCTTCCTCAAAAGGACCACAATGGAAACAAGCCCTTCTGCCTTTCCTGTGTTTTTATCCTTTTGAATTCAAATTAATTTTCAATAACGTGCTCAATCAATCAAAAGTTGCCTACCACAGCCCTGAGTTTCAGGTCTTTACTCAAGTCTGAAACTGCATAGATCAGTACGGAGCCATTTTCTTCAAAGGCAACTGGCAGCACAGGGTCAAAAAAGTCCTGAGTAAAGTAGTGCAGCATTTTCCACTTCCCACCAAACTCTGAAATTGTGGAAAATAAGCAACATCATTATGTTGCAACATTCAAAATGTATAGCAGATCATAATAGAAAGAAAAAAATACACACACACACGCACGCCAATTACGCACACATTTTGTTAATCAATTATTTTACCATTACTAGAACCAGATAATCTACTACTAAAATGATCTTAGAGAGAACAAATCTCTAGGCTATGAAAATGTTTATACAGCATATTTGCCATGCAATTTTAGTTGTAGGACTAATGACTGGTCTAACCAATGACTAGTCTAAACCAAAAACTGTCTAAACTAAGTACTGCACCCGCTTCGTGCACATGAAATCTATAATAATAACACAGTTAGGATATGCCGATTTTTTCTACTGCTTTCAAATCTAAAAAAATTAACTTCTTCCACTGGGTAGTTTATAAATGTGTTACAGATCAACAGTGTTAAAAAGACAAATGTGTTCCCTTATTTTAAAAGTACTGCACAGAATGCTTATAGTTACTCGTTAGTTATTAACAATTGTCAAGTACCACTGTCAATGATTGTTTGACAGTACTGATACAATACTGATGTATTTTTTTTAAGCTATTTTTGTTTTGATAGATAGCTTGACAGGATAGATAGCTTGACAGGAAACGGGAAGAGAGATGGGGGAAGACACGCAGCAAAGGTCGTTGGGATCGGGACTCGAACCAGCAACACGCTGTCAGGCTGGATTACCAGCCTAGGTGCCCGGACCGCTGTGCCAGCCCGGGCCAATACTGATGTACTGATGCAATGAAATCTTATTAACCTAATTGTGTTTGATCATCGTTTAAGGAAAGGTCATGACAGTAATGTCTGGCCCCCTGGTAAATAACATTATTCAAATCTGTCTCCCTTAATTGTGATTGATGCTCTAAGCCAGTGGTAGGAAACAGGTGGCCCGTGGGCCAGAAATGGCCCGCCAGCGATATCTGGTCAGACAAATAATTTTGTAAATAATTTTCAATAGCTGACTGACAGTCCAGGTAGGAATGGACAGCAATACCGTTGAATTGATGAAACCGTGTAGGATGAATAAATAATAATAATAATAATAACTTGAATTTATATAGCGCCTTTCAAGAAACCCAAGGTCGCTTTACAAAACAGAAAACAAAACAAACGCCATAGTAAACAAATTTCTCTTCAGTGCAGACTTGAAAGAGTCTGGTGAATCTCCAAGGGGAGAGAGTTCCAGAGGGCAGGTGGGGGCTGCCACATAGAAGGCTCTATCACCGTGGGTCCGCTTTTTCGTGGATGGGTAGTTCATTATGCTTTCCTCTTGAGACTTTTATTACTCTTATTATTATTGTGTATATAATAAGGTTACAGGTCCTAAATTAGCCATTGATTGTGCTCTGGCCCACCATCTAATGTCTTTGAAAAAGTAAAACTTAGTTCTCTAAGCATTAAATTTACTTTTGTGTTAGTCAATCAAAATGACAAGTAACGGATTAAGCATTGTTGACATCAACATTTTCTATAAACAAGTAGAGAGGGACACGCATACCAATAGAGGACCAGGATGGGGCCTGCCAAATATCATTCAGCTGCCAGTAGAGGGCACCCATGGTGTGACCTTTGCCCTGAAGGATTTCACTCTGACTTCTGCGATAGAATTCCGTCTGTGTCTTCACACACTGTGCCTGCATCACCTTGACATTCACATCAAACTCGTTATGTAGAACCTAAGGTTTGATTAGGTAAGTTTAAGTCATTCATGTTTTTAGTTTGTTTTGGCTACCACCCTGATTTTTTTTAATGAATTAATAAAACCCATAAAAACACTGGTCACTGGTAGATCTTGTGAGAAGGGAAGACCATTATGTATCATGTTATTAATATAACATATTATGTTGTACCATGGTTACCCCTAGGCCTGGCCCGGGTCTTAACACTATATTATTTAAAGGGGTTTTAAGTGTGTATTAGAGAGTACATTGATTCAAATGTGAACTGTAGAGAGTTTCTATACATTGTTTTACCTGTGTAATGTAGAGAGTATCTGTATATTGTTTTAAGGGCTCTGAGGAGTTTGGCAGGTGGAAATGTAGAGCTGCCTGTTGTAACATCTGATGGTTTCCAGACTCATGGTGCTGTCGATGGGAAGTGAAATTACTGATGTAGCTCCAGTCTTCTGCTATGGAAACCTGCAACATCCAAGCACCACAAGAAATACTAAATATTATGCTAAATATTTCCCAATCCCTACAATTCTGAGCAGTTTTACTATTCCCGTCATACCCTGAAGGCATTTTGTTGCCGAAAAGTGTTTTGCATCGTGACTACGAGCTGTACAACCTATTTTCCTTTTTCCAAGATACATTTTGTGAAACATTTTCATTGTAGACCTCAAATGGGTCTTTAAAACTGAAAGGTGAGATTTCCAAGAAGGAGTGAACACCTGTGAAACAAGGCAACATACTGCAGAGGTGTGCATAGTTGAGCTGCAGCACCCTCTGGTGAACAGATGTGTGGGAAAAAGTGACATGCATATAAACAGACTTTGAGTCACATTAGTAACACTATACCTTCTCAAGAGTAGAAAAAGACGGCCAGGACTGGAATCCATACTCCGAGGCAAAGCGAGTGCGAGGGAATGTGGTCCAGTTCCAACAGTCCAGGGTGTAGCTATAGAAATGGACGTCTCCGTAATGAGGGTCATAGGGGTTGGTTGCGACCCATCCCTCCTGCTCAGATTCAGCCCCATTGGTTGGGCTGGAGACAAGGAATGGGCGACTCTCATCCTCCTGGAGGAGAGTTCATGTTGTCCACCATCACAAATCATCAAAAGGAATAAAATACTTTCCTCAGAGCTTGCTTGAGAGTATGTAATGTTCACACTTTGCACTACTGTATAACAATTATTTAAAGCGGCACCACATAACTATTTTTAATGAATAAAATGTAATTTTGTCCAATTTGTATGGTAGTGTATATGTGAATACAATAGAACACAATTGGGGTGGTTGTATTTTGTCTCCCTGCTCTTCTATTGAGACATTTAGATGCTGTGTCTAGGTGAGACATCAGTCATGACCATTGACACGATCCTGTTTCTGGTTTGACATACATTTTGACAAGGTCAGGATTAAATGTATCTTCTGAGCGAGCAGTTAGGCTCTATTTAGTATATTAGCTCAATGGTCAAAATGGCAGCACTGTGCAGGAGACCCCGGTTCAAAACATGAGTAGAAGAGGAAAGTTACAAAGTGCAGCTTTAAGTGTTAAAAGTAATTCCATGTATGAAATCCCTGAACTTAGCAAAAGTGGTCAATCAAATACAAATTAATAACTTTATAATAGTTTACATTAATCCACATAAATGCTTTGTCACTGACCTCCTGGACGAGAGCCTTTATGTTGTTCACATATAGTGTGACGTAGTCTTTTACGTATGTGGGCTTCTGGAAAACGGGAATACCAAACCAGTCTGTTGCCAAGGCAGCCTCATTCTCATTGTTCCCACTCCACACTACTATCGAGGGGTGTGACTTCAGACGCCTGACCTATTGGAAGGAACAAAACTCACCACGTTTATTACCAAATTTAGCTAAATACCAGCAGTTGAACCAGGATGTCTATATACCTTAATAGCAAAACAATGTTATTTATCTTTGCAGCATGTAAAGTCTGTTAACAGCCACATTATTTCACAGCAGGTAAAATCATGTCTTACCTGCTGTATAACCTCCTCTCTAATGGTCTGTATGAAGTCTGTCTCTGTTGGATACATGGCACAGGCAAACATGAAGTCTTGCCAAATCTACAAGTATTGAGAGATATTAATACAGTTTAGGAACGCTTGGTCTTCAAATTGCAGAATTATTTATAATGGCATTTTGAATACTTTAAAAAAAATGATAATCAGATTTTACATCAACAATCCCAATCGTAATTTAATAATTTGTATTTATTTAACAGTATGGCAGTGAATTAATAATTCACTGCCATACTATTTTCAACCTTGCTAATAAAGTAATCAATCAATCAACAAAAGCAACCAAATACATTGGCAATGTGTTGAGTGGAAATGATGAGTAGACAGTCACAGAACCAAAAACCCAATTAAAAAAACATATTTGATTGAAAACAACAAGGCAAAGCTTCATGGACCTTCATCAGATTCAGACTAGCGGTCCACTTAGCAGAAACACTGTCTGGGTGGAGAACTGTGTTGAATTATTGCGTTGCCCACAGTAACTTACTCCCACCATAAACTTGCATACAAATAGTAATTAACACCTGTTAGACAGCTATTAAAAATAAATTATAGCAAGTATATGATATATTCTGCTGTCCCGTGTCCAGGGACTGCAGAAGAATAAGCTTGTAGCCAACTCTGGTGTAATTATTATGTATAATTGTATTTACATAACTGCACGCTAATAATTGTATAGGCCTACTTCATGCTAAATAAACAATACATTAAATTAAATACCATGATTCCCAATTCATCACAAATACTGTAGAATAGATCCTGTTCATACACGCCTCCACCCCACACCCTGAGAGCGTTCATATTGGCATCCACAGCTGACTGCAACAAATTCCTCAAGCTTCAGGAGACACAAAAAGGAAATAATTTAGACAAAGAAATTATTTGACACAGAAAGACAGAATAATTCAACATGTTATACCAGAACAGGGCATTTGGGCAATTGTATGACCTGCACCTTGTAAGTTTGTTTTGTAAAGTGCTATGAAATTATTATCATTATAATTAATATCATAAGTAAGCCTTGCCGAGCCATGAGGCCCATAGGGCAGGAGCCTATCTCCCGTTTCTGTGTGAGGCAGCTTGATGAACAAGTACACCCCCTGGACATGACGCTAGTATGGGGACTTACCCCAATACAACCCTTGATGCTGAGTGCCAAGCAGGGATGCACTGGGTCCCATTTTACAGTCTTTGGTATGACTGTAAAACCAGGGATCAGTCTCAAGACTCTAATCACAAGGCAACTGAGCTGGTTAAAATTAATGTCATACACTATTACTTATTAGTAGTAGTAATTGTAATGGGCTTAATGTAGTCAAAATTGTAACACTAGTGACTGGAAAAAGCAGACATGGTATGTCAAAACACAACAGTGACACCATTTGTCTTTTTTGATTAACTGGACCCCTGTCTCCAGTCTGCATTGTGTAATTTAATAAGCCACAACTGCCTACATTAGGTCAAGGCCCAGCAAAAGGTGCTTTTCTAAATTTCTCTCACACAGCAGGGTTGACCATGTCCTGGAAGGCATGGGCTGGGATCCAGTTGGAGCCCTTGAGGAAGACTGGTTTCCCATTGACACGAAAATAGAAGCTCAAGCCAGGGGACCCAGTGATAGGCTCCTGAATAAGATCCACTGTGCGGAAATACACCTGCAGTCAGATACATAGGGGTGTCCACAACTGTAAACAGAACTGATAGCAAAACACATGCAGAAATGTACATGAGGGACACCGATAGCAAAGTAAAGAAAAGTAAGTAAAGTCAAGAAAAGCCAGAACTAAATCCTCAGATGTAGCACTATATACACTACACTGACAACTTGTGCCTCATTTGCATTAATTTGTATTCTACACAGGCATGCAGGGATGTAAACATCTAGCCCATGGTCTCAGAGATTAGCCATGACATTTAGGGCAACTGGAATTGTGCTGAATAGTGTACTTGGCAATAAATACTGTACAAAAAGACATCCCTGTGACTTCCTTGCCTGAGATGTAAAACAACATTCTGAGAAATATTGATCAATCAATTTATGTTCATATAGTGTGGACCAAGACAACTTTGTAATGTAAGTTCATGTTCATGTTCATGTTTATTTCATTTATGGATAGCATTACATACATTCATTTTGCATATCTTACTTTTCTTCTTTTCATTTTCCATAAATGAAAAGGGACAGGAAGAAGATAAATCTTATTTATACCTGCCCCTCTACACACATTAATACATCAAGTACTAACTGTCGGGCTAACAGCCACGACAGCACATCACAAAAATAATAATAATAATGAATTTGAACTTGAGTTCAACTAAAAGCGTATATAATATAATGTAAAAACAAGTCCACTGACCTTGGTATCTGCATTAATGTTAAAGGGTTGATCCAAAATGACTTTCACACTGAGGACATAGGAGGCCTGCTCACCGTGTCCACTGGGCCACCAAAGCTTCACAAGCCTGGACTGGAATAAACACAAAACACTGGAGGCATTCAGCAAAGGTTGCAAAAGTCACAGCAGTAAAAACTGCTCCAAACTCCAAACCTTTTTAGCTTCAGTAGTACCGTGTTAATATCTAGGGTGTAGGTGTTCTTAGTCTGTCCTTGGAGAAACCATGCATGGGAAGCTTGTTCCGATGCCAAGTCTGGTATGGAGAGGGTGACCTGCCCATGTGTTTCTTCAAGAGCATTGACAAGCAGCTCCACCTGAACACTCCACTGAGAAAGGGTGGCATCTGTGAGGAATGAAGACAAGTCAAATGTTAGAAATGACTTCAGGGATGGCTGGTAGTAGGCAGACAGAGTAGCATTTTAACTCTAATCAGATCCAAAAATATTATGTGAATACAAAAAATCCACACTTGTGTAGAAGACTGATTATGTTTATATTATTAATATATAATTAATTTCAAACAAAGTGTTTTGTTTGAAAGAGAGGACGTATTGGGCCTTAGTCCTACTCCTCCTCCCAGCCCAAATCACACCTTGGAAAGCATGAGTGTCTATTTCAAACAAAGTGTTTTTTGACTGGGGGGGGGGGGGGGGGGTGTCATATTTTGACAACAGGAATTGCCTGTCATAATTTGACCCCCCAGTATCAGGATGTATTAGGATGTTGATATAAGATCTACTCTTTATGACAATTTGCATAGGAGCATGGGAAGGTGCATGGGAAAACATTAGGACAATGACATAAAAGCTGACTTATCAATGTCAAAAGAGAAAATAAAATAGTAATAGGCCTATAGCCTAGCAATAAATATAGTAACAAATAAACCTAATAACTGAGAGACACATACTGTAGAATGGAACTGCAGAAACATTCATCAACTGGAGCACATCAAAGCCTTTCACATGTACTCCCTTCCATAGTCCCATGGTAGGAAATGAAGGCCCCCAATCCCAGCTGAAAGAGCTTTGTTCCTGAAGGAAGAGGAAATCAAAAGCTCAAGTACGTTGCAGGCAGAGGGTGGGGGGAGAAAGGAAAGAAAGATTATAATAATTTAAAACAAAGCTGCAAAACAGGAGCTGATACTATAAATCTGATAAATCTTTAAGTTTGATCAATTTAAAGAAACATCCATAGAGTCCGTCTAGGAATAATGCTCAAATACAGATTTCAACTTGAGCATATAAACAGGCAATTTTCATGTGCCACTCACTTTTCTAATGAAGTTGACGTGACACTCCCCCTTCTGAACAGCTGGAGGGCAGTCTGGGGGAACCCTGTAGGCAGAATGGCCTTTGTTCTGTTCAGATGCATAACGCACAGGGGACTGGAGGCTGACTTGCAACACATTCTCCCCATCCTTCAGCAAGTCTCTGACAGGGAATTGCTATGCACCAGAGGGAACGATATAACTATTTGGTATGAATGATAAGCTATGACCATTCAATTGTGGTTGTGGAAAGACGGTTGTGACAACAGCATGGATGGAAGTGAAATTCAGTGAATGATGTGTCATTTTAAAATACATTTGTAAATTATTTTTTATTGGCTGGCCTGGTGGAGTGTGGAGGGGAGAAAGGGAAAAGGAGGGCATGGTCCTCTCAACTGCATTTGAAACCTGATCTATAACACATTTATTACAGAATACAGATCAGTGATTTGAATCCAGGAGCCTGATACATACATATCTCCGAAACATGTTATCCGTCTTCCCCACAACAATTCCATTGAGTGAAATCAAAGACACGGTGTCCACTCCTTCAAAAACAAGAAGTACCATCTTTCTGACCCTGTGGGTATAGTAAACGTCATATACAATTAAGTATTAATTGCATACACATAAAAAATAATAAATTGACATTGGTTGTGCTGCCCCCCCCCCCCCCCCCCCCCCCCCCCTCCCCCCAAAAAACATCAGTTATGTTGACCTCATCTGAGCAGACGTGGTAAATGTTGCTGTGTAGGTCCAGTTATCAAGTGAAATCCACCTGTAGGACACATCATTGAACCGGAAATATGGGTCCTGTGGAAGAGCAAAACGAAAGTTGGTAAAGGAAACACCTTCAGTTAATCAGTTCTAACTTATTATGTCTAGCATGGAAACACTGACCTCAGTGACCTGTCACCTGCTGCCAATGCCAGACCTCACCCCGCTAGCGCACGAGATAATGAATGACGTCTAGCCTAGTTGGACTCTCGCAATGTATTTTATCGATTCTTGTAAGAAAGAATCGATTAAATACATCTACGAGAGTCACTCTAAATCTTAGGCAAAATGACCTCTCCACGACTCAGCATACCTGAATATAACCCTGTTTCAGCAGAGCTGAATGCACGCAGCCTGGCACCTCTGCGGGAAACGACAGCGATCCATTATAGTTTGTTAGCATCCATTTGCCGTTCAGATTGAATTCCTGGTCTCGTTCTGCAGTTACCAAATGCGCCGACAATGCGCGAATGCACCACACAGAGAACAGATACATAAACATGTTTTCTCGTTCAGTCATTCATCAGCGTTGTGTAACTTGTGTTCAACTTCAAGTCATGGCCAGTAGAGTAGGTGATTAAGAAAATAAAGAACTACCAAGTTAACATCCGCACTCCCGAGTCCGCAGTTGTTTTCAAAGGTCCTTGTCATGTGACAAGATATGAGGTCAGCTGATCCGACAAATATCATATGGAGGCAAAGAACCTTACGCCAGGGCTCCACTGGGCGCGTTGCGTCACGCGTGCGTCACGCGTGCGTGCGTCAAAAAACGAACCGGTTCAATTTTATGGTGACGGAGACGCGACGCAACGCGGGCAGTGGAGCCACCCTCCATTGATTAA
The DNA here is from genome assembly GCF_964188405.1 of Protomyctophum parallelum. NCBI lineage: Eukaryota > Metazoa > Chordata > Actinopteri > Myctophiformes > Myctophidae > Protomyctophum > Protomyctophum parallelum. Next base: position 29,700,655 of record NC_139718.1, on the reverse strand, counting down.
AAGGGCACATTCCCGACACTGACGGAGACGCGACGCAGACGCGCTGCAGACGCGCCCAGTGGAGCCCTGGTGTTCACTCACTCTCTCTAGACTCAGTATAATCTAATATTAAGTATATGAGTATTGAGTATATATTAATATATACTAGTCTAAGCACAGAGCAGGCGAAGTTGAACAACCCATAGGTGCTTCTAAAATGCCGTGATCTTACACGTCTGCATTCTGCAAGATGTTGCTATCGACTCGTGGATTTGACTAGAAAAGTATGGTAGCCTGGGGAAATCTAAACTCAGAGGCTCCGAGTTTAGATATTTGGCTAGAGCTAGACAATGGCTGCGGTTACATGAGGGCTTTTTCATTCAGAATGAAAACTTCAGAATGAATTAATTCAGAAGTAATGTTTTTTGCTGCGTGTTTACATGGGAAAGGTCATACCGAATGAGTGTTTTGTTTACATGGACAATACTTTTAAATCCCATTATTTCATTCCACATCAGGTTTGGGGCTGGGAAGGCTTCTGATTGGATAGGGGGCGGGCGGATATGTTTACGTCCAGTGGTGTAAAGTACATTTACTTTAGTACTAAAGTACAATTTTGAGATATTTCTACTTTACTTTCCAATTGTTTTACTTTTACTATACTACATTTCAGTAAAACAAAATAATAATAATAGAAAAACACTTTTATGCCGTATTACTTTATATTTGATGTATCCTTTAGCCTTACTAGCCTATGAGAGGTTTCTAATATAATTAATCGCAAAACAAGAGCATAATATAGCCATACCAATTACATGGAAACAAGCATGCACAGAAAGACCAGAATGAACTTCAATCCGAATGAGTGTTTACATGAGTCCACAATTGTTTCAATAGGATTTAAAAATGGAATATACCGGTCAGTTACATCAGATCTAAGTTTAAATCAGATTGACCATTTTTTCTGATTTAAGTTTTTGTAGGTATTTACATGAGAACTTTTAATAGGATTTAACTTTTATTCTGAATGAAAAGGGGATTTAACTGTCCATGTAAACGTAGCCAATGGCAGAAACCTAGTCTCACACACATGGGCCAAACTAGATTTATTGGGAGTTGGCTGACACACACACACACACACACACACACACACACACACACACACACACACACACACACACACACTGAAAAGGCAAAAGCATCACTATAGATTTCATGTTTTAAGCAACTTTATTGAAGGGAAAACTTAAATCAGCACAAGTTGATTATCAACCTTTGCCTAAAAATGCCAGGGCTACAAGAAGACAGTGTTCAAGCCGTGTATAACTAATAGATCTTCTACTAACTTCTAAATAATCAAAATAAATGATAGAAAGCGTTTGAGGGCACCAAATTTCCAACAACCTAGCCTTACAATCCAATTCATTTGCAGATAAAACATAATAGTCTACCTTTTAATCAGCATGCATAAAATACATTGAATTTCTTATACTGTACTTTCCTTAAATTTCACACACACACACACACACACACACACACGTTCTCTGCTGTATGGATTTTCTAATACTAATTAGAAGAGCCACACCAGTCCTTAGGACTCAAATACCTACTTATACAGGAGTCAAGGGTATAGGAATCCAGCAGCATTCATAGCTTTAACAAATTGTCCATTTTGCCTTAAACCGGTCACACAGTTGCAGGTCAATGGTCAATCCTTATTTGACTGAGTGAGGACATATTTCCCAATAGAGATCCTTTTGATGATGTTTGTTAATTACTGAATCATTATTTAAAGCTATGAAAACACTTGGAAGCCTAGTCCAGGACATTTTCATTTAGGCAGGGCTCCATGGAGCTGGCATACAGGCTATTGTTGAAGGGAGACGAGGCAGGGTAAGCATCTCAGTTGTGTTCAGTCTCAGAGTAATGAGTGACATCATTAATTATGGGCTGAATGAACAAGTGTCAGTGCAGGCAAGCCAGGCCTTCTCTTACTGGTGCATAATCAAAACAGAGTCCACAACTGTGGCAATGTGCTCCTTAAACAAACAATTGTTGAATTTGTTGTACTTTCACCGATCCTGGCACGTGTCCAACTTAGAAAACACTATCTTCTTATGAGCACGTGGGGGAAAGTTGGAGGAACAGGGATAAAATGTTGTAATTAACGAACCAAAAAGGTAAAGGGGGGAAAGATGAAACTGAGAATTTTAAGTTGGATCCAGCAAAATGTTTTCCCCCCGAAACACCAGCTTTTCTGAAGGATGTGGCATCACATAGCATATTTCTGTGTCCATTCTTTTGCTATTCTGCTGTATCTGTGAACGAGAGGAAGACAAAAATCAGCCAAGGCCTAGACATTCACCACAGAAAAACAAAATCTTCTTGTGGAAAATAAGCTATTGGATCATCTCACTATTATGCATCCACAAGACTGGTAACCTATTCAAAATTTGCTGCAGTGCATGCCAACACCTTAGCACACTAAATTTATAATGGATTGTGCACACAAGCTTAGCATTATCTCAAGTGTTAGCATATAAAGTACACTGCAATAAAGTTTGATGTTTCTCAAGGAACTTATTTAGCAAGAAATTGAGCCATTTACAGACATTCATAGGAACATGTTCAATAAAGTTGAAAGAGAAACATTTCATGCTAACAAAGCAAACAATGGACATTCCTTTTACTCATCATCAAACAGTGATTAGTATATTCTCCCCAGTCTGTCTGTCAGTCAGTAACCAAACAACCATGATATACAGAAGCCCACACTGCAGCCATACAAAATTTGGTGAACTAGAGCCAAAGCCCAAGACTAACACTTAATAGAATGCAGAGGGACATTGGGGGAGGCAGCCAGCAAATGCCTCTGGTTATAGTTATACCAATGTGACCAGAGAATCACAAATCACAAACAAATCGACCACATCCATAACACTTAGCCAAGGGTGCAACGCTAACTCTTGGCCTTACCCCTAAAGCATGGCATACTTCTCTGTCCACTCCCGAGCTAGTTTATTATACCTGATGGAGTGAAACTGGGTTACACAAACGATGATTCACACTAGGATTTATGAGATTTACCTTGCAACCATTGTACATAACATATACAAGGGATAATATAGCTTAATTTCTAGAGATTTTAGATGATGTTATTGCAGAAGGTTCCTGCAATAACAGATACTGTATGTATATATAGATTACACTACACTCACTGCATTACATTGTTATTTCCTAGAAGACAAAAATAAGGTTATATAAATTATAAATAATATGCTATATGCTATATGCACATTGCACAGTACTTACTTCTGAGTATCTGTTTTATAGATTCGTGCAATCTCTGGCACTAGTGGGTCGTCTGGGTTTGGGTCACATAAGAGAGAGCAAATGGACAGAAGTACTGTGGGATGAAAAAGGAAAACTGTGAGTACCTGTAGCCAAATGATTATCATCATTGTAAAACATTGTATCCAGACCTGAATTGATGATTCTAATGGCATATATAATGATGTACAATGTAAGTTATATTCTATATTCTCAAATAATGTTCTATATCTATTACATTGTCATCCATTGTCCTGCTATTCCATACCATATGTGTTAGTATGCATTACTGTATGCAACAAAGTCAATGTTTCAGCTACATCCAGGATATTAACAGGCATGCAAACAGACCGAGGGTGAAAAAGGTGACAGTGTGCGGGGGACGTGATGCGTTGAGATCACCGCGGCGCGAAATATTGAGGGTTTTATTGGTACCTAACCCATTTGGGGGGGGGGGGGGGGGGGTCATGGGGGACACTACAAGGTTATAGTACAATTAGGGCTCTATTTTCATCCATGCTAAACCCCTTATCCATAACTACCTTTTACTATTTTGAAAGACATCTTTGAATAGTTAAAATACCGGTAGCCAATCTACAAGCTCCTATAAGATGGATGAAAATAGAGCCCTATGTCTATGTATTACTCTACAACAAATAACGATGGAACACATCAACACAACCCTGTTGCCCTGATCATATAACTGATATAATCAGAAACCACCACCCAACCAGTCTGCCCTGCAGTGCAGCTCAAATGACTGGTTTTCAAAGTAAAATGAACAGCTGCTTGTGTTGCTGTTATTTGTTATATATATTAAGTATCACATTTGCATGATTGCCTGCAGACAGTTTGTGATCGATCAAAATTCAGCAGCCACAGTGAAATCATGACACCGACTGGACTGCCGACCTACAAGCTCACAACGTGTCGTGCTGCGACGTGTTGTGAGCTTGTAGATCTACTCTAATTCTGCAGTGCACGGCACGGGTGGATTCATACTACATGCGATGCGCGCCGCCGATGATGTGGCCAGCCTTTCATATCTCTCGTCTCGAACTCGCGCTTCTTGACCCGACGGGCAGCAGCAGGTTGCAGGAGTTGTGTTGACTTTCAGAGGGTGCTGTCGCATGTATGTGCTGCTGATTTTTAAGCTCCCGCGCACTGAGCAGCGTTCACGTGCAAACTTTCACAGCTTCTTCTTCGTGTCCGGCCATCCTCTATATCACGTATTTCCAGTGGTTGGCACAGGCGAGTGCAGCAGCATTTGGCTTGGCCAGGTCACCTCCAGTACATTGTGGAGCAGAGATACATCTCACAGCTTTCACAGCTGCATCTTGTTGACAATTACCGTGCTGTGCAGTGTGCAGATACAGGCAGCGGAGAAAGATTTCTCTGGGCTCCACCCATAGGCTCCAATGACCCAGAAATCGACATGACCCCCTCACCCCCCTCAAACGCTTTTTTTTAACGGATTTGCATGAATCGCGCCAAAAAGCTACACTTTTGCATGTCTGAATTAAGACTCCAGCACATCCATTATATTTTGTGAGAGAATGTGTTAAATCTCAGAAATCTTACCCTTTGAAATAGTAAGAGCTGGAGACCATTGTGATCGGAGAATATCCAGACAGATACTGCCGTTACTGTTAATATTTGGGTGGTAGATTCTTGTTGTAAATGCAAGCTGAGAACAGAAGGATTAACAAGCCATTACATTGTGAATTGACAGCAATCCCATTTTTTCAACTGAAATTATGCGTTTCCAAATAAACAGTATACAACCAACATTGTGACAGAAAAATATACAATTAATTGTGAATTAGACAAATGAGAGAGATATCAGAACAAACCCCAATAGATATTTACATGGAGCATTGCACGGGGCCACAAGTTAACCTTCTAGATTTCAAACCCCTGTGCCAATAGTCCATACCTAAGTGATACAGCAATACTTATATATAATATATAATAATATAATAATAGTGTAAAGATTCATCTTATGTAGTAGGTGATGTGTAGTACTTTGTGCATCTGTTCTGAACACAGCTCATACTGTACAAGAGGGTGAGTGATATTATTCAGATTGGTGTATTATCTGTGTGATTCTGACTTTGCCTAAAAAGATAATTCTACTTAATAATTGCATACATTTTAGTTGTGATCAATCTTCTGTGTGGTGCAGACTTACCTTGGGTGGTTTGAAAGGGTAGTCTGTTGGAAAATTAATCGTCAAGAAAAAGACACCTCCCTGGTATGGACTGTCATTCTGCAGGTGACAAAAGGTATCAAAACCTGTTAGACAACATCGGATCTCTTTGGCAATAATGAACGTTGTCTTATCAAATATACTTCCGTAATATCATGATTACATTTGATGCACCCTGCAAGACAAACAACAATCACCCAGATGCACATTGCATTATACCATGTTTATTCACACTCTCTGTCTGTAATGCAATTCAACAGTCTTTATTAACTTGTCTTTCGATTACTGTCCATCTTATAAACTTAGTTTTTTCTTCTGCACAAATTAATAACCTGAAACTCATGCTACTGTGTTTTTGAATAAACAAACAACATGAATAGCTTATACGTACAGGTCCCATGATTGTGGCTTGCCACTGAAACACTGAAAGAGAATAGAGGAGATGAGAGTTTATGATTAGTTATCTTAAGCTGAACCCACATAAAAGAGGCATTACATCTGTCAGGAACACAGACACAAAATCATTAACAAGGCTGAAAAACACTTCCCTTGGAACATGTCTGATACCATTTCCCTTTCCCCTGGCTGCATGTTCTCAGTCAGTAACATGTCTGTTTTGCAGCTATGGCTGTCAGGGCTCATTTTTTTATTTGGATGCTTTATCATAATAAAATGCTTTTAGAACTAAGCTAGGGTCGTTTTCCTCAAACGGTGGTAGTTCTCTCTTGTAAACAGAATACTGTATTGTGCTTCCTTTTGTTACATATTTGTTGCCTAATTATTATTATTCCATGTGCTTTCACGTTCAGTATATTTGTCAAGTTGTTTCAGTCATGTGGAGGAGTTTATTTTAGTTTATTTTAGTTTTCAAAAACTTACAAAAAAATAATTTGTGTAGGCTAGTTCTCCGATATCGTTACAGAATATAAATTCTCAGTAACTAGCTCTAGTTCTGTGTGTCATATTTGAACTTGTGAGACACCTACTGTCCTCGCCTACAGGACCTGCAGAGCACTGGGCTGGAGGGTCACGGGCCAGGTCGTTAAGCTCCTGTAATAATAAGAATGAAATAAGAAAGGAACAATCATTGATCAAGCCTGAGACAATTTACTTTACAGACAAAACGATAAGACTCAATCTAAAGAGGTAAAAAAAATAAAAAATACCCATCATGTGTCATGTAGGGGAGTCACGATTCAGTTCAATATTGCACACGAAAGAAATTACAAACTAGTTTGCGATACTCCAAATAACCCCCTCTCTACAGTTCTCAATCTTTTTGAACATTCGATTTCTGGTAAAGGCCGTACTTGAATAATTAAATTATGTACCAAAACCAAGCCGACGTTGCTGGGAATCCCTAACACCCTATTGTTGGCTGTGTATTTTAGGGCAGACTCACACTGAGTCAGTTTGATTCAAACTGTTCCCGATTACAATTGCCTGGTCCCCGCTGGCCTTGATTCTTCCGTACCCGAGTACATTGTATTCAATGCTTTTACATTGCATCAATCCGTATCCGAGTACACTTCAATCAGTCCCGAGACTACCTCCATGCAGTCCCGGGACCGCATGGTCCGCTCCGGGGGAACAGTACGCAGCATTCACAATACCACATCATCTGCCAAGTGGTCCTGAGTGCGCACCCAGGACCATAGTGTGAATCTGCCCTTAGTCCCTGCATTTTGAGAAAACATGGACACTGTCAGAGATGGTGGAGGAATTGAAATGAAAAACTTCTCCCACTGTCAAGTAACAGCTTCCCTAGTTACAATGTCCTCCATCTATGCAAGTACCAAATCTAAAGTTGAATCTTATCATGGATTTGGAGAATCGTGACACCCCTGCTGTCATGATATGACTGTCAAACATAACACAAAGGACAGGAGTCCTGAACTGGTTAACATTATGGTCCCAGTCATTCATTCTGAATCCGATGCTAACATACAGCCTTGTTATAGAGAAACACAAGAAGATACTCCAGGGAGTGAGGGATGCTAGTGTAGATACATGGTATTACATACTCTGGTCTACAGTCATGACAGTTTCAATGGTATACTTGTTTTATCTGCCCTCCCCCTTATGTACTGTACAGCATTTTGATCTGATGTATGAAAAGCTAAAGAAATAGTTTATTATGTCATGCATCTACTCAGGCTGACTAGTTATCTCGAACAACGACTGATAGCAAGATGAGACTCGCCTCAAAAGGCAACTATATTTTTAGGTCTATAGCTATGTTAGACAGAGGTGGGGGCCAATGCCCAGCCCTGGGCCTCCCTGTCACTCACTATTACATATACACTTTATGGATTTTTCCCCTGGAAGGTTCAAGCTAGCAACGGGGCATAATGTAAGCTGTTGCTTTGCAACCTATTTCCTGTGCTGCCGAAGTACTGTCAAGTGTCAACACAGTCTGATGTGAATGGGGCCAGAGGGGAGCAGAGGCATTTATACAGAGGAAATGTATCATTAAAGACTGCTCCTATAATATCAAGCCAGTCATGACTTCCAGTAACTTTTTATTAACTAGTGTGATATGAGAGCTTAATCCTTAATGGCAGCCAGATGACGTCTGTCTGTGTGGTTTTCAAGTGAAACTTAAAAGTATTGTCAGCGCCAGGCAGCTCTTGGCTGCGGCTTTGTTCGTATGCAAAAGGTATTATAAATTGGGCAATTGTCAGGTGTCCTCTTCCTGTTCAAACAAAGCGTCTGTGGAGTCGTTCAGCGAAGTTATGTAATTAGCTAGTGGGGAAAAACGCCGGTGTTTAAATTTGTCCTCCATCCGTGTGACAGTCGGTGATTAGATGAAAACAATGCCACCAAAACACTTCTAATACTACTAGGCCAAATGTACACACGTCATGACAAGTGAACAACAGACTATGAACATGTAATGTCACACTCACACAGCTGTGTTTGTCAGCAGAGCAGAGGTACATGGGAGGCTAGCTAGCTCGATCGGGTCTAGTTTCAAGTTGACCAAGGGTTCGTCAGTGATGTCAGACAGACCTAGCGGAAATGATCACTCTTCGGATCGTGCGCCTGTCACTTCTTACTTATTTAAAATTAGCTGGACATTTATTTTAACTAGAGGAAAACAACGTACTTTGTGTAGCATCATTGCCCGTCTCAGTACAATGTACGTTATTTCAGGCATACCAACAGGCTATATATGTGTGACGTCACTTGCGACGTGCGTATCCCTCTTTATTCTATCTTGCCAACCAGGCAGGCTAGAAGAAGGTCCTACCTTGTGGATCCTTTTCAGCGCCATCCTCGCTCGATGTTCTCCCTGTGGTGAATGTTTTCAGGTCCGCGCAATGACTGGGGACCGTGATATGCCAGGATTGTTGGCAAAATGTCACCACTTGCGTTAGTTTCAGAATGACGGGCCTTCACTTCTCAAGCTAGCGCGGTGCTTTGCTAAACTGGGTAGCAAGCTAAACTACGTATGCTACCTGTTTTCTTTTATTTATCTCACTTACATTTGCCACTTGAATTTTATCAAGTCGCTTTGATGAGCTTTCTACTTTGTGTCGTTGCGTGTAATTCTTCTCGGTTGTTTGTAAATCCGACAGCGCTTAGGTGAGCGCATTATCCCTCGAAAGTACACAGACAACAAAAGGTCCGCTTCTCCTTTGGTTTCTTTCCGATACTGTCAGTTGAGTTCTGAGCTAACGGCTAACGGGCTAGAATGTTACCTTACTACACGTACCAGATCCCATAGCCCGGGAGCATTGATGACACAATGGCGCTCTAATTGGCTAGTTGTTAGGCAGAGGAACAAGAAAGGAACTACTGGGTTAATAATGTTTAAAGACTCAGTTTTAGATTAGATTTAGATATTGTTCAATTACTAGTAACAATGTACATTGTGTACACAAAATAGAAACCGTAGAAAGTAGAATTTATTTAGGTAGGAGTCGAGGTTGGCAATTTCCATTAGTCAGCATCAGTAATCTGATTTATACAAGTGAGCTTTTAGATCTATTTTCGATTAATGGTAAAAAATAACAGGGGCCAAGCAATAAGAAGAAGAAAAAAACCTGATATGCAATACACACAATAAGCCATAGAACACTGACCCTAATGGACCCTAGGGTTTTACTGAGGTTAGGGCCCTGTAAAACTATACCTAAACCTAGCCCCTCTCGGAACCCTCCATAAAGCTTTTCTGAAATGTGGATGTCGCTTTGTGTAGGGTCCCTGACCATAACTATATTTTCGTATGGGTATGTTGGAACGCGGACATAAATCTGCTCGGTAACATCGTATCTGCGGCGTTTGACGGCCTTTTTTTGTTTGAGTTATTCTGAATTTGTGAACTATAAGTACCTATACATTCCGCTGCGAATATATCCTGTGGCGCGGAAGCCGTAAGTATTTTTAATCTTTGTTTGACCGATTTGGTCGCTTTGATTCTTCTTGTTTATTTACCGTTTATTGTACCGCCTCCCGGTGTGCCGTTGGCTTGTGTCGGCTACGTCCCTGCCTCTGATCTGCTCTGTCATAGCTATAGCGCCACTAGCTAGCCAGATAGGCGGTACAATGAGGTGTCAATAAACAAGGAAAGAAGAGAAGAATCAAAGCGACCAAATCGGTCAAACAAAGATTAAAAATACTTAACGGCTTCCGCGCCACAGGAGATATTCGCAGCGGTATGTATAGGTACTTAAAGTTCACAGATTCAGAAGCCCTCAGAGGAAAGAAAGCCGTAAAAGAGCGCAGACAGGCCGTATTCACAGTGTTTATGTTGTATTTATGTCCGCGTACCAGGTGGCATGGTACTGCTGGAACAGGACCCCATGGTCTGGGTCGTCAAAAATGTCAGAAACTTCAGTACCATTGGGTTCTGCTTGGAGGGCTAACCTAAACCTAACCTCAGTAAAACTATGTTAAACCTAACCTTAACCCAAAAAAGTATATTATACAGAGAAGGTGGGGTCTTGAGACGATTCCCACCCTGGAGAACAGACTTTCAACAAAACAGTCTGTCTCGGTGAGTAGTGTAGTTTGGTTTATTTTGACTAAAGTCGGGATCCCAATGGAATCTTCTTTCCATGTGCAGCAGAGGAGTGGCTGGCAGGGCGTTAGGGAGAACTCGTTAACGCTCTGGACCAGGGCGAGGAGGGTGTCACTCGTCCCATCTGGTACCCAGGAAGGGTGGCCTTTTGGACGGGTCGAGCAGCTGAGCGACAGCCCCCTCCAAGCCCTGGAAGTGTGCCTCACTTATTGTGCATATTGCATATACAGTACAGTAGTTGTTTGTTTGTTTTTTTGGGGGGGGGGGGGGGGGGGGGGGGTTCTGAGTTTGTGTATACTCCAAGGCAATAGTATATGCAATAGGGCAACTGGAAGCTGGTATTCCAGCATAGTACATAGGAGCATTATTTGGTGTCAGACCTGGTACCATTTCCAAACTTTAAGACCAAGTTCTGTGAGACTGGTAAGGACTGAGGAACCGCAGGCTTTCTTCCAGAGATTTACAGGCAAGATTTGCTCAGCGGTACCACGGACACATCTCTGAACAAATGCTGTATGTGTTAGAGCTAGAGTGGCCAACAGAACGACATTGGCTGATTTGCAACAAATCCTGGTTGAGGAATGGGATGCCATCCCACTGTAATGTGGCTAGGTTCTGGCTAGGTTGTTTTTTAACCCATTCTGGGCGGGGTTCCCTATTTGTACCTTACCCCCTCAGGCCGGGAACCCATATTTGGGTTCTGTACAGTATGTACAGTATTCAAAAATGTAAAAATTTTGATTCTGCTATATCAATATTTGAAGTTTTTCAGAAACCTTAGGTCAGGATTTAGAGGCGTTTTTAGAATCGGCCTTAGGCCTGAATGGGTTAATTAAGACCATAAGTGTCAGCCTATTTCAGAGGACAATCACCACTTGTAATGTTTAATTTATATTGGACTACAGAATGATTTTTTATAAAGAGCCACAATAGTGAATTAATACTGAACAGAGCCAGTGGTTACAAACTACAGCGTCGGGACCTGCTTTCTTCAATTTTGTCCCACAAAAATGAAAATGTTTTTAAATAAATGCTCATTTAAACACGTTTTATCCTAACCTGTGAGTTTGTTAAATTTATGTTAAAGTTATTTACAATAATGTAGTGGTATAAATAATCACTTTAACCCTGAACCATTATGCCTGTGAATTCAATCCCAGACAGACATTTCAAACAGCTATAATCAGCACATTCATTAATCTGTCAGTAAAATAACAGCACATTCATTCTGTCAGTAAAATAACACAATTTCCCACAATGGATCATGGCGTCAAGGCAAATATGTTTCTGTCCACTTAAAAAAAGATTGTTCCCGTCACACCCAAGGCACTGATTCATGGCACTCACTACTCCACTGTGTTTGTGAAAGAGTAGATATCCACTAGTGGCCAGGAAATAAGTGCGATTGAAATTATTTGGCCTCTTTGAGTCTATCTTGTCTGAGTCTGTACGGTCTCTTCGGACACTCAATATCAGCACTGTCCATGTTACCAAATACATTATATTTATATAATATGTTCATTGCTTCATTTGATGCTAGATGTTTGCCCAGCAGTGTTCATATGCCATGAGACGGTCTCAAGGAGTTGGTTGGTCAGTGCCTTTCCATTCCATTCCATTGAATCAGTACCGCTTACGTTTAGTGATACAGACTTCTTCTGGCAGTCCATTGTTGTCGAAGAGTATTTAGATTCCTTGAACCTTGTGCTGTGAAGAGTTTGTCAGTGGTCATCTCTGCTGGCGGCTATGCCATTGCAGATGACCATGAAGCCCGATTTTTGAATCACATATCATGCCACAGTTGGGACATGTGAGGCCTGGATCAGGAGGCTGAGTTGATGCTGGATCAGCATTATACAGTGATACCAATGATACAGGTATCATATTATGGACAGCTGTTTGGTCAGAACGTTGTGCCCTGCTGTGAATTACATGGGTCTCTTCGGTTTCCTCAAGCTGTGGCGCATCAGGGCCATTTAAACAAAGGGCATGATCTTCTTCCAAGTCAGATGAGTTATTTGATTCATTGCTGTTTATAAAGTCACATTTGGCTACAATGGGTGCAGGATTTTCCTCACAGCTCTCATCATAACTGTCATTATTTTGAGATATCACAACAGAGTTAGCAGTGTGTCCTTCAAGCTGAATGCAAGGTCCAGCTCTCTCAGCATACATGCTCTCCACATTGTCCTGGTTTACAGTGTCCACAGAGTACATTGGGAAGGACAAACCTGAAATTTCAGAATCCACAGCTCCAGAACACAGCTTGTCTTCTGTCTGCAGTATCTCTCTGCTTTCCTCCTCACTCGGGCTGTGCGTTTCAACAGGAGACATTTGATCCCATTGCCTGTGAGAACTAGGACTGCTCCCTGAAGGGCAGTTGAATACTGGGCTAGTGAAGCCAACAAAGTCACCACTGGAGCTGAAACGGAGGCCCTGGACAGCCTTCCGACACGGGCTGTCCGGACAGTCACCGTCAACTATACCATTGCCACAGGCTCCCGCCTCAGACCCAAGTGTCCTCTCCTGCTCCTCTGTGGGTTCAGGAGCTGCTTGGTTACTTTGGGCCTCCTGTGAGGGATCGTTCCCTGTGGAAAGATCTCTTTGCTCTGCAGCTAGCTCTGCCCCCTGTCCATCTCTTTGAAGTGGTGTTGCTGCCTGAGTTTCGCCAGCCCCCTGATTCTGACTGGTCAATGTGGGTCGGACCGACTGGTGGCACATGGGGCAGGTCTCCTGAACATACAGCCACTTGCGGAGGCAGTTTCCATGGAAAAAATGTCCGCAGTGTGTGATCACAGCAGAGCTCATTTCCTGTGGAAATCAGATGTTTTTTTATTAAAAAAATAAATACAAGCATAATTATTATTAATAATGAATAATGTTAATTAATATGTTTCGACCTGGAAACAGATGGAACAGACATCATTGTGTTGCTGCAGCTGCAGAGGTGTGGCTTGTGGCAGGGAGTTGATTTTCTTTGCCGCTTCCTGTCTCAACAGGAAGCTCTTCCAGCCCGACTGCGCCCTGAGCCACACGTTGAAGTAGGAGTGGACGATGATGACGGAAGCACCCATCCAGCTCCACTCCCCAAAGAGGGACTCCCATGTTCCGTACGCCACCACGCAAAGGGCCACCATGAACTCCAGCACTCGGCTGATGGCATTCACCCAGTAGATCACCTCGTCCAGGCTGTCGATGGGGTCGGTGCGGAAGAGCTCCACCATGAAGAGGGAATAGATCAACATGGTGCCTGTAACCTGAGGAATCGAATAGTAAAAGAAACCAAAATAAAACAATATTGATTTATTAGATAGTTATACAATATCTTTCTAGATAGAGGGTAAGGTAAGTTATAAGGTAAGAGATGTTTCTTGAGGGGCGCTAGCTGCTCTAACGTCTGGCTTTCCTAAATTACATAAAATGACGTAAAAAAAACCCAGCACCCCACATGATATCTGTTTAGAGTTTGATGTTTGTTTAAAGAAGTGAGGCGCCCCTCACTTCACACAAGTGTGATTTTGGGTGTATGATGGCATGGCTGTTGGACCAGGAAGTGGAGGGACATTAACAGGAATGTAAGAAAGAAAACAAAATGCCCTGCCACATGAGAAGTGATGATCAGTATCGGGCGATCAGACTTAAGGTGTTCGGTGATCAGTCCCAAAAAACCTGATCGAACCATCTCTCCTGTATTTCAATAACACCTTTCAAGGAGCCTTACAACTTCGCTTCCTATGAACTGGATATGCAGCTGATTTTTTTTTTAGTAATTTACATGCAAATCGAACATGCAATTGGGAGATGATATATAGAACATGAGTAAAGCAACAGAAAGACAAAATAAGGTTTCCTTATTAGAATGAGTCTTGTAGTTGTAGTAACTCTCTTACCTGAAGAGAAGTGAGCATGAAACTGGACACCAGTATAAGAAGCCAAAAGTCCATGTGGAAGAACTGGCCGATTTTATAAGCCATGAATCCTGGGAAAACCAGCAGGAGCACGCACATGCTGAGGCCACGGAAGTGTTTCCACAGGCTCCTAAAGCAAATGCATTACAAACACTGTGAACATTGTTGAGTATGTATTCTGTACATGCTGCAGTCACTATAGTGTCACTGTTTAACTTTGTAGCAGAGTTAAAGTCTAGACTTGAAGCCTTTCATTCAAACATTATATTTATATAAAGATTATAGAAATGATTTTACTGCAGGTTGTTGTATTTTGTGAATACAAAAATAATGGATATATTTTTTGAAATGAACTCTGTTACCTATTGCGGGATGCACCCAGTGCTAGAATGACTGGGTCCGTGATTTCAATCATGGACTGCAGAGTGGAAGTGGCCACGATGAAGAGGATGATGCTGAGAAGGAAGGTGCGCTGTAGGGCTTGCATATCTAGTAAACCCGTCTGAAGTGCCAGTAGGAGCAACGTGACACCCTCGGTCACACCTCTGATGAGAGACACAAACAAATGAAATGAAAATTAATTTCCTGCATAACCACGCCTCACCTGGTTTCCTTGTTTGCGGCCAGTCCTTGTTTCGGTCAGGAGTGGTTCTGCTTTGTGATGTCATAATGCATGTAGCCGAGTTTTGATTGGGGGGGGGTTTCTACAGAGTTAAGAGATTATCATATGCACCAGTCCAGTACACTCATTGCATTGCCATGGTCGAAATAAGACACTGCCTGGTTGACTACAGCTGGTGACCTGAGAATGAATTAAGCCAAAACAGAAAAGGTAGCACAAATTTCAGACTCACCTGTGCATGACGTTCTCATTCTGAACAGCTGCATAACCCCCCAAGTAGAATTTGCATAGGTTAAGCAGCCCAAGAGCCAGGTATGATACCACAAACGTCAGGCCCAGCAGGGAGTAGGGAGTGGAACAACACTCGGAGACACTGTGGAGAGCGGGGGTGCAGAGACGCAAAGGAGAAAAAACATCAATAACGTGCACACTCATTTGTTCATGTCTATATCCATATTAGAATAAACAGGGGGACATTCAGTCTGCTTGTTTAAATTTTAATCCTCCATAGCCCCAGAGCTGTCGTCATTGGCATCTACTCTATAAAGTTATGGCAATAGTTCATGTCAGAGCAAATCACCATTGTTAGGCAACGGCTTCTGTTGTGTGTGACGTCAGACCAGAGCTCGATCAGCAAGAGAGAGAAAGAGAGACAGAGGGGATTTGGAGAGAGAGGGGTGGAAAGAGGAAGGGAGGGAGAGGGGGAAGCAGAGTGAGAGGTGGAGATACAGAGTTAAAGACAGAGCTTTATCAGTCAGAGAGAAGAGACGGAGAGAGGGAAACAGGGAGGGATGAGATGGGCAGAAGTAGAGAGATGGAGAGCCTATTGAAAACACGTAATATAATAACACGACCAATGTACCGAATGCTGAACACGATAATCTCATGACACGTTGTCAGCACAATAACCCCAGCATGTCTCTGCTGATGTATTATATATTGCAAAGTAAAATAAAACGTTTCTTTTTTTTACCATCCCAAACGTTAGCCTTTGTCTAAAAAGAAGTCAAACGCAACTCCTGATACAAATCTTCTTAAAATACCTTGTTAGCACAATGAAGATAATTCCCTGATGACCTGCTGAGGCGCTGCTAGACATGGTGTCTGAGCCCAGCTGGACCACGAATAGAACAAACCAGAAAACACTGAACAGAACTGGGACAGCAAACTGGTTCCACAAAGAGATTGCCACAGCCAGGAGCCTGTACAGCTCTATGACCTGAGAAAAGAGAAGCCAGGGACAGATAAATATTATCTGATAAGACATAATTGTATTGTTTTGTTTATGTCCCACAAACTACTGACATCCCAGAAAGACAAAATCATCATCATCATCTTCCATGGAATATGAAACAAAGACAAAAGCAAATCGAAAAGAAAAGTACTGTTGGCCTTAACTCCTTCAGTGCCACCTAGTGGTCACCAGTTTAGGCTCTGAGTGCCAGATCTGCCAGATAAAAAAAAGAAAATTATATGTCTATACGGGCATGGCACTCAGTGCATAGTTGATTTAGATACGGGATGACGTCCCTGGCACTTAAACAGTATGATGCTAAGTACTATACAATACTTGCACTTCAACTACCGGTAAGCATGGCTTTTTTGCATGGTGAATTATTAAAACGGATGTGAAGCCTCCTTCCCACTTCTGTTTCCTCTTTACAGTCACACAAATTTATCCGAATATAAATCAAAATCATCTAAGCATATAATACAGCTTGCTGCTTAGCAGAAATAGAAATTGGAAAATTCAATGTAAAGATATGATAAGATATTTTATGACGAACAGATGACAGCTTCCTCTCTAGGATTAAGGGGGTGTCGTTCCAGACTCTATATAGCATTTATTTTGGAGATAGTAGTTGTCTGGCTACACGGGACTAATGGTAAATGGTAAATGGTGCATTTTTATAGCGCTTCTTTCAAAAGAGGTTTACATAGATTACATTCTCCCATTCACACACACATTCATACACCGATGGCGGCGGAAACCAAGCAAGGCACCAACCTGCAAATCGGGAGCAATTCACCCGCTTCGAATGGTATCAAACGATAATTCCCAGTAGGTTACTTATCAAGCCGACCTTATCGGTCTACTGCACATGCTGGGAGCCTACTGAGAACAACAAGCCTCCTCATACCCTCACCTAAACATAACCGCAAGCACGTAGCGGCGCGTCTCAACCTTCAAGGACCACTTCACCACTTTTCATCCTATCTTCATATAATAGGTCCTCACTAAAAATTATGAACAAAAAGTTTTTTTCTACTCAGTCTGTGTCTCATGGGAGGGCTGTGGGCAGTTCAGAAACCCGTCCACCAGTGACATCATCGATGGTGAATACAAGCTAATAGAAACTGCAGGCTTTCTAGTCCTGAAAAGTTGCAATGCGAAAATGGACGCCATCGTTCTCACGATAATAAAAATCAAAAAGAAAATTGTAAAAAACAAAACTTGTTTAAAATAAATCTGCCTAACGATGATGTCACCGGTGGACAGGTTTCTGAACTCCTATGAGTCACAGACTGAGTAGATTTTCTTTTTATCATGATTATTAATGAGGACCTATTATATGAAGAGAAGTTGAAAAGTGGTGAAGTGGTCCTTTAACGCATGTTCGCCAACCTTAATCCAGTCGTTTTGGTCTACTGCCTACTGAGAAACGACAAGCCTCCTCATACCCTCACCTAAACATAGCACGTAGCAGCGCGGTCCCAACCTTAACGCATATTCGCGTTTTATCAATGCCAGACTACATGCAGTAGGTCGATAAAATCGGCTTGATAAGTAACCTACTGGGAATTATCAGTTGATTTTCACTCGAATCCGCTGAGCAATTAGGGGTTCAGAGTCTTGCCCAAGGAAACTTCGACACCAACTCTGGGGAAGCCCGGGATCTGTCCGCTCTACCGGACACTCTACCCCTGATCCCCTAATGCTTATGCCTATTGAGTAATAAAACTGGGGGTGCACGATTATGAAATTATGATCGATATCCGATTATTTGCAGGGTCATACCATACAGATGCTGACTGATTCCGATATTATACAGAGGACCACAATTGGCTTGGCACAAAGCCTGTTAATAAAGTATTCAATCAATCAATAAATAGCCTATAATCTTTTCCAAGTGTCTGTTTTCACAACTGAATGACTATTGACTACTGAATGAGATGAGTACATCTAAATTAAATATAGACTTTTTTTCATTTTTATAATCTTTTGCTGGTGAAAGACCAATATGGCATTTTTATGGCCGATATGGCCAATTCCGATTATGCTACAGATTAATCGTGCATCCCTAAATAAAACATACAAGGGGTGGGACTACAGTTACCTCCAACTGAAGCAGTTCCGAGTAGGCGGCTCTGGCTAGGCGATATGGCACAAAGAGATTTGAAAGAAGGAATATTACTATTCCAACTCCAGTCAGACCCATGGAGAAGGAGTTGACAGTTAGCAGCGTGGCATGGGGTGATGCACACAGTCGGGCCAGCAGGGGCAGCATGTGGGCAGAAAACAGCCACACCTTTCTGGTCTTCAATAGAAAGGCACACAAAGTGCTGAGAATAATCTGACCTAGATGAAAAAACAAGGCAGATTAACAGAGCTGTAAAGCCTTTTGAACTTTTAATGTACAAATACAATTCAGTGATATCAACAATAATAGTCTGACTCTGAATTCATATAGTATTCATCTAAAATAGGTTTTACAAAACAAACAAATAATACTAGTAATTAAGACAAATTAAAAAGAACATTTACAAAGAGACATGTTTTAGAGCTACAAATGTGACATTGGGACCCACTTGTCAGTGCAGAGACAAATCGGTTGAAAGCCAGAGAATCGAGGTACAAAGCTCCTTCATAACCATACATCACCTCCTCACGTACATAATCCCTGTCAATGACATGAACACGACACATGCTGGCTTTGAGGTTGTGCAATGCTTCTAAAATAAGTGTAAACAAGTGAACAGGGGCTTTGATTCAAAACATTAATTCACAAGTTCAGCATCTTGGCAGGATACAGAGAGAGATGCATTTTGTGGGTGTGTGCATGCGTGCAGCCCAGCATCATCATACATTATGAGACAACTGATTCTGTCAGTATGATTGGGAATTATGGGAAATGTAGTAATAGTAGTAAATAGTAGTAGTAGTATGTCACCGTACTTGGAAATCTGATGTCCCACGTATAGAAGAAGGGCAGCAAGGATGTGGAGGTAGAGTGTCACAATGTGTCTCAGTGGCAGAACCAACACTATAACATTTATGAGGTGACCTGGAAGAGAAACAAGGATGTTCATATTATGTTGCTTTTTTTACCTTTTTTACCTTTTTTTACCTTTGAAGGTCAGAGGGAGTGTCAACTGGAGGATATACATATGGAGAAATGTTAACAAAATATAAAACAAATAGGATATAGCATGTGATGTACAGTATGTACTCGACAACACAATATATTTCAATCTGTTTTAGCTAGTTAGGAAAGCAACTATTTTCTTCTTTTTTCAGCTTCTGCTGATGTTAGACTATTAATATTGTTGTAATTCTAATATCACCTAGAGACTGGTTAGACTAATATGTTCATGAATACAGCTGTGTAAGTGATAAAGGTGAATTATGATTACATTACATACATACCCAGATAATACATGTTCCAAATGACATATTTGTATTTGAAAAGCATGTCTTCATTTTTGGCTTTGAGGTGGTCTGTTAAGCCATCAATGTCACATTTATACAATAAGTCCAGCACTAATATGCTTGGAACCCTAAGGGCAACATTGGCAAACTCTTCTAGGCGAGGCATCTTGAGATCCACTTTTTGGAAAGAAGGAAGCTTGTGTCACATGCTGAGCTCAGTGGATGTTGTCACTGTGCCATGGGAGAGTTTACAACCATCATGATTGCCTCGTCCTCTAGTCATCTGCAAAATACAAGGGATTGTCACTCACGGATACACGCATGATTATGGAGTCTGATGATTCTGATGAAGAAAAAAAGGAATGTCCGCACACAATATGTTAATTGCTCCCCATCTTCTCTTTATTTGAACCAAACAACGTTTCGCCTGTCCGGGCTTTCTCAAAGAGAAGACAGGGAGCAAAAATATTGTGTGCGGACATTCCCTTTTTTCTTCATTTGAGGGTCCAGCTGAGTACCGTATCTAAAAACTGTGGGGATGTGCATATCTTATTATTTTTTTACCAGAGAAGTCTGGGCACCTCAGAGTGAAATTAAGAAAAGTATGCTTTTGAAAATGAAATAATGTGATGTGATTGTGTATACATGATTTGAACATGCATGCACAGTACATAATTATTAGACCTACATTTAGCCTTCAATATAAAGATAATTAATCAGACCTTAAATGGCAAATGTTTTACAAAATACATTATTTATTTATTTTTTTTACATTTTGGAAAACACATTGCAAATTTAACATTGTCTTCTCAGGTGCCCACTCTTACTGATTACTGTCACTCGTCGTCATTGATTACTTACTTACTAGGTCACCCTTTAATTGTTTTTCTACTGCGCTTAAACCGCTACCAGATGAATCAATACATTATAAAATGTATCTAATTTTGTTGATGGAAGGACAAAAGAGAAGGCTCTTTCTTATTTACAGGAAGAGCTCTTATGAAGTTGCAACCATGCATATGCCATATGTTGTAAATATAAACTCCATTTGAGACTTATCCTTGTTTCTTGGAGAGGTGCAATGCACATCATAGCCATTATAATTAGGGCGTGCAAAATCCAACACATTCAAGATCAAGATATTCGTAGCCTACTATACTGTACCTACTTTGCGAAGCATCTCGCATCTCAGTCGGACAGCCATTTAACGCGGTGCACAAATAATAGAAACATTTGGTTACGCGCAAACTATTTGAAAATCTGCATATGCCGACATTCTGCGATAGAATGAAATGAAGAATGTCTAAACTTAGAGTAGATAAAGAAGACAATAAATTACATAAAACAGAGTTGACACGCAATGTTGTGATTCCAGGGCATCGCTTGCGTGGCTATTTCCTGTGTGTACACGTCATGTCAACCATACACAAACCATTTCAAAATAAATGTAATTCAAACGTCAAAATAAAAGATAAACTCCATTATGAAATAACTTCTATAATCAATTCAATCAATTAACTTCCTGAAATGTGACAGACACAGACATTATTCTTCATCGATCATTTGTTGTAATTTCGATCAAACACAGAGAAGGCCATCTGTACGAGCGGTTTCGGATTAATAACGCACCAGCATTCCGTAGTCTGTAGTTTCAGGTCATTTATTAGAAAAGCCCGTCTTTAGATTAAACAAAACAAAATCATTCGTATAAGGCTATATTCCGTTGTACAAATGTGCTATGCTATGTAGTATGTGGTGGTGGTGGTGGTTTAAATGTTTGTCCCTGCCGCTCTGGTTTCTGATCACATCATGATCATGCCGTCACCTGCTTCATCACAGAGTGACACCCATAAATCAACGTGACGTCCTCACATTACCATACAATATTACCATAACAATCAGCAGATCGTATAAATAATAGCAGCAAATAGCAAACAAAATAACTCAACATTTCATAATATCATTTCTCAGGCATAATTCATAGAAAATAAATAATAATCATAAATTATAAATCAAATCTACAAAAAAGCTGCAGAGCAGAGGCAAGGCTGGCAAATTGGCTGTGTGTGTGGCATCAAAGACTGCACTGCAGACTGAGCACCATTGAAGGTTTCCATAACACTAGAGGCAGGCAGTTGGGACCATAGAAGTTGGGACCAAAATCCCATGTGGAAACAGCATTTGAAGGAATGCATTTGACGGACTAGTACTGCTAAAACTTTCCATTTTGGTGACTCCTGCAGTGAAATGAATTAACCTAACAGACCCACCAGCAAAGACTGGTCTAGGTTAATTAATTAACACATACATTAATACATTATTAGACACATGTCTTAATGTGGCTTCTACATAGAATCAAGGAAAAGGCGATAATGAGAAGACAGTGGACGTACCCAATTTATAATTTAGGCATTTAGCAATGTAAATCGCTCTTAATCCAGAGCGATTTACATTTAAGCAAGAACAAAACATAAACATGGCAATACAAAAAAATACATGCTTTTGTGTGTGTGTGTGTGTGTGTGTGTGTGTGTGTGTGTGTGTGTGTGTGTGTGTGTGTGTGTGTGTGTGTGTGTGTGTGTGTGTGTGTGTGTGTGTGTGTGTGTGTGTGTGTGTGTGTGAGACGCAACTTGGCCTGTTGTAGCGCCACCATGAGGCTGATTTGAAAACTGTCAAGTGGCATTTCTTCCTCAGCCTATAGTGGGAATAGGCATGCACGGCTTGGGAAGCTGTGGATATGCACGGCTGTCATGTCTTCCTTCTCAGAGAATGCATTTCTTTCATGTGGATTCCAACCAAAAGTTGCGTAACTGATCTGACAGTGCCTGTTCCTCTCCGACGCTGATGTGCATCACTTCAATGGCCACAACTTCAGTTATGATATTTAGCGTGGTGACTGCAGCTCCTTGCACCAGCCATCCAAATACACTTTCCAGTGCAACTAGTCCTTCATTCAGTCTCCATTTTTCCTGTGACCATTTTCCAATATTGGTCTCCGCCAATTAGGACTCCTAATTCCATTGCATCCATCCCTATGACGGGTACATCTGCTATGGGCATTCCTTTTGCTTCCAAGTCCATCCTTCCGTTTGGCGCTTTAATCATAGAAGAGCTCAACTTGGGTGTTTCCAATAAATGGACATCAATGCTTTGATTGTTCTTATTTCTTAATATTTCTCAAACGAGCCTTCACTTTCCTGCAGGTAATTCTGGGGTGTTTTGGAACCAAACACATGTATATTCAACGTTCCTTTACCTATAACTGGCAGGTTAAGTGCTCTGGAAATATCCTACCCCCATCTGGCACCTGTCTACTTGCCTTTGCGTTGGTGCATCTATCCAAATGGTAGCTGTCTGCAGCAAACGATCCCCGAGCCTACAATACTGTAGCCTACTATTGTCAGAGTTGCTTGCTACACTAGGCTACTATCTGCAACACTGTGGTTGTCGTTGCCGTGGTCGGCGCGTCTATCACGCGCCGACGCGCTGACTGCAGGCTGTGTCCAGCCTACTCTACCGGACAACTCACCAAAAAGGGTAAAAAGGGTGAGTTGTCTTGTTACCCATAAAACCCTATAGGCTATACATAATGTGTTACTGTTAAGCTTTGACGTGAAAGATGTGCGCGTGTCCTCAAGCCTATAACCACACATGACATAATGTAAACTACAATCATGCGCTTGTTTTTTTATGGATTACGGTTTTTGCAGGACTTTGGGGAGGGTGGGGTTGGGGAGGTTGATGCAGCGCGGTTCGGGTCTGACTGTGACTGTCATCTGTTGAACCGTTTTCGCAGCCTGAGCCTGCACCAAACAAAGAGAAAGATGGAAAAGCTATTGTGCATTGGGACTACAATACTTGTTCTGACAAGTTTTAACGAGACAGGAGCACTGATCACTAATGCTACGTCTGGTAGATATTCTTTTAACACAAGTAGACCTACAGCTGCAACTTCAGATTGGACTGTTTCTGTCACAATAATTAACTCTTCCATTGTACATCAAGAAGAGACCAGCACAGTCGGATGGACATCGATACCTACTACAGCAGCGACAGAGATGCTCGCCACTACTGTCAGAGATAATCAAACCGTCAAGATAAACGTTGAAAAAGATGGTAAAGAAACCCCTGAAAATAAGGAGAAAGACGAAACTACTGAAAGCAAGACAGAGGATGCGCCAAAACCACTGGGTAGGTCACACGCAGGGGACTAATATTTGACCTTTTGTGTTTTGTTTTGTATTTATGTTTAATTTTCGGGAAAACTAGAAAATGAAACTATTTGATATATTATATAGGCCTATTTTATAAAAGCAATTAGCCTAAGTTACGTTAATTACATTTTTGCATTATATAGTATGATAAAACTGTCTACAGCCTAAACCTACTGAATTAAAAACGTGAGGCAACAGAGACCTAGCTACATTATTATATTATATTATATTATATTATATTATATTATATTATATTATATTATATTATATTATATTATATTATATTATATTATATTATATTATATTATATTATATTATTATAGTTGCCTGCCTGGCTGCCTGCAGCCTAAGCATTCATTTTGGTATTTGTTATTGGCCTGTGATATTTTAAATCATTCAAGTCAATTTGTTTATGTAAAATCCTCAGAATTTGGAATTGTACAGATGTAGCCTATTTCAAAATAAGATAAACAATACATTATACAACTTAGAAAGGCATGCAGTGCAGGTCAGCCAACAAATACATATTTGTCTTGGATTCAAAGCATATTGAATCAATTCATCAAGATTGTGTGAGAGAGGATTTTCACATGCCATGCTATAGGCCTACCCATGTCAAATGCAAACAGGATTCCGGGTACCACAATAGTTTTATTTCAAATGAATGCAACTGAACTAATTTCTTCATTGAAAGAGACAAAATGCTTTTGATCTTGTTAGCATATCCTCCTGTTATTGATCTAAAAGCCATAAAATCTGTCGGTTTTCTCCACAGTCTGCTTAGACTTGACTCTCCTGACCCATGTCTGAGCGGCGGTGTCTCATTACATGCATACACTGTCCATACTTTCACACAGGCTCACTTATCTGCAAGTCCACTTTCCTTGACTCCCAACTTATGGAGAGAGAGAGAGAGAGAGTGAGAGAGGTGGGGGGGGGGGGGGGGGGGCGTTGTGGTTTCCTCAAACCTTGGAACTCACCCAGTAGTATTATACTTAAGACCTTGTGGGGAGTGAGAACATAATGGTCTAATACTATCAGACTGTGAGGTTGCTTACTCAGAACAACCAAAAGATGGTATTTAACCCTTCAGCAGTCTGACCAGAATAGTTTTTACTTGAATGTAAAATATTGCATCCCTAGTTCAAGAGAAAAGAGTCTGCACACCATTTTCTGCATTTACTTCACATACTTGCAGCAAATGGTGTGCAGACTATTTTCTATTGAACATCGCTGTTTTTGATCCGGCACAAAGCTTATTAGGTTGTGGATGTCTTTTTGGCTGTTTTTCAGCCTCTGTTTGACACCAAATATTGCATCCCTAAGACAAGCACAGAAAGACAACATAAAAATACAGAAGTACACAGAAGATGGTATCTGCTAAATGCTTTCATTCTTCTCCAGACTGCCCTCCACTTGGCCTGGAGTCCCTGCGAGTTCAGGACAGCCAGCTCCAGGCATCTTCCTTCCAACGGTCAGGGCTGGGCCCTCATAGGGGCAGGCTAAACATTCAGGTTTGTCTAAGCTATTCTCTCAGGAAAGTTGTGTGTGTGCGAGTGCATGAGAGAGAGAGAGAGAGAGAGAGAGAGAGAGAGAGAGAGAGAGAGAGGAGAGGTATAGTGTGTGAGAGAGGGGGGGCACAGGAGAGAAATAGTCTATCAAAAGTATTCAAAGACAGGGATGTTGGGAACACATTACATTACTTCACATACATTGTCTCGGTTGGAGAAAAGAAATACTTACTACTTACTACATATACACTGTACTGTACTGTACTGTACTGTACTGTACTGTACTGTACTGTACTGTACTGTACTGTACTGTACTGTACTGTACTGTACTGTACTGTACTGTACTGTACTGTACTGTACTGTACTGTCGACTATAGTAGCCTACATATAACACAACAATGCCCCAATGCATTGGTCAATCACCACAATACATGCATTTGTTTTCTCAGAACAATTTCCATGGTAATCTTCATTGAACTTACTTTACTTATATTTTTAAGTAACTTCTTTCAGCATTCATATTCTTTATTTGTTAGATAGGATAGTAGAGAAAGATAGGAAGCCAATGGCAGAGAGAGGAGAGACATGTGATACAAGACCCGGGAATCAATAATATACGTTTAACTTAATCATTACTTTGCATTTGTAGTCAGGCATTGAAGACGGGGACCTGTATGATGGAGCTTGGTGTGCAGAGTACAAAGATCGGAACCAGTGGCTGGAGTTGGACGCCATCTACCTGACCATGTTCACCGGAGTCATCCTGCAGGGCA
This sequence comes from Protomyctophum parallelum, assembly GCF_964188405.1. Taxonomy (NCBI): domain Eukaryota; kingdom Metazoa; phylum Chordata; class Actinopteri; order Myctophiformes; family Myctophidae; genus Protomyctophum; species Protomyctophum parallelum. The sequence goes on along the minus strand of NC_139718.1, from coordinate 29,674,432 downwards.
GGAACTCCATCTGGAGGTCAGGTACTATCAGGGTCAAGATGCAAAGAGTTGATTTCCCAAAGTCCCAAACTATTTGAAAACAGTGAAACCTGTTCATATTGAGTAATATTACCAATGATCAATTATTATGGGTAATAATAATGTTTTTTGTAAATACAAACAAACAATCAAACAAACTAAAAATCTATCGCAAGTGTATAGCATTCAATAGAGTTAACACTTTGAACAAAAGAGAGAGAAAAAAAAACTTTCCATTGACCAAATTTAATGATGATAATTATTTCCCAATATGACATTTAGGAAATTAGCTCATTATTTACATAAGGTTGTTATCGTTAATCATAGTAAAAATATATTTAGCAATTTGATATAATTGAACTCGACTACTACCTATTACAACACTGACTATACAAGCAGTACTGCACTGTAGGGTACTGTACAATCACAGACGAGTTAGTGGAAAGAGCCCATCACAAAAAATGCTTTTATTTTGCTTAATGAGGTTTTAATTTCTTGGACTTGGTGTGGTTACAGCTGGGACTGGGTCCATACATACAAGGTGCAGCTGAGTAATGACTCTACGAACTGGGAAACCTGTATGAATGGGACAGAGGAGGCGGTATGTGTGAATACCTCTTTATTATTGTACATATATAGTTATCTTATTGGCTTTGTGAACTATTCCTCCACCATACTATTTGCAACAACCATGCTAAGTTTCTATATACTTTGTATCCCACATTGAATATTCCCATAATCACCTAAACTATTTATTCACTTAGTTGACCGTGGTCAACCTATAGGGCTTGGTCTGCCCCTCTAATGAACATCATAATATGCAGATCAGTAATTTTCAATGAAAATAGCTGATCTGCAAGCTCACAACACGGCATGTTGTGAGCTTGTAGATATGCTATTTTTGCTGAATGTTCACCCCAAAATAGGAACACTAGGTTTCAATTGGTTCAATAGTCATATAGTGTTTAATGATGTAACATTGCATTGTGCAGGTATTTAAAGGGAACGAGGACCCGGAGACTCCAGTGCTGGCACTACTCCCTGTTCCCACCGTGGCCCGTTTTATCCACATCAACCCTCAGACCTGGTACTTTAATGGCACCATCTGCCTCAGGGCTGAGATACTTGGCTGTCGTGTTCCTGGTATAGTTTTAAACCCTTTTTGTTTAAGACATTCAACTTCAGAGCTCTGGTATGAATTTGATATAGTTGGTAATTTAAGTCCTTGGCTAATGAAATGATTTGGTAAATGTGGATTATCTCTGTTTATATTGAAGATATCCCATTGAACAGTGATATAGAGATGCTTCCTCATAGATCCAGATGACATGTACTACTCAGACACAGAACGGGAATCAAAAGACGATCTGGACTTCAGGCATCACAACTACAAAGAGATGCGAAAGGTTAGTCAGTTCCTCTTCAATCACAGAGAGACCACAGACCAAACACGCATGATGATTAACATGGTTTGCGACCATAAAGATAATGCCAAAGCTTTGACTCAGAGTCCAGAGCGTTTGCAGATTTGCGGAACAAATCTACATCTGCTGTAGATTAGATAGACGTATGGACGATAGAATGGATGATAGAATGATAGCCGTTCTGGAAGATTTGGGGCAGAGGTTCATCATTGGCATCCAGGGAGTGTGCGCGCAAAATGTGGCATCGACCAGGTTAACGGTGCCGGAGATTAGCTGGTAACGGACGGATGGACAGACACACACAGTCACATACACACTCACACACACACACAGACGGAGTGCAAAACATACTCTCTCCCCATGCCTTCGGCCTGGTGGAGACAATACATTTTCAAGTTGCAAGCTCAATTGTCTGGGATCCGCTTCTTTGATCCTCGAACAAAACAAGACTACCATTTCCAATTAGCCCTCCCACTGACAGGGTTTCTGTCTCCTTTCACTTGAAGCTTATGAAGTCTGTGAACGATGAGTGTCCTGACATCACCCGCATCTACAGCATAGGGAAGAGCTACATGGGCCTCAAACTCTACGTTATGGAGATCTCAGATAACCCCGGCAAGCATGAACTTGGTAAGATGGATTGTTTATTTTGTTTTCTCTTAGCAGGAGGATGTACAGGAACCTCAGGCAAGATCACTGCAGTACAAACAGGGACCAAAAAAACAATGCCAGGCTGACACTTAGTAGTATATTATTTCTTGCAGAAGGCTAAAAGTCATGGGTTGTTTACAAAGTTGTTTGTCATAAACGGCATAAAACAAAATTTTACAAGAAAGTAAAACAAAAAAGACTTAAAGGGGAATACCACTAATTTTCAACATTTTACTATGTCATTAATATACCTTAGAGTTGTTGTGTGGAGTGTGGACATAATAAAAAAAGTCCCCCCCCCCATTCTGTGAAAAAGATTTCATCAAGATGTACTGAATGATTTCTTTCAGACCTCCAGTTCTAGGCAACACAGAATGGGGGGAATTTTGAGTGGTATTCCCCTTTGCAAAATAAACGATTAGACTATATTCAATCAATTGTCAGCTCCCTAATACTCCACATTTATCCATAACCAATTTGTTTCAAACTTTAGTAACTCCTAATGTTTGAGTGGTTTCGTTGCAAGTTGATAGCACTTCCTAACCAGTCAAAAATGTTGTCCCTCTATGTGCAAACATTTTATTTCTGCCAATGACTTCATTATCCACTTTCAATCTGGTGTCCCTGTTTTGGGCATTATAGACAAAGACAAACATTTTTTTTTTAATGCGTTTTTTATTTTCACCATGTGACACCATTATGCGAAGAAGTATAAAATATGGCTTCAGTGGTTATCCAGTCATGTTGCTTTAAGTTCAACAGCCCCTGGGATGAACTGCTTCCTACATTCTCTTCATGCTAACCTGATAGTGGCTGTTTAGGGCCCCAGTTGAACTTCCCCTTGTGTTTATACAGCCTGAGTTCTAGAGCAGGACTGGATAACAAACCATGCAGTGTCCTGTTGAAAAGGCCTCTCAAATAAACAAACAGATTATGGTTTCAAATTCAATAGTTCAAGAATATGTATACACCATCAAAACCAAGAAGGTTCCTGTGTTAAACTGAGTTCAAATAAAAATGCATTATCGCCATAACTTGGCTGTTCTGTCTGATAGCTAGTTGTGGTCACTCGACTTGTGCCAAAGTGTAAATAGAAGTACAGCTAGTCTACTTGGCAAGACATGAACACATTTTACATTTACTTTTCTATCTGAGAGAATGAGAATGTAGGCTATTCAGTATGTGAAAACAGCTGAGTCTCATTCACAGTGGTTTCATGGATAATTAGGTCCCAGTGCAGACTTTTTATGGGCAATGGTAGTGTTTGGACTCACTATTTCTCCGCATCATCAGTAAGGTTTAATCAATAAAAGACCCATGTCTTCATGGGCATGTTATTGAGTCTTGATTCTTACAGGACTATACTGTATTTTACGAGTCCACCAATCTTATTGAATTACAGAGAGGTCTGAATTGTCTCTAGAAACTGTCCTGACAGTTTCTAGACAGCGGTAAAGGCCAAGACAAATTAACCATACTGTATGTCTAAGTTTAAGGCCTAACCCTATCTTCTTTAAGTGGGTTGCATTAATGTGCACCTGTGGATTGCATGTGAGTTTACCTTGCACACCAAACTAAGGTGAATCATCAAAATCTTGTGTCATTGTTTTTGTATTGTCCCAGGGTAAAAATATATATACCAGTTTTATTTTCTTTCTTTTTTCTGTTTTGCTTGGCCCATAATATGCCAATATTCAGGATATTCAGGCTAGGCCTATCCTTTTATAATCATTGGCAAGTTGCTGTAGTTGACGCTTTTTCCAAATCTTATCTGAATCCTTGAATGCGTTCCCAATGTGCTCCTGGGCTTCTGCCAATAGCTAAAGAGACCGGCTTTCAGATGCTTCGTTGTTTCGTGTGACTTGTGTCTCATTATGTAGTGAATTACTGTGCAAGTTTATTTTTGTATGGTTGCAACAATTCGAGCAAGGCACATTCATTTCAAGTAGAATTCAGTGGAAGATGGCGTCGTCAGTTAAAACACATGGCCAATAACCACAATCCAAACAGAGACTCATGTTGGACTAGTGACTCACCCAGGAGTGTAAATCAAGAGATTCTTCTGTTTCTCTTCAGCCCTTTATAGTCTAATCAAATGAACACTGATCCCATCAGGAATCTTCTTTGTTTTGCCACAGAGGAATAGTTCATAAAGATCACAATATTCTGTTTAGTTGCCACCTTTCTAACATTGTAGGTAACCACTAGTAAAAACATCCCGTAACTGGCTTTCTATTGCCCCTCTTGGCAGGTGAGCCAGAGTTCCGCTACGTGGCAGGGATGCATGGGAATGAGGCTCTTGGCCGAGAGCTGTTGCTCAACCTCATGCAGTACATGTGCCGGGAATACAAAGGCGGCAACCAGCGCATTGTGCGCCTGGTGACTAAAACACGGATCCACCTACTGCCTTCCATGAACCCTGATGGCTACGAAGGAGCATATGAGCTGGTACACAAAGGAGATAATGAATGAGTGAATAATGAATGTATTAGACAGACTTTAGGAGTTGGACAGTAGAGATGTTTCTACAAAATGAGAGGGCAGTCAACTTTTATTTATTTATTTAATTCATGGTTAAAACATTGAAAATATGTGGAGGAAGGGAGACATATTTGGGGAGATTCAGTCCTGACTGAGACAGCAACAAAACAGCCAATTTATAGATAGATGTTTGCACAATGTATGAGCTGTACATTTATTTAAACTGTCAATATATGCCTCTCTACCAAGTTGGGGCATCAAGTCAAAATCGTATGCAGAAATTTAAGTTGTTATGTAACATGAATCATGATTGTGATTTTTGTGATTGATTGATCGTAGGGCTCAGAACTGGCTGGCTGGGCCCATGGGCGGTACAGTTTTGAGGGGATTGATATGAACCACAACTTTCCTGACCTCAACAACATAATGTGGGACGCTCAGGAGATGGCGGTTGACAAATCTAAAGTCACCAACCACTACATCCCCATTCCAGAGTACTACACCCAAGAAGATGCCTTTGTAAGTCAGTTATTTAAGGAGCATGGCTTGGCTTGAAGTCGTATTGCTGTCATAATAGTAGTACTGGCAGCAAACAGTTAAACTTATACAATAGATGCCATATAAGAATAGGCACTAACAAACAATGAATCCGCTCATGCAGAGAATGTTTTCTCATGTGTGCTTACCCTCTGTGGCATGCAAGCAATATTAGATATTTCGAACAGGAAATCTATTCAGAGCTGAAGAAATTGCTTTATGTTTTTGCTGGTAAAACAAGAAGAAGCGATTATTTTATAGTAAGAGTTAAAATTTTAATACCAAACATCTGTTGCAGTCCAGTTCTATTGTTATGAAATTGTTAGGTTTATTTTTTTCAAGGGCAGGAATCCAATCCCTTTTTTCTCCAATAAAGCAGAACCTTACAAACAGAATTCAAGCTGATACTTCATCAGTTTAACGCTTACACTTACTCTTCTCAGGTCGCGCCTGAGACCCGTGCAGTCATCAACTGGATGCAGAACATCCCCTTTGTCCTCAGCGCTAACCTCCATGGTGGTGAGTTGGTGGTCACCTATCCCTTTGACTGCACTCGCGACTGGATCCCCAAGGAAGACACCCCGTCAAGCGACGACGGGTTCTTCCGCTGGCTCGCCACTGTCTACGCCTCCACCAACTTGGTGATGGCCAATCCTGACCGTCGCCACTGTCACTACGAAGACTTCCAGCAGCACCACAACATTATCAACGGAGGGGCCTGGCACACTGTCCCTGGGAGTGAGTACCTCAGTACACAGTCAAATCCTCAGGGTTCATTTAATCCATTAAAACCCATTAAACACAGTCAAAACCTCAAGGTTCATTTAACCCATTAAAACCTGGGGGAAAAATAGCACATATACAAGTTTGTACATAGAAGCTTGTATATCTTCTTGCAATCTTCTCTTCTGGGGCCCGGGGTTACAAGATATTTTCAGATGGGGGTCTGCGACCAAATACATATCATTTTGGGAGTCCTTGGCAGTTGGCACGAAAAAGTTTGAGAACTACTGATTTAGAAGGCATTCGTAGAATCGGCCTACGGTCTTAATGGGTTAACTGACTTTGAAATGAACCCATAGGAGTTTACATCTTATAATGAAAGATCGTAGTCAACAGTGAGATTTAATGTTGCTTAATTTACATTTGTCCAAATGTGTGTCATGTTTGTATTTTTTTAAATGATGGATATCTCATTTTGGAATGAAACAAATCATTCCATTGGGGGTCACAAAGAGTGCATTACAGAACATCCCCCCCTTCTTAAAACAAGGGAATGTACTGTATGTACTGTGCTGGTTCTTAAGAATCTTCAGTCAGTAAGGAACATGTACTGTACAAACTTCATCATGTTTTTCAAATAGGGATCCCTGGTGTATTCTTGTTTGTTTGTCTTGGACGAGTGTAATATGAACTAATTCCAGACATCTGTTTAAACGTTTTTCTCTGTCATCAACTTGGCTGTAAAAATAATTCCCTATACACAGGCTGCAGCTCCAAAACAAGCTTACTCTCTCACTACAGTTATATGTCATAGATGTATATACTTAGATCAGAGACTGTTATACTGAACTAAATTAAAAGGAATTGGAATGAACTTAAAAGAACTCTCCTCCACACTCGCCTTCCGGTTTATATAAACAAGAGTGCTATAGCGAAACCAATATTTACAACTGAAGCGCGCTAACCCTCTTCAAAGCTTAATGTACTAAGCCTGTACCCTGCGTTTCTATTATGTGATGGTTGAGTGTATGTTTCCCGCAGGTATGAATGACTTCAGCTACCTCCACACCAACTGCTTTGAGGTGACAGTGGAGCTGTCCTGTGACAAGTTCCCTCATGTCAGTGAGCTTCCCATTGAGTGGGAGAACAACAAAGAGTCTCTACTGGTTTATATGGAACAGGTCAGTCGGTACAATGTCTACCCTTTCCTTACCAACTTGCATTTCACCAACGTTTGGTGTTCAAATATTTACTCTCCACTTAGGTTCACAGAGGAATCAAGGGTGTGGTGAGAGACAAGATTACCAAAGAAGGAATAGAAGATGCTATAATCAAGGTTGAAGGCCACGACCATGACATCAGATCAGGTAGAATCCTACCTTACCTCTTTGTTCTATTAAAATTGTGACGCATTTTAAAAGATACATCTGCCAAAGATAATTCATAATGATTTATGTATGGGATGTTGGGCATCCATTTTTTGCAGCTTTGTTCTCCTTACGTTTTGTTTTTAAATAAATCTTGTGTGTCCCCTGCCTGTCATCTCTGTAGCGGGTGACGGGGACTACTGGCGCCTGCTAAACCCGGGAGAGTACAAGGTGGTGGTGTGGGCTGAGGGCTACTTCCCCTCCATGCGGCGCTGCCGCGTGGGCATGGATCCACGCCCCACCATCTGTGACTTCAATCTAACCCTTACGCCCAGGCTGAGGCTGAAGGACATCAGGGCTAAAGGAGGGAAGATTTCTCAGGACCTTCAGTTGCGTCTTCGTGCCCTGAGGCTCCGTAAGCTGCGTGTCAGCACCAAGGCTATCAATCGCAGGCGTCAGAGCCAGCAACAGCAGCAAAGGAAAGCCCGCTCTGCAAGAGACAAGAGGGCATGATGAGTGTCTGGGTGAAGGAGTGCATTTAGCATTTACATGCACAGAAATAAAGTTGTCATATCCTTATTGAGGCAACACACCAAAGTGGTCCTGCAAATGCCTTACACTAAATTAAGGTGTTGATCGCAGTAAGCATAACCCTATTAAAACCACTGGAGTTGTGCTCAAGCTCTCAGTATATTTAGGCAAGTAAACAGCAGCCTTAGTGGATTTTGTTAATCAAGTTGTGAAGCAATGCAAAAAACACAATACTGGTGCTTTTTTCAGGAATGTATACAACACAATCCTCAGTGTTAATTCAAAACTCTTGTACGGAGTGGATTCTGAATGAAGCACAATGTCTCGGAAATGAACTGTTTACGCGCTGCAGTATCCATGTTATCCTCCTGCTAAAGGCTTTGGGGGTGAGGTGTGAGGATCGAGTGATTGAGTATCAGCTGGTCTGATAAATGAAATGTTTTTCTAACACTGTACTTATATTTTAAAATGACTATTAGTCCACCAGAACCATATAAATATCACAGACAAATACAACATCCATTGCCGTTTTTGTCTAATCTTTATTCTCAAGGCCACGTATTATGACTTTTGGGAGAATCAGTTTGGATAACAATGAAGGTAGTTCATTATGTCGGTACACAGTATCCATGCTCAGCTATGTTCCATAAGCCTCTATGCTGTGGTACATTTTGAAACACCCCCTCCTCACACTCTTCAGAACACTGCCACACAGGGAATCTGTTACAATCAAAAGTTCTGACAGCCAAATGTATTAGTGTTGAAGCCTACAGTAGACTGCTGGTTGTTTTCTTGTTATTCAGTGGGGAATGTCTTGTGCTCACTGACATTTTGACTACCATCTAGTGGATGTTCCCAAGCATTGCAAGGTTGTTGAGTAAAATAAATAGTCAGGCAGTGCAAAAAGCCACTTTTATTTCAGTGATAATAAGTACCATTTTAGTTATTTCATTGTTGGGATTACTTAGAGCCATTTAGGAACCAACATTGTGAGCTTCAAACCTGTCAAAACAGGTTTGTCCCGCCCTCCAAAATGAAAACAGAAGGTAACAGTGTGCTCGCAAATTATTAAACAATAATGTTCAACCAATCAAATCTGAATGCAGGTAAAAACCATGACAGGGCTGCCAAAACAAAAAGAAAGATTTGTAATTTGGTAACAAATACCATGTTTATATTTGCTTTATGTAATATGGCATTTCTCACAAATGAGCAAGCAAAGAAAAGCAGCAACAGAGATGAGGTCAATGCAATAATTCAAATAGACTAGAGGTTACAACTATCTTGCCAATGCTCCAGTATTTTCTTCCCGATGTACATTATAACTTTGTCCTGTTTTAAAAATATATTTGTTTTTATCCGTCTCTTGAATTGACTGAATTGAACCCACTTCTGGTTTGCAGAACAGTGAGCATGTAACTGAGGTACAGAGTGCAAAAGACATCGTTCCTTCCCTCTCTCCTCCCGAAACACATGATTCAGTCAGTATGAAGCATTTTGGGAGCTTAGAATTATAAGGTCTCATCGACAGTAATATAAAAAGATCTTCTCACAGCTAGTATGTTCTTATCCAACACTTTTAATTATATACAATAACTTTAGAATTAACAAGAATAATGCCACTTCTACTTTCAGGGCACAGTAACTTCCCTGGCAGAAAGTAGGGTGTATTATCTAGATGTTTGTTTTTCCCACATTGACCATTAAACATCCTATATAAACAAAGCTAATAACATTTTGTACATTTCTATTAATCAAGCACTTCAACATTTTCAAAAATCCAACTTCAGTTATCTACAAAATTATCTTATTGCTGAGACAGCTTATGCTTACAAACACTAAACCCCATCACCAAATGAAACCTTACAAGTCCAAGCTCACATTTACTGCACAGCTACATCAGGTAAGGACTGGAGCAGCCATACGCCAGACCCAACAATCTTAAGACATGTTTTGGCATCAGACAGCTCCAAGCAGAGCACGCCTCTCGCATAAATAAGAAATAAGAATAGGAGGATATTTATCAAGGCTGGTGTGCATAGTTGTATAGGCTCATGTTGCCTATCACTTGCTTATAACGAACAAAACTTAAATCACTAAGTATTTTAACTGTCATAATAAGGTGAATATCTGGGGGCATTTGCCTGGTTTTTGGGACCACGCTATACACTACATAGGGTTCCCTTCCCTGAAAGCTAATGAGAGAAATGCTGCCATATCATTTCACTCTATACTACAATCTGAGTGCCTTGCCACCACAAACAAAATTGGATAATTTCTTGTTTTGGCCAATATAAAAGAAAATGCTGATGGTAACATTCTCAGCAGCAACCAACAAAATGAGCAATTATTTCAAAAATCTTCTCAAATACTTCCCAGAAACAATACCTTCCTGTGTGATTATAGCAAACATGCTCAAGTAATTCTCCAAGCACTGCTCCTCCACACATTTCCTCAAATACTTTGTCTCAAATACATTTGCATCTCTTTTATAAGAGTATGGGATTTCCCTTTCAGGGCCCTACATTTTAAAATGCACAAATAAGGTGAAAACAACATCCAAATAGGAAGTCTCACAGACCACAGTGAGAGAAAGAATATCCAATGTATAAACCGTGCTACATGTAGTTAGTGTAAATTCATTCAAAATAACTACAACAATAAAAAACATTTAAAATCCACAAAAGACAAAGAAAAGACACGGACAATTAGAAAAAGAGGTGTAGAACAAACGTTAATAAGGTAGGTAGGAGGTCACCATCCATAACCACAGCGGGAAGGCATCCAACGATGAGGACCTTTGCGCAGGGGTCAAAGTTCAGATTGTATGAGCAGAAAAGCAGCACCTATGAGAAGGCATGACAACCGTGAACTAATGTAGCTGTGAACTGATGCTTCCCGATGAAATGTTCCAGAATGGAGGATGCTGAAGAACTGCTGCCCGGTTCTCAATTGTCGTGTGAAGACTAATGACTGTACTTTTGTTATTAGTGTTGTTCTGACAACAATGTAAAATATCAGCATCATTCCTTTTTTTAATTCATTTTTTTTTTTTTTACTTTTCTTTTAACTTCTGGGTGTTAGTCTCAACAAGACTCATGGTGGGTTACTAGTACTAATGTTAAAGAACACACAGTTCCAAACAATGATTGGATGAGAAATCTAATGATATGTTTGTGAGTGATGCCATTATTCCACCTTGACCTACGCAACAGTGACCAAACCAAGGCTATGTTGTTTGATCTTGCGGCCCACATCAGTACTCATTGCAGTCCACAGCCATTCTTTGACTCTCTAAATCCCCCATTTTTCACCATAGATTAATTCCTATTTAAAGTTTTGGATTTGAAAGGCTTAAAGTTTCACCACAAGGCCATTGATTCTTCAGCCAGTATTCCCCATACGTCTTTTCTCTACAGGCTGATGATGTAAGTAGCTGCAGTCAGTATACCAGACCTGGGAAAATAGTATTCGAATACACTGTTTAAAACTAGTTCGATGACAGATGGGAGCTGTTTGCCACATAGGATTTTGAGACCACCAAAATAAAATGTTTTTAAAGTCAATTTACTATTATTTTTATATAATTATGTAGAAAACAAAGGAGAGGGGGGGGGTGGTGTCTAAATATGAACTACTATTTATCCCAGGTCCATATATTACGTCCACGTTTGTTCACCTAGGTGAAGCACAGGTAAATGGGTCCACTTGTGGGACAGAAACAGATGCTAGAACTTGGGCTGATAGAGTGCCACACGGCCACTAAGGCAACCAGAGGCCAGCTGGCAATGTGTTGGGGAGAACTTGGTGGTGAGCACCACGTCGCTGTGAGAGTAGATGGAGCGAACCTCCCTCAGCACGCTGGTCTGGACGGGTAGGCAGTCAGCCAGCTCGGCACAGTGCTCGTCAAAGGCCAGCAGGCGGACGCCATAGGCGTAAGGCGAGCATATGAGGCGGCCGTCGGGGCTGAAACACAACTCTTTGATGTAGCCTCGGCCCACATTGGCCTCCTCAATGTAGTGGGTGAGACGCAGGGAGCAGCGTGGGGAGACGGGCGGCCGCGATGGCGCCCCCTCCTGGAACTCATACACGCACGTCCACTGGAGGGAGGCAGAAGAAAGCGGGTTTAACCCATTAAGACCTGAGACCAGATTCTACAAAACGTCTTCTAAATCATGACAGTTTTCTGAAAAACCTATGTTCAACCTATGTGGTTGAAAAACTACTATGTCAGTGGTTCTCATGTGACCCCCATGTGAAAATAGGTTGTTCCAGGTCCCCCCAGAAGCAAAGATATGAGTTATACAGTGTAGATGTTCGCTGTGAAAGATATTATATTCATAGATTTGCACCACATATTCACGATTCAACAGCTAAAGTTTAACATAATGGTTAAAGTAGTTATGGTGCAATAAGGCGACACAGATGCGTGGGGGGGGGGGGGGGGGTTTGGTACCAAAACCTAACGTTCTCACGGAAGACTGGCCATAGGCTAAACATGCATTGGCTTACTTTACCTGGGTAACATCATATTCTGATACTTGAATGTTTTGACATGATGATGAATGAATAATAATCCTGTACCACAACCGTGTACCGTTTTGTTTCATTAGTGCGATGGTGATAAAATAGGCTACAGCTGTTGTTCCGCGGCTGAGCAGTCAACTTTTCACCACTGTTTGGAATCCTTGTGAACTTAGGTGGGGAAACAGTTTAGAGGAATTACATTTTGGGCAGCAAGATGTGTCGTCGTCGTCTACGCCCCCACACACGCACAATCAGAAGCACAGTAAGCACAAAAGGTTTTCAAAGAGATATACCTGCCAGATGAGTAGGATACAAAGGCTGCCTGAAAGCCAATCATTTGCATTCCAATGGGTGATTGAGGGTCGCGCTCTAAGCGCAACGGCCAATCCTGCCCACTAATGCGTTTGTCCTCTCTTTTTTCTCGGTCGTGTTTTCAAATGGATTTGAAAATACGACGGGAAAACGTGGGATTCCCTTCTCAGGTACCAGTGGCACATGTCCCGGTGGTTGGGAACCTCTGGTTTAATTAGCTGCCCTCTTCACCAGACTGGAAAGTGTCCAAAGCTGAATTTACATGAGCCAAGGCTCTTTAACATCTCTTCTAATAATGAGACTGGCTTTTTGCCAGCTATTTGATATTAAAAGTAATGCCTAGGATTTTATCTAATTACAGTGAACTTGTTAGTTATTTGGGCAGTGGCATACGAATGTGTTGGGATGTGTTGGGAATGTGTTGGGAATGTGTGTATTACTTAGGATACAAAATAAAGTCTGCCAAATGACACAAAGTCTGTCAAATTGCTAATTTTCAGAGGGAATCTTCAGTCAGATTATTAGAGATGAATGGTCCAACCATTTATGTATGACAAACATATTTTGGATCGACTATAGCACTGTGTTTACAGTCCCAGAAGATCATTGAGACCTCCATTGCAATTTTCCATCAAAGTTTATTTAGCAAAATCATGCAAAAACTAAACAATAAAAAAAGCAAAAACAGTGCCCTTTAATTAAAACTGCTAATTTGAGCCAAAAGACAGTAGTTTTAAAAAGCCATGAGCTTTTTTCCCCCTTCTTCGGGCTAGTAGTGTTCACTAACCTCCTGGTCATCCATGTTACTAGAACAACGGATGAGTGTGGCCCAGCCTTTAGGGTGGAGCTGGAGGGAGGTGATGCAGTTCCCTCTGTCCCTCTCTCCAGGTATTTCTGGGGTCAGCACCTCCAGGCTATTCCTGGGAGACAGACCTGGGAGAGGATAATTATATTATAGTTTTATTATATATATTTGTTTTATTATATATTCTTTATTCAAAATCATAATTTTTTAAATAACATTTCTTTGACAAAATAAATCAAATGGGAGAGATAAAAAAGAAACTAATGACATTTAGGGGTTATAAAATGTGGCCTATATCAGGAACTAATTATGAAGTTCATAATTATACTGTATTGTATGGTGACCGAGTACCACCAAAAACCTCATTATTTTGTTGAGATAAGCTGTAATTAACATTTTCCATGCAATTTTGATTAGACAGTAAGTAGAACATTTAAATACCTTCTTTGTGAGGATGGATCTTGCTGGAGTCATTTCCCTGGCGGGAAGTTCCAGTAGACCTGGATGCTGATGTACCGCCATCTACACAGACCAAGAGAGACAGAGAAATGTGTTTGTTTTTCCCCCACTTCAATATAGATGGATAAAACAAGCTTGGACTTCTAAACGTAAAGCTCAGGCTTCTTCAAAAGGCCTTTATCAGCAAAGTAATAGGAAACACATTATTCCCTATTTTGGCCATTTATATAGGTGGAACTTTTATAAAACCTTTGCAAAATGTGGGAAATTGTGGGGGTTAAAATGTGGATATTTCATTTTTTTTAAACGTTGTAATTTCATCGTCCACTCAGTCTTATGTGAACACCCCAGACAGTTTTTAAGTTGCTTGATTCAGTATTTTAGATATTTTATATTTATTTTAGCTGCCCTGCCCCCTTCCTATACAAACCCATTGTAACTTCAAACTCTATTTTAACCATGAGAGATTAATCGAAAACACCCAACCTGGTGACTGATACTGCCCTACTAATACGTGAAGGGGCCGTGTTTTTTCATTTACCGTATTATTTTATTTTTGTCTCCACCAGGCCGAAGGCATGGGGGGAGAGTATGTTTTGCACTCCGTCCATCCGTGTGTCCGTCCGTCCGTGTGTGTGTGTGTGTGTCCGTGAGCAGCTAATCTCGGCCACCGTTAACCCGGTCGATGCCAAATTTTGCACACACACTCCCTGGATGCCAACGATGAACCTCTGCCCCAAACTTTCCAGAACGGCCTGTTATAGCTCCACCAGGAGGCCGCTTTGTGCAAAACAAGTTTTTGCACAGTACACCTACAGATTTTGTCCAAACATCACGCAAATTGGTACACAGTCTCTCTAGAGCCATTCAACGAAACGGGTATTTCAGATTTCTCAGACTCCATCCTGATTGGTTAAGATTGGCTTTCAAAGTTCACAGGAGTGCTCAGTTTCAAACAAAATGCTGCAAATCATGAACACATCGCGTGATTTCCGTGAAATTGTGCACCCACATTCCCACTAGGCCGAGGACGAAATGCCATATTTCAACTCAGCCTCAAGGTGGCGCTATAACTGGCCGAAAAGTGTTTTTACCTCTAACTGCACGGATCTGTGGATAATTTACTTTTGTTGCCCTTTTATCCAACCACCAGATGAAGGCAAGCTGCAATGTCCTACATTCCTATCCTGGTGGAGACCTGTGCCCAGAAGGGCACTTTTTCTAGTTAATAATTGTTTTGGAAAAGAATAAGGAGCAGGAGAAGGCCAGAGGACACTAAATAATTATTCAAATTAAATGAAAACAAATAAAAAAAACACGGCCCCTCACGTATTAGGAGGGCAGTATTAGTCACCTCAAAATAAATACAGACATTACTCCCATCAAACTAGAAGGTGAAGCACTAGAGGAGGTGGAGAGCTTCACCTATCTAGGCAGTGTTGTCGACAAACAGGGCGGAACAGATGCCGACGTAAAAGTCAGGATTGGCAAGGCAAGAGCAGCTTTCCATCAGCTGAAGAATGTCTGGGGAGCCTCAGATCTTCCCATGAACACAAAGATCAGGATTTTGATTTCTATGGTGAAGCCGGTCCTGCTGTACGGAGCAGTTTGTAGCGGGTTTGTATAGGAAGGGGGCTGGGCAGCGAAAATGAATATCAATGATCTAAATACTGAATCAAGCAACTTAAAAACGGTCTGGGGTGTTCACATATAAGCCCGAGTAGAGTAGACGATAAAATGACCAAATGTTATTTTGAAAGTGGAATATCCCTTTAAATGGTTAAGAGGCACCCCTTGTAAAATTCGGAAACTTACGATGACCCTACTCTATCATTATCTCTGTGTCAGTGTCTTTGTCTGCAGAAACCCTGCCTTCTGTCTGTATTTATTATGTTTGAATGTTGACAACATTTCTGGGCGCCAACCTTTTGTGTGGCGCCAATTATATTTGGTCACACCTGCAACAAATACCACTGCTTGCAACATAGTGTAAGCATACAGCAGCTGTTTCACAACTAACTAGCCAATAAAAATATAACCGTCTCTCTGGGTCATAGGATCGAAGCAGAAAATGTGACCATCATGGAGTCATGGGGTTCAAAACAGCTTAACAGAGGGAACAAACAAATATGGCGGACACAGCACTGAAAACACTAATGCTGATTCAGATTCCAAGTACGAGTGAATCTGGGGTTGGATTTTCCCCCATTGGTGGAATTTGATGAGGATGATGAGGTTAAGGGCGATGCAGAACGAGGTGTTTTCTGCTGGACATTATGAGTTGTATTTAAAAATGACAAGTGGCATAATTCTACGCATTATACCTTTAAAACCCATAATCAGATGCGAATGCGACTGGGATCAAATTTAAAAATCAGAATTTAATGAGTGAAAAATAATGACTTTATACAACACAAACTACATCTGGAAAAGTGTCTTTAAAGTGTTAAAATGTATTTGGCAGTTGATAACATTCAAAATACTACTGAAAGGAGAATTTTGTCTTACCCGAGCTAAGGGACGTGCGTCGTGCTCGGAGCATGCGGTAGCTGCCCACCTCCAGGGACTGGGTGAGGTCCAGGTCGTGGAGGATGAGCAGGTACCCTGAGGAGGTGGAGATGAGCATCTTTGAACAGTCGGGCGTCAGGCGCATCCTCATAAGGTAGCGAGTATGGAAAAACTTCTTGTGCGGGCACCCTTCCTCTGTGAACCTGTAGACAGAGGATTAGATTGGTGAAGAACACAGTGTGGCATGGAAGAAAAAGAAAAAAAATCACACCCATGTGAAGTGAGGGGCGCTCGAATCATCATACATCATCATCATCAAGAATGGTGGTCCCTTATGGGCCCTACACACTGTAGGAGTTTTAAAGTTGTCTGCGAGTAATCAGATCGTCATTTAAAAAAAATCGGCTGTCATTATATCGTTGAGTTCACCAAGATGCAATCTAGACCCGATATTAATTTGTTTTTATTTTATTCATTTTTACATATCACGCATGTGCAGGATGCCGTGATACGAGCGTGAGACTGACACAGAGGACGCCTCTCTGTGCATGCCACACACACACAGGAATAGCCAGGCTACACGGCGAAATGTTTGTGACAGCGTGTAGTGTAGCCTACGTGGGCAGCAGTGATACAGGACATTCAATCTTGATTTTCATGAAATAACTCTCCGTCACACACACACACACACACACACACACACACACGAGGTCCAAAGGTTTGCTCTGATGCGGTTTTATCAACATTATTCAAGTGAAACATGAAATGAGTTGGTTATGGGTTTATAGACTATTTAACAGCAACATTGGGCTAATATTGCTAACATGTACGACACAGGACAGGGATTTACCCAAGGATTAAATAATAATAATAAACTTTATTTATATAGCACCTTTCATACATAAATGCAGCTCAAAGTGCTTCACAGGGCAGGACACAAAAATAGAATACAATAAAACACAAGTAGTTAAAATGATAGAACAATGGCAAAGAACAAAATCTGAGAAAAAAAAGTAAAAACACCACATGCAGCAAATCAGTTAGGACAGGGTAGGAACGCACATATTAAAACTCAACTAAAAACAAGAGTGAAGAGGTGAGTCTTGAGTTGAGTCTATGGAGGGTGCGTGTCTGAGCTGGAATGGTAATTTATTCCAGGCTGTTGGGCCGTAGAAGCAAAAAGCTGCCTCAACATATTTATTTGTGCACATTTATTTAGGCACTTCAAGCAGGCCAGCAGTGGAGGACCTGAGGGGGCGGTTAGGGACATATCTAGGTAGGCAGTCACGGAGGTACGAAGGTGCAAGACCATTAGGGATTTATAAACAAGTAAAATATTTTTTAAATCAATTCTAAAAACCACTGGGAGCCAATGCAGTGATGATAGAACGGGGGTAATGTGTTCTCTCATTTTAGTTCTAGTTAACACTCTAGCAGCCGCATTTTGAACAAGTTGGAGTCTGTCCGTTGATTTCTTTGGCAGGCCTGAGAGGAGGGCATTACAATAATCTAATCGAGAAAAGACAAAAGCATGGACCAATGTTTTAGCATCATCTAAAGACAAGGTTATATTATCATCTGATCATCTATCGATACAGTTGACATGACAGACAGACAGACAGACAGCAGTGCTGTGAGCAGTGAGCACAGCTGTCCTGTGCTCTCATTGGCTGTAATACAGGACTTCTCTGGACGCGATCGCAACCCAGGTTAATAAAGCTTCTATTGGGCTGGTCAACACCAAGCTAATGCAGCTATACAACACCAAGCTAATGCAGCTATACTATTATTCTCGTTCAATTATTTAACAAAGGCCTTCAAGTGCCAGATCTACACTGGTGGTGTGCAGGGTAGACCCAATGTTCAAGTGCTACATTTACGATAGCAGTGTACTTACTACTTTTACATTTTTACGGTGCCTTAGATTAATATTCAAGTCATAGAAGAAGTGATCCACCCCTTTCTATCTATACTTAAAATTGTGTTGATTTTGACGGCACATTTTAGTCATCTGAAATTTTTTTGTGTTAATCTAGTTTTTGTCAACTAAATATCAATGATTTTAGTGGACTACATCTACAGTTGATTTAGTCGACTAAAATGTATTTTGGCAATGGCAGGCCTTGATTGCGTCGTAATGGCTGATTTTAGACTTGGTTATTTATGGCAGTTGTCTTACCAGATCTACCAGCTGAACTTGTAGATCAGCTATTTTCAGCATGCAATACAACCAAGCATAAAATGATTTGTCTTTTAGTTCTTATGGATCTCTTCTCCATTACTAGTCCCTCCCCAACATTTTAGTCTAGTTCATTTGTTAACGAAATATATTTAGTCTTAGTTTACTTTTAGTCATCATAGCTTAGTTTTTATTTTCCTCTGTAAAAAAAGATAGTCAAAAAAGATTAGTCAACAAAATGTTGGATGTTGGGTGGACAGAGGGCATCACAAATATAACATGCCCACACACAGACAGCTTTAATCTAGATTTAAAGGCTGTAAAATGCTCAAATGGAGATGACTTTAAACTAAACCCACGCATAACACTTAAACCCACACATAATACCAACAAATACATACAGAACACACACATACCTGTTGGTATCCCAGGTGATAACATTTCCATCAAAGCCGGAGGTGACCAGGAGACGTGTGTTGGTGTCATACTCTATGTTCTTCACCCAGCTGGCGTGACCGTGCAACGAGCAAATCTTTGAATTCAGCTTGCGCAGATCCCATAATGCAATTGTGGTGTCATCCGAACAGGTGGCAAACAGACGATTGTCCAAAAACCTAGAGTGCAAAAATCAAGACAAGACCATATTCAAAACGTACACTGCCGCTGGTTCAGCAGAACTTACGGCTAAAGATTTTTAGGCCGTTTTTGCTTCATGTAGACTGATACGTGTAGAGACAGGTGCAGCTGAGAATAGAGAGGAGAGATAGGCAACACACAGGTCTCCAGTCAGAACTGGACCACAGGGATGTTGCTATTATTCAGTTGACACTCAATTTATTATAAAAAAATAATAAATAATCAATTTAGCTAACTACAAATTAATACATTTGGGGGGATTGTACATTTTTCTTTCAACCCTTTAAAAAAGGCAAAAAAGCTACGCTTCTCGATTATATGATTAATTTTGATTAAGTAATCGATAGATAAATCACCAAGACAATAATTGATAGTTGCAGCCCTAGCTGGCACACTATCCACTGACTCCAGTAAGTACCTCTAAAGATTACAGATAGTTTTTACCTTATGTTGTTGACACAGTCCTCATGTGCTTCCACCAGGGTTTTGATGTGTTTGGAGGAGATTGGATCGAACAGGAGCACCTCAGTCTGTTCACAGGCCACTGTCAGCACAGACCTGAGGAGGACAATCAATCACACAGAGGTCAAATGACAATCAATATGGATAAACTCGGCTTCAATGAGTCACACACCAAAACACAAGGAACTGAATGCTCAAAACACCCTGTGAATCACTAGTAGTGATATTTAATCCAGGATGACCTGACCGGAAACAGTGTGCGTGCGCCCATCCTGAAAATAGTAACAAGTACAAGTAGTAATTGTCAGATATAGTACGTTTTTGAGTCAGATGACCCTGCATTTGGCACAGTGTCACCAGATCAGGCTCTCATACACAAATGCAATTCTTCAGACAGGTCTGTGACATCTTGTTGTTATTGACTTCCACTGCTATGACAATTGTAGTTCAATACTTAGATTTTACTCTCATTGACGGATGTAAATGTCAAAATTGTAAATGTAATGTCTATATCTTATTACCCGTCTGGAGAATATTCCAAGTTGAACACAGCACCGTGTGTCTGAGTGCTCAGGTTGACGGAGTCCGCCGCGGGATTCATTGAGCAGTACAAGTTTGTCATTGTCCTGTAGTTATCCCGAGCGGGGTCGACAAAAAGACCCCTTCTAATAGTCCTGCTTTGCACCCAGGAGAACAGACTGCTCCTGCTGCCCTTCACCGTGCCGCTGGCACCGGGGCAGCCCGCATTGGGCGCCGCCGCCGGGCAGCGGACATCTTTCTCGGTGGCGGTGGTCGTGCCGTCTTCACGCTCATCGTCAACGCTGCTCTCCGGTGCAGCAGCAGGAGGGTTCTTCTTCCCGGTGGTCCCTGAACTGTCATCATTTTCGTCCTCCTCCGAGTCGTCTGTGTCGGGGTCCTCCTCCTCCTCTTCTTTGTCAGCAGAGGCACTACTGCTGTTCGGAGGCCTGTCCTGCTGCTGCGACTGGTCGTCTGCGTCCTCGCTGTCGCTTCGGTGCCCGGAGTTCATTGTCGCTCCGTCAGGGTCCGCGGACCCGTCTGTCGGGTCGGCTGCGCCGCTGCTGCAGCGTCTCCTCCTCCGTGACAACGATCAGCGACGAGTTACCGTTGTTGGCTACCTTTCGAACATAATATGACAAACTCTCACTCACCAACCCTTTTAACACGCCATGGCTGCGATTCTTCGGCTGGCCGCGCTGCGTTTAGCCGAACTGTATTGTGTTGTTGTCAGACAGACTTGCTACTGCTAGCAGGAGCAGAGAGAGCGCCTCAGCATAAACAAAATGCATCGCAAAATAAAAAGTGACGCCTTTCCGTTTCCTTCTCTACTTGGGGGGAGGGGGGATTCTGGGTTTGTGGATTGTATGCCGCCACCTACTGAGAATGTACGGTGCTGAGCCTGATAGAGCTTTTAAACAAAAGTTATATGAGCAGATATTTTCTATCCAAGCAAAACTGTTTTATTAGTTTGAGTTTCTTTAAGATGGGCTGTGCAACTTGTGCACTTTCTCCTTCCTCTTCTTAATAGATATATTACGGGTTTATTTAAATCTATAAATATTTTCATTTAATACATATTTACAAAATATTTTCAAATAACTTAGTATATTTTAGAAATAAATTCATGAACATTATTACATACCCCTACGGAGACCCCCACTAGGGCCTAGTCCCTTAATTATTTAGAATCTTTGGTGATGATCGCTCTGTAAGTGTAATCACAAAACTTGGCATCGGATCAGAATGATGACACACGTGCGTTGACAGTAGCCGCTAGCCTACTATAGGTCTATATTCAAATCATGAAAAGACATGCTGTGACAGTAAAGTGTGGAGCAGAAAACATCTCTGACTGCGGTTACAAAAATGTCAAACAAAATTATAGTTTGTGGTATCAGTTTGCACTCCTTTATACATCTGTGTGCGTGTGTGTGTGTGTGTGTGTGTGTGTGTGTGTGTGTGTGTGTGTGTGTGTGCGTGCGCGCGCAATATAGGGAAACACCATGGGAAAAACAATTATGTCCATGATTATTATTAGGCCTATTCATATTTTTTATCTTCAGGTAGCCCACTTTATGGAATCATAAATTATCTCCCACATTAGCATACTTGTCATAACTTAATGGTGTTGCTGCTGGGCAGGCAGGTTTTGCAGCTCAGTCAATTTCATGGCATAGACTAGAAAAACGTCAACAATCAACAGATAATCAAAGTCCCATTAACAAAACTTTAAGTTTAAGATTAAATTAGTCTATAAAAACCTTTCTGGCAGAAGCCTGTGAGACTGTCCTCATGACGCAGGTGGCTGTATGCAGTAGCCATATGCTACGTAAATTATACAACATGCACGCGCGCACAGGCATGCACATACACACGCGCGGCGCAGTTCAATCATTGAGTGTGTGAGAAGAGTCAACGGCAGACCGACGGCAAAGATGTCAAGGGTGCAGGATGCGGCTCTCCATGCAAGAGGAGCCTGCCGCGCGTTATTACGCGGGGAATCGAGATCAGCTAGACAAACACCGCACTTTCCCCAGCTCATCATGCTTCTAGTCCTTATTCTGCTCATCCCAGTTCAACAGGTATCGCCTCACCCCCAGTGTCTGGACTTTGCACCACCTTTCAAACCTCATTGGCACCTGGAGTTTTGTCGGCAGTATGAAGAGTTTGGCTGCTGCGACCAGAAAACGGACAATATCATTGCCGAGAGGTATTGGGACATCATTGACTTCTTGGAGGATATCCCCGGATATGAGCTCTGCAGTGACATGTTGAAAGAAATCTTGTGCCAGGTAAATAATAGCCTACATTATAATAGTAATATCTGCACGTCCAGATGTGTCACAACGCACAGTATGACACTGGTCATGCAGGGGGCAAAGCGTCACCTCAAAATGTAGGCTATGCATAGCCTACATTTTTATTGATTTATACATTTTTTTAATTTTAATTCTAGCATAGAAGCATTAAATTGTTTCTACCAGGAAGTTTTTTTATTTTATTTCTTTTTTTTTTTAAACATAATTTTCCCCCCTCACATTCCCCTAACTTTGACTACCTGTCACATCATGGTAAAAAAGTAGGAAAAACTAGAGTCAAGACTAACATGGTAACTTTCCATAATTATTATACTTTTGTTGGTAACAGGTACGAGGTACGGTCGCCCCAATTCCATCTCGCCCCAGCTTTTTTCCACCGACCTCACGCCAACAGCTCGGTGCGGCGGTTCTTGTATTCTTTATTTTGTTTTACTGAGAATAAGGTTAGAAATAAGTTTAGGTTTAGGCATAGTTTTACTGAGGTTAAGGTTAGGAATAAGGTTAGGTTTAACCGTTAAAGCATAATTTACTTAGATTACTTCAGGAATACCAGGCCGCGCTGTTCCGTGGGCTGTACGCCCGGGGAGAGTTGGTAAAGGGGTTGTATTGTATTCCTTTTGTTGACTTTACACAGTCTTAATAACAGGATGACAGCATACTGACACCTGAAACTGAAAGACAACTGATGTTGTGTTCTTAAAATCACAGCCCTGAGCGGGGGTATTAACAGTCTGACTATTTCCTCATCCCTCTTAGGAGTGCTCTCCTTATGCAGCTCATCTCTACGATGCTGAAGACCCCTACACCCCTGTCAGAGAAATACCCGGGCTGTGCTTTGCCTTCTGCTCAGACTTCCATGGTAAATGTGGCTACGTGATTAAGTATCTGACGGAGAACAAACTCCTGCGGGACACCAGTGAGCGGGATGCAACGACCTTCTGCAGCATGGTTGAACTAGCTGACCAAGATTACTGCTACCCCAATGTCCTGAAGAACACACTCCTGAACAGCAACCTGGGCAGTGTGGTGGAAGACCCTAAGGGGTGTCTCCAACTTTGCCTGGTCGAGGTCGCGAACAACCTCCGGAACCCTGTGCTCATGATCCACAGCCGTGACGACACGCACCGCATGTTTATCGCAGAGCAAGTGGGCTTCGTGTGGGTCTATTTGCGTGATGGCAGCCGCCTGGAGAAGCCATTTCTGGACATGACCGGGGAGGTACTGACCACACCATGGTTTGGGGATGAAAGGGGCTTTCTGGGAATGGCCTTCCACCCGCAATACAGAGACAATGGCCGCTTTTTCATCTACTATTCCATCGTGGTCAACGGCAGGCTTGAGAAGATCCGTATCAGTGAGATGAGGGTCTCCGACTATGACATGAATATGGCTAATCCATATTCAGAAAGGTAGTTTATATGCTGCGGGGATCCTCTTCTTTCCCGAGGTTGACGAGGGGCCTGCCTTGCCCTTCACTCACTCATCAAAGTGTTTTCTTCTAACAAGCCTATAAAAGACTACTTCCTCGCTCCACCCTATATGACCTAGAAGACTATAGGGCCTAGTACTTCCCAACACCAGTAACTTGCATGAGCATGTTTGACAATTTGCCACCGTATTTAAAATCAGTGACATGTGGCAAAGCTTGTGTTGAAAAGGTTAAAGCCAGATGACAGAGTTGCTTGGGGGCCTGAAATACTGCAAAGGAACCCTCAGAAGATTGAAAGCAGACATTGATGTCTCTATAATCTCGACTTTGGATGAATAAAGTTTCTTGTGTAGACAACACTAAAATCAACAGGGTGGTCTAGTAACATTACTGGTGGAAGTTGAACTGAGTTGGTTTTCATACCAATCAGATATTATTTTGCACTTGGTAAACCAATGTGAAATCTTAGCTAAAAGTTACTGTGAATCTGACATCAGCTAAAAATGACTACATTTTCCAAGAAAAACATCTGCATATCATAATTATGTTGTTCTTTTCTAGGAAATGGATGAGCGTGAAAGAAAAATCTAATTCTGTCCTCCTCCTTCATTAAGGGTCATTCTAGAGATTGAAGAGCCAGCAGCCAATCACAATGGAGGTCAGATTCTCTTTGGCCTTGATGGATACTTGTACATCTTTACTGGGGATGGTGGAAAAGCAGGGGATCCGTTTGGGAAGTATGGTAATGCTCAAAACAAGTAAGGGACAAGTTTAATACTGTGCAGAAACCCATATTTCCTTTCATAACCAATGTTTCAACAGTTATAGAATTATACAGTAAAACCTCACAGAAATGCTTAATGTAACATCACTTAAATCTTGCACACTCCTTTTCACACCTATAATAGGACTGCGCTGTTAGGGAAGGTCCTCCGCATCGATGTAGACGGAAGCGATGCTAATGGAAAGCACTACAGAATCCCCCCTGATAACCCTTTCATCTGGGAGCAGGATGCTCTGCCGGAGGTGTATGCATTCGGGGTCCGGAACATGTGGCGCTGCTCTGTGGATCGTGGAGACCCAGTCAGCCAGTATGGCAGGGGCAGGATCTTCTGTGGAGACGTAGGCCAGAACCGCTATGAGGAGGTGGATATTATTGTGAAGGGGGGAAACTACGGATGGAGAGCCAAGGAGGGCTTTGAATGTTATGATCTCAAACTCTGCCACAACTCCTCATTGAGTGAGTATTATGTTTCCCTAATACTTGTTTAGAGTAGTGGTTCTCAAAATGGGGTTCCCCAGCAAAATGAGTTAATATAGCATCAAAAGTTTTCAAAACCACTTATATACAATGGCTAATTGGCTATTTGGAAATAGCAAATAACACAAATCTTGTGTCAGGGGTCCTTGTTTGGCACAACATATTGTCAGATAGGGGTTAAATTAATTTGGAGATCCGACCTTGATATGGAAAGCTTTGAGAATCACTGGTTCCATGGAAAAACTCACTGCATCTTTCTTCACCATAACAGATGACATCCTCCCTATATTTGCCTATAGCCATCATGTTGGGAAGTCTGTGACAGGAGGTTATGTGTACAGAGGATGTGAATCCCCAAATCTCAATGGCCTGTACGTGTTTGGAGACTTCATGAGTGGGTATGTTCGAAACTCTTTATTTGCAATTCTGTCACCCAGTTGTACCAAAGAGATGCGCTCCTTCTCCTCTCTTCTCTCCTTTTTCCTATTTTTAATATTACACTTTTACCCATGGTATCCTGATAGCATTTAACAAATACCAATGCACTATACATGAAATAAACTGTACTCTAACGGCTAACCTGTCCAACCAGTCGAATTATGGCTTTGCAAGAGGATAGGACCACAGGGACCTGGAAGGAAAGGAGTGTGTGCATGGGAAACACAAAGACATGTTCATTTCCAGGACTGATCAACCACTACCACAAGTTTATCATTTCCTTTGCTGAAGATGAAGCAGGTAATTCAGTATTTCATCAACTCATCATAGATCATTTTCTAGCATTAAACTTGTTAATTTTGTGAATCATTTATTGTTGATTCTTGTGGAGCATTGTGTTGTAGGAAGAAATTAAACATGTACAAATGTGTTGATGGATAGTTTGGATGTTGTTTTTACTTGTTCCTCCTTGAGAAAAAGGTCCCGCACACTGTCTTCACTTATATAGCAGTAGTTTATTAGGCTACTTTATTAGGTTACAACGTTTCGCTCTCACGACCTTCATTGGGTATCTGTTTCCAAAAGCAACAGGTAAAGATTATATAGAGGAACTCAGAGAGGCGAGAACCAATCAGAGACACACGCTAATGTCTTACCATGTTCCTCCTTAAAGGAGAAATCCACACTGAATCAGCCTATAATCCTGTCCCAACATACATGTTGACCTTGAATTGTTTCATAGATGCCCCCTGTTTTCCATTTTCCCCACCCCTCCCACAGTAAAATGCAGTTAGAATGGAGCTAGTTGTCTTAATTCATTCTAATGTGGGTATTTTAGTAGCTCCAAACTTTATTTATTCTTCACGAATCGTCTATTAATAGTGTCCTGTTTGTCACACTCGATCGTGCTGCCGTTCATACAGAACCCAGCGGTAGAGTTCTCAACGGGCCTCAAAATTAAGGCCTGGGCCAGGCCGTGGTTCTGTATGGTGACAAACAGTGCATGTGTGAGTACCAGAACACTATTAATAGACGATTCATGAAGAAAAATAAAGTTTGGAGCTACTAAAATGCCCGCATTAGAATGAAGACAAGTAGATATGTTAATGTTTTGGTGTGGATTTTTTTAACACAGTGTTATGAGTGTTTATCATATTTAGCCTGGTTAATAAACCAGACTAATATCGCACGGACCGCGGAATATTAGTCTGGGGAGGCTCAGCTTGGATTTCATTTCCAAGGGGGGCGGGTTGAAACATTTTCTCTTTGACGCAATTGGTCAGAGCTACTGTCAGTCAAAGGTCTCAAGCATTGAAAGTCACTGTACCAAAGCCTGCCCATATTGCATACTGTGTCCCGATTGGCCGCCCCATTTCTCTGGTGTAGGAAATGGGCGTACAATTGAGCCTCTCCAGACCGTAATCCACCGGCAGGCAATTTACTTTTGCCAATGGCTGATTCGGTCTGGTTTATTAACCAGGCTATATCATATTAGTCTATAATAAAGAGATTGGTGCTTATACTGCATAATGTGACAGGTTTGTGCCTGTCAGTTCTAAGCTGACACATATTTTAAGTCGCTAGACTAGAGCATTCAAAAATAGTTTGGATTTAAGTATAAATAAATTTATTTGATATATAATTTATGGAGGGACAGACAGTAGGCTGACAGGAAATGGGGAGAGAGATGGGGGGAAGACATGCAGCAAAGGCCGTCGGGATCGGGAGTCCAACCCATGGCACACTGCCAGACTGGATTACCAGCCAAGGTGCCTGGACCACTGAGCCACGGCCCAGGCCAAGGATAAATATCCTTGCAGAATAATGATATATGATATGAGTGTGACTTTGGCCATTATTCTTTATGCCATTCTATTCCTTTATTTATCTATATTATACATTCTATTCTTTATTTCTCTTTACATGTTTTTTTCCCCCTGTCATATAGCCTATAGCCTTTGTGTATGCAATGTGCTATAGAAATGAGCTTGCATTGCTTTGATGAGTTGTGTTGTCTTTCTGGTTGTTTTCTCTCCACAGGGGAACTGTATTTTCTCGCTACCTCGTACCCTAGTACCATGTCTCCATTTGGGACAGTTTTCAAGTTTGTGGATCCATCCAGGTATGTCAATACTATAAAGCCATGACTTGTGCATGCAGATACTGCAGTTGCGCAGTCAAACTTGCCACTATAATAATCAGATAATAATTGTGGCGGTAAACTTATTTTGATGTTGAATTAAATTCAAGTCGCTCTGGTTATGAGTTTTGTTGAATGCCTGAAATGCAACTGTAATGTAAAACTTATGTTAGTTGTACCAATATGTACTGTAGGTCAAGGTCAAGGTAAACTTTATTGTCCACAAGGGAAATTTGTCTTCTGCTGCAGCCACACACAAAACATCAGGAACTGTAGTCAAATGCTGACCCTTTGTCTATCAGAAATATCTTCAGTTTGGTGCCTTGATCTACAGTTCTACACATAGGCAGGTTTCCTTCACATATTGTTGTCAACCAATCCGATTCATTTTCTTTTTTTCCTATTGAATCTCCCTTATTGAATGACCTAAAGGCTGCAGTTATACCTTAAGTTACTTCATTTTATTAGACACATCCATAATACGGCAGGGCTGACAGAATCATTAGATGGCTCCGATGTCAGATGTCTTTCATTCTTTCCATTCACAATCTTGGACTCCTTCCTTGGTGACCTGAGTCACATCTACTGTTTTTCTACACTAGATAGCCACCAATAAACGTGTCTGAACTTTGAGCTATTTAGGCATGTAACGATATATCTTATACAGTATCAATATATATGTCGATATAAACTGGCGACAATTTAAATCGATTTAATAAAAACATGTATCGCGATCCAAACAGCAGAGGGATCGTGCGATCGAGTTAAAAGAGGATAGTACAGTTGGCTTATCTAACTCGGGATTGAAAAGCGGGTAAAGTATTGTTAAAAAATAAACAAGATTTGAGATTTGTGGAAGAGAAATTATACAAAAAAAGTTCTCCCTCAAATTCAAATCCTCATGCAGAAAACCTAGGTTTTATGTCAGCAGCCATCTGGATATCATGATTTCATTGTACTGCATTTGAAAGATTCCAAGTGGTCTACTTGCCCAGTAGGCGACTGGCCTGCTGTTCAAGGCAACATAAAGCCTGATTAATACATAGATTTATGACAGTAAAGGCATACAACACATTTTTTCATTCTTTCAACAACTTTAACCCATGCAACTTTCAACCCATGCAAGAAAAAGCAATGACATTTTTTCTATTAGCAGTAATAGTGCATCAGGTATCTTCACCAGGGACATGCTCACACATGTTTCACAATACAGCACATAATGTAGACAAGCGATGTTAGGTCTCTAGCATTGACTTACCAGTACTGTATTTATGTATAATAGTTTTGTTTTTGTTTTTTTAAACCAAAACCTTATCCCTGCTATTGTATCTAAAAATGTACAGGAGAGCACCTCCAGGAAAATGCAAGCAAAAACCACTCCCTGTGAAAGTGAGAGGGAAAAAGGTTCCATTCATTCCCAGGGAAAGTAAGTTACCTGAGTTACCTTTGTGTTTTTATTGCCTTTTTTATATCCTTTATGCCAGCTCATTTCATAACTGCACATACCAGACCTGATGATGGGGAAAAACACATTTCGAAATTACAGTTTACTGTGATTAGTTTTTTGTGATTTATTTTCCATGGCTGCCAGTACTCAATTTATAAGTAAATGAAAACTACCTTGTCTGTCCAGACTTAGTGTATACTAGTGAATTAAGTGAACGAATTGATTAACATGTTTTATGAGGTCACAGTGACCTTTACCAACCTAGTCAATTCATCCCTCAAGGTGTTCCTTAGCCCTGAAACATGACTGCCATGATGATTATCATGACAGTCATGACGTAACTGCACCCTGTTTTTTGCGCTCGCTACATTTACAACGTTTACGTATATGCTCCAGCGATTAGAATTGCTGCATCCCGTGTTGTTTAATAAAAAGCATTTTTATCCGAGCGCCCCGGCTACTTTTTTCAAACGGAGTTCGTTTGGGAAATCCACAGTTGCACACCGGGAGCGCACTCGCCTATTAGTCTGTATTGGCAGGGCGGTCAGCGTACCTATATCGAACACACCGAGTGCCACCCTCCTCCCGACCGATAGGGGCGCGTAGTTGAAAGCCAATGACAAAATAACAGCTCAGATAAAAATGCTTTTTATTAAACAACACGGGATGCAGCAATTCTAATCGCTGGAGCAGCAACTAACTAACACCCGTGGGACAAATTGTGAGTACTTTATATTTGAATTCCGAATGTTTATATATACGTAAACGTTGTAAATAAAAAACAGGGTGCAGTTAAGCCTTGACTCTTGTATGAATACGAGAGAACCAGGGCTAGGTGTTCCTGAGATATCGTGTTAACAAGGTTGGGACGAACGTATCTATGGACAAGCTTATGTACTTTACTTACTGTATGGACAGACCTACTGTATGGACATCAGAAAAAATGCCTCAAGCACAGCTGTCTGCCACCAGAGGCATATAAAGTCTAGATACAGTACTGTCCAGTGAGAGCATGGAATAGTTCTAAAAACACATTGGGAGGATGTAATCAGTTCTGGCAAGCAATTTTATTGTTTACTATATTTAAGTAAACTTGTAAAACTCAGAAAAACTATTCTTCACCCTGCATTTCATCCATCTATAAATTGCCAATTCGTATAATGAGACTGAGGTCATATACGTAACAATTATAGAAGGCAGTGCTGATCAAACATATTTAAAATAGAAAGACACAAAAGAGGAAAACATTTCAGGCATTCAGCAGAAGCTAACCTGACTCCGCCAGATGGGGCAGCAGAGAGGACACAGGGTTCCCCCCCCCTGCTCCCTGAGAGCAGGAGGCTCTGGCGGAGTCAGGTTAAGCAGAACCTTTTTTGGAGCAAAGTAATCCTAGATTTAAAATGCCATATGTGGCCTACTGGGATAAATCCTCCATAGAAGATGTGACAATGATGTGTAGGCCTACTTACTTACTTATATAGCCTACTAACATGTGTGCCATTTCAGTTACTTTACTGGACACAAATGAGAAACCCACGCGACCTCCCCTGAAAAAATTAAAGCTGACTACCAAACCGCCAGCGACGACACAGACCAGCCCTACCTCAGCCACTGCCAGCACGAGGACTGTGACCACTACAACTGCTACCTCATCCACAACCACTACTACTACCACCACTACTGCGTTGAAGCCTAGATGGAAGTCAGCGGATAGGAAAGCATTGAAAAAAAAGAAGTTGGAAAAACTGAGGAAAACAAAAGTGATCAACAAGCAGGTGGCACAAACAAAGGTCAAGTTAAAACAGACATCAAATGTACAGACTAAAAAGAAGACCCCTGTGAAAAACCTTCTGAGAAAAAATGCCAAAAGCCAAAAAAAGAAATTGCCAACAAAGAACAAACTGAAGAATGGCAAAAATCAAACATCTACAGAGAATTTGAAAAACAAAAACAAACCTATCAACTTGAAAAATAATACACTCCAGACCAGGGCAGGAATTTCATAGAGGCCACCGTGCCCCAAATCAGTGTGGCATTATGTCCCTCAAAACATATGCCCGCCTAAAGCCACAGTGGTCTTGTTGCCCAGCCCACAAGGCACCAGTGCCCCTGCTGATTTAACTGTTAACTGATCCAGATTCTGGATTCTTAACTCCCCTGACTCCCCATTCAAACAAGTCCAGTGACTGATTAGTCCAGGCTGACAGTGTGTGAACTTTTGATTTGGGATTGGATTGTATTGTACAAATATTGGTCATTTGTAAATACCAATAATTATTAAACAATTATTTGTGAAATAAACAGCTTTATTTTTATTTTTTTCATTGATCGGTATGTAGTAACCAGACAGACAGACAGACAGACAGAGACAGGGAGATACCATAAAATATTGTTTAGCAATCGGGGGTAGTGAATGATAGTGAAGCTGCTGCTGCAGAAAGAGTTATGCCTTTAGCTTTTGCATTAAGGTGAGAATTAAGCTTGGCATCACGGTCCTTATTGGTTTGCATGCTGAATGGGTTCCTGTTTGATTCTGGTTAAAATGTGTGGCATGATATGACAAATAAGATCCTTGATACATTGGGTTATGGACAGGGCCGTATTTACCCACCCAAGGGCAGTCTTTCACTTGTCAAGTTGTCAGCGTTCAATTGAGTGAATTCAGCTGGAACAGATGTCCTTCAATGTTGCAAGTGAACATGTCATTTCCAATGTGTGACTGATGATGGAGTAAGTGAGGTGACATCAGCCACTGAGTATGCGTTTTAAATTTCTATTTCATGCGGACTTAACACAAGACATACAGTACACAATTATATTATATATTATATATTATTTGATGGGGGACAAAAACGGAGGTAAAGCCTAATACACACACACAAATGAAAATTGTGGGGCTTCCCCAGAGTGTAGCCTATATGTTACAATTACAATTTAGGCATTTAGCAGACGCTCTTAATCCAGAGCGATTTACACACTTAGCAATAACAAAAAAGCATGGCATACATCACATACATAAAAAGTAGTTTAACATGGGTATAAGCTAAGAGCGTAACAGTGAAGTATAATGAAACTATATATAAACTAGATAAAGTGCCAATCGGCACAGGTCTCCACCAGGATTCTTCCTCAGCCTAGTGGGAATATGCATGCACAGTTTCATCGCAATCGGACGCTGCGTTGAGGAGTTGTGGCCATTTGCTACTCCTGAAAACTGTAGGAGCCAATCGTGGCCAATCAGGATGGAATATGAGAAATCAAACAAACCTGTCTTGATCACATGACTATGGAGATGATGTGTACCGATTTGCGTGAAATTTGGATAAAATCTGAAGGAGTAATAATAGAAAATGTGTTTTACATATGTCGCCCTCCTGGTGGCGCTATAAAGAGCAGATGTGAAAAATTCCAGACAAAGATTTTTCCTTGGCCTCTAGGGAGTTGGCATACAAAGTTATCCACAGATCCGTGCAGTTAGAGGTAAAAACACTTTTTGGCCAGTTATAGCGCCACCTTGAGGCTGAGTTGAAATTGTTCATGTGGCATTTTGTCCTCGGCCTAGTGGGAATGTGGGTGCACAATTTCACGGAAATCACGCGATGTGTTCATGATTTGCAGCATTTTGTTTGAAACTGAGCACTCCTGTGAACTTTGGAAGCCAATCTTAACCAATCAGGATGGAGTGTGAGAAATCTGAAAGAGCGGTTTCGTTGAATGGCTGTAGAGAGACTGTGTACCAATTTGCGTGATGTTTGGACAAAATCTGTAGATGTACTGTGCAAAAACTTGTTTTGCACAAAGCGGCCTCCTGGTGGCGTTATAACAGGCCGTTCTGGAAAGTTTGGGGCAGAGGTTGATCGTTGGCATCCAGGGAGTGTGTGTGCAAAATGTGGCATCGACCGGGTTAACGGTGGCCGAGATTAGCTGCTAACGGACGGACGGACGGACGGACGGACGGAGTGCAAAACATACTCTCCCCACATATCTTCGGCCTGGTGGAGACAACTATGCATACAATACTATATTATACACTATACATAAGTACTATAAAGTGCTATGACTACATAAAATGCAATTCTAGTGCTGTCTATGTAACATGCTATAAGTCTGTATAAAATGCTAAGTCTACATGAAGTGCTATCTAAGGGGCTATATATGTCCCCTATGTAGCCTGTAAACTGCAGTTTCGACAGCCGTCGATCTTCCTCAGAGGCTTCACACACAAAAACGTGTGTCCCTCTCTGTTTCTTTGACTAATTGTAAAACAGTTAAAAGTGCTGTGATATCCAATTAATTATTCAGCAGAGACAATGTATTCTCATGACCTGTACACAATTACACCGTTTCATATCCGCTCTGGACACAGACCGGATCGACATTCGGCAACTTGCAGAGAGGAGGAGGGAGGATTTGTTTACATCGGGGGAGGGAGGAGGGAAATGGACAGCAGGAACACGATTTTA
The DNA here is from genome assembly GCF_964188405.1 of Protomyctophum parallelum. Lineage (NCBI taxonomy): Eukaryota > Metazoa > Chordata > Actinopteri > Myctophiformes > Myctophidae > Protomyctophum > Protomyctophum parallelum. The sequence continues at coordinate 29,640,797 of NC_139718.1, read as the reverse complement.
TTGGCAGGAAAAGGGGACGGGCGACGGATTGGAAAGAAATCGGCGGGGGGAAATATTCGATTGGAGAGAAATTATTTCGGTGGACGTTTATTGGCAAGAAGTGAGAACGGGGCAGATGGGGGAGCCCCGCCATTGGAAAGGAATGGATCGGGTGAGGTGACCTTAACACTGCCAGGATTAATTAATCTATTTATCGCGCATTGCCACGGTTTCCCCCTTTCAACCCATATTTTGAAGAGCCAAATATCCGTAACCGGGTGTTACGATGACGTAATGCTGTGTGTGGTGTCTTGACCGGTTGTTGTTCTCTCGCTCGGTGCAGAAAAAACCAGACCGCGAGTATCACAGCGCCTGCTGTCGGCCGTTAAAAAACCTTGTTCATTCATTCATTGCGCCGATTTGTAGATACAGGCCATTGAAAGCAGCACATAGAGTGCAAGTGGATGTGCGTGCATCTTTAAAATAGCCTAGAAAACGTAGGCTACGCTGTTGGCGGGCTGCCAGACAAAAGTTAATCTACGCTTTCTACGCTTCTGGTGGGCTCCGTGTTAAGCGCCAGCGTGCCCCCCTAAGTAAACCGTAGTAACATTAGTATCATTGATGTAACATTTCCATAGTGAGAAATGGGCTATCCTCAAATAAATTTCCCCAGTCACCAACAACAAAACTCTGATGCTGGCATTCAAAGCAACCAAAGGTATGGCTCCCCCATATCTTCTAAGCATGATTGAACCCTACAAACCCTACCGCACACTCAGATCAGCCAACGCAGGGAAGCTGGAAGTACCCTCACTAAAAACTCTGGGACAATGCTCCACACGTCCCAAACTCTTCTCCATTCTGGCTCCAAAACTGTGGAATGCACTTCCCATTGCAGTCAGAACTGCAGCATCACTCCCAATCTTCTGCCACAGAACCACTGCCAGTGTTGTCACAGCAAAGAATTTGCCTCTAAATCAACCCTCTTTGTGCTCCAACCACTGTCAAACTATATCTTCAGATGACATCACAATAAGCTCCTAATCTGTCTTGTCAAAACTCGACTATTGTAACTCCCTCCTTACTGGCCTACCAGCATGTGCACTTAAGCCTCTCCAACTGATCCAAAATGACGCAGCTCGTTTGGTCTTCAACCAGCCAAAATGATCACATGTCTCCCCCCTGCTCCGCTTCCTCCACTGGCTCCCGGTCGCTGACCGCACAGAATACAAAACTCTGATGCTGGCATTCAAAGCAACCAAAGGTATGGCTCCCCCATATCTTGCAAGTATGATTGAACCCTACAAACCCTCCCGCGCACTCAGATCAGCCAACGCAGGGAAGCTGGAAGTACCCTCACTAAAAACGCCGGGACAACGCTCCACACGTCCCAAACTCTTCTCCCTTCTGGCTCCAAAACTGTGGAATGCACTTCCCATTGCAGTCAGAACTGCAGCATCACTCCCAATCTTCCGCCGTAGTCTGAAAACCCACCTTTTCAGACTCCATCATGGCCCATAGCACTTACCCTACCCCCTTAGATAGCATTTCTGTAGACTTGGATAGCATTTGATACAGACTTTTAGCATGTTATGTAGACAGCACTATAATTGCATTGTATGTAGTCATAGCACGTCATAGTACATATGTATAGCATAGTATAGTATATATATATGTATAGTTTATATGTATAGTTTCATTATATAGATATTCCACTGTTACTTTCTTAGCTTACGCATGTTTCATGATAAATGCTTTTTATGTGATGTATTCCCATGCTTTTTTGTTCTTGCTTAATGTAAATCGCTCTGGATTAAGAGCGTCTGCTAAATGCCTAAATTGTAAATTGTAAACAATGTTTGGGGCTACAGCCATGAGCACCATGGCTGTGCCTAGTGTTTGAATGTAGAATTAGTTTTCATGCATGAAATAATTTTTGGATAAAACCAAGTTGAGCAACTCACAAAGAAAGGGGTTTGGAGGGATCTCTATGTCAGCACGACTTTGATGTGCTTTTGTGGTTGATGTACTTCCACTTTGGTGGTTTATGAGTTAAGTTGCAATCTAGACTGGAGCGACTCCCTGAAGATGGAATGGAAAACAGGGAAGAGCTCCAAGGCACATGAAGCAGCCTCCATGTGATTCCCATCTCATCCTTGCTTTGTACCGTGCCAGTCCCAAACACACTCAGTGAATCAGTTGAGATCATCATACGTGGCAATTGGCATAAAGACAGTCAGTGGACAACGAGTTGGGTGCCAGCCTGGTGTCCATGCTGTTGAAGTCCTGTTCTAATTTGTCGTCATTGTGCAAGTTTTGCATTCTTGATTGATCTGAGGAAAAGCCAGTTCTTGCACCAACCATTCCTGTCCCCAAGAAAACCCACCCCTCTGAACTGAATCAATGCAGACCAATATTGTGCTCACTCTCATCTGTCATTGCAAAAAAAGTATTAAACCGGCACTGAACACTATCTTCACAGTTGGCTCACAGCTGGCTTCCTACCAATTTGTCTATAAATTTATTATTAAGGTGTTTGATCTGTAGGCTATCTTTTTTTTAGGGTAGTCAGTAGTCATAGTGTAGGCTACTGTACCAGACCTGTTCTAACCCACATATCCAGAAAATAAACTATTAAAAGCATATTCTATAGAGAACTTGCCAAATCTCCACTTTGTCACTCGCTGCTAGTTTTGTTTTAGGGAGTGTAGATGACATGTTGCTTCAGATTTTTATTTTCACCTGACAATGAGGAGCTTCACACATTCAATGCATGTGTTGTAACTTTCCTATAGTTTCATTACCTGTATAACAGTCATATCTGTAGTAGTCGCAAATGGAGCAACACTGATTGACCGTCCTATGATCTCCATGATGGAGAACATAAACTTTTAGCTCTGTGCCACCCAGATGCCCTTTCTGGGTCCTGTTCATGTTGGATCTATATCTCAGCTGGGCTGAATCATGGTTGTTGTCTCCACCAGGCCGAAGGCATGGGGGGAGAGTATGTTTTGCACTCCGTCCGTCCGTCCGTGTGTGTGTCCGTCCGTCCGTCCGTCCGTCCGTCCGTCCGTGTGTCCGTGAGCAGCTAATCTCGGCCACCGTTAACCCGGGCGATGCCAAATTTTGCACACACACTCCCTGGATGCCAACGATGAACCTCTGCTCCAAAAATTCCAGAACGGCCTGTTATAGCGCCACCAGGAGGCCGCTTTGTGCAAAACAAGTTTTTGCACAGTACACCTACAGATTTTGTCCAAACATCGCGCAAATTGGTACACAGTCTCTCTAGAGCCATTCAACGAAACGGGTCTTTCAGATTTCTCAGACTCCATCCTGATTGGTTAACATTGGCTTCCAAAGTTCACAGGAGTGCTCAGTTTCAAACAAAATGCTGCAAATCATGAACACATCGCGTGATTTCCGTGAAATTGTGCACGCACATTCCCACTAGGCCGAGGAAGAAATGCCACATGAACAATTTCAACTCAGCCTCAAGGTGGCGCTATAACTGGCCGAAAAGTGTTTTTACCTCTAATTTACTTTTGTTGCCCTTTTATCCAACCACCAGATGAAGGCAAGCTGCAATGTCCTACATTCCTATCCTGGTGGAGACCTGTGCCCAGAAGGGCACTTTTTCTAGTTTAAAATACTCTTGACAAAGGTCCAGTGAGACTCAGAGCTGTTTGCATGCAAGAATGTATGTAATTTCCTCCTCTGCCACTTATTTTAGACTGTCGTGAGCTCATTGATCCAAGTTAATCACTGCTGTCTGTTTTTAAACCATATCAAAAAGGTTTGAAGTAGAACTATAGGCAGCAAACAGGGAAAAACTTCACTTTTGAAACTTCTATCTAACCAATGTCGAGTGTTGCAAAAAAGCTCAAATTTTATAACACAATTAAGTGATAAGAATAAACGGTTATGTACTTGTTAAGTGTGTGTGCCTCAGATGCCGCCTGTAATTTAATTCTCCCCACACCACTGATCATAATAAAAAACACACTGCATGACCTCTTGAGTGTTATAAAGTGATGCTAGATTCAGGAGTGCATTTCTTTGCACATGTAGCTATAATGTCCTCATTGGGACAAACATTTCATGTAAGGTAAGGTGTATATAAAACACTTTCAACAAATAATAAATTCATAACAAATACACAACCTATTAAACAAAGTAAGAGTAAAATATAAAGTTTAGCACAAAAAAAAGAAAACAGGATAAATAAATAAACTGACACATCTCTACTACTGTATATGTTTTATAGCGTGTTCGTTGTGGTGGTTCGTGTGCCCTTTCAGACCACAGGGCTCCAGAAAGATTATAGACTGAGATACAAAGTGCTGAGATACAAAGTGCTGTACAAATAATAAATTCATAACAAATACACAACCTATTAAACAAAGTAAGAGTAAAAGATAAAGTTTAGCACAAAAAAAAAGAAAACAGGATAAATAAATAAACTGCCACATCTCTACTACTGTATGTTTTATAGCGTGTTCGTTGTGGTGGTTCGAGTGCCCTTTCAGACCACAGGGCTCCAGAAAGATTATAGACTGAGATAATTACGCATGAGTACTGAGGTGTTCTAAACTCAGATGACATGGTTGCACCAGCATTCAGCCAGATTTTCTACACCAACCATGTCCATTTTACCTACAGTAGTCAGTGTTTGAACACATTCTTTGTCCAAAAACCGACATTATTTCCCTTCAAATTATCCATTTTGTGAAGGTGACAGGGGCAACACAGTGGTTCAGAATGGACTCTTGTTAAACAACAGCATTTCTTGTACTGTAGTTTGTCATTACCTGCGGCTTGACAGCTTGACTAGCTTTGATGAACTGGGGGGCGTTGTTAACAAACTTAACATGCAACAACATGCAAGCTCGTTTTTCTGACTTGAAAGAGGATGTGCTTGGCTTACAATTGTTTGTTATTTTTGTTCCTTATTTGAAGAAAGCTCTTTGGCACATTTGGGGGAATTCATAATTTGCATTAAAATCTACGAAAGTTGACAACGGAAAGATATTCACATTTCTAGAGTTTAAAGTAATAATACTATGCTGGCTAGTGGCTACCTTATCTATAGATGATGGATATTAGTTAGAGTGCTGTAAGTAATATTTTCTGATCATTAAAGCTACATTCTAGTAATCATTGCTATTGCCAGAGTATTCGGTAACAGCTCTCTCCAGCTCTTAAATAACAGAAAATAGAGCATCTTCCTAACAGAAGAGAGAACCCCACCAAAATGTATCATTTATCAGCTTCAATTTGATAGTATTCCATTTCCAGTTTTGTCTGTTCATTTGTTTTTTGTGTCATCACTTCCAGTTTCATTTATTGTCTCCGCCAGGCCGAAGGCATGGCAGAGATTCTGATTGGCTAAGATTGACCTTGATCTAAATGCTTTGCAAGCTACGTTGATGAACAAATCAAATGCCACCCTTTTAACATTGCCCTATTATAGTACTTACTTACTTACTTACTTACGCCTATAGCCCAACTTTGGGCTTAGGCCACGAACAAGAGCTCTCCAGACATCCCGGTCCTGGGCCATCTTCTCCAGCTGTCCCCATGTGTGGCCAGATCTCTTCACATCCGCATCCAGGTCACGGCGCCAGGTGTTTTGTGGTCTGCCTCTCTTCCTTCTCCCTTGTGGGTTCCAGATCAGGGCATATCGTGTGATGCTAGATGCAGGCTTTCAAAGAGTGTGGCCGATCCATCGCCAGCGCCTTTGGATGATTTCTTCCTCCACCGGGTGTTGACTTGTTCGCTGCCACAGTTCCCGGTTACTGATTTTATTTGGCCAGCGTATTCGGAGGATTCTTCTGAGGCAGGTGTTTATGAATGTCTGGATTCTTGTCATGGTGTTTATTGTTTAAAGTTGTTCTCCAGGTTTCTGCTCCGTACAGCAGGACCGGCTTCACCATAGAATTATAAATCCATAGTACCACTATGGCCATTAATTTCCAATATCACAACTGTGATGAGGTCATCACATTTGTGTTTTTCATGCCAAAACAAATGCTACTTAAAGCGAAATGAAAATGTGTAAATCTTGCCTGCATATATAGGTTGTAAATGGTACCCCAACTTTCAGAAGCTGTCACAGATTCTCCCAGGGAAACTGAATTCACTTTGTGAGATGTGTTACTAGACACCTTTATAAACACATTGGTGAAGAAATATATTGGTAAGGAATTTATTCCCAGATTGTATTAACATCTCCTGACTATCCTCACAAAAGTAGAGTAGTATAGTATAGTATAGTATAGTATAGTATAGTATAGTATAGTATAGTATAGTATAGTATAGTATAGTATAGTATAGTATAGTATCATTATATAGATATTGTCACCGTCTGTCTGTCCACAGACCGTGTCCCCACTTCAGCCACTCCCACATTCCATTCCTTCTCTCAGTCCTTGTCTCACACCTGCTCACACTCCCTCATCAGACCAACAGTGCCAAGCCCCTTTCACACCTGAGAACATTTCCCCAATCAACCCACCTCCTATAAGACTGCTCATTTCACACACTCATTGTCAGGTTATACCTTGTCAACCTTGTGTTTGGTCTTGCTTGTTCTTGGACTCTGCGGTTTTGGACTTCCTGCTTTACTGCCCGCATTTCTACACAGTAAGCCTTGTATTTGTTGGACTGCTACTGTTCTGCCTGCATTCTGCTCTGTAGATTAGCATGTTTGGACTACTGTTCTCCTGCCTGGTTGTTACTGTAAGATTAGCCTATTTTCTGTTATTAAATTCTTAAATATACTCTGTCTACTGTGGCTTTGCATCCTGGGTTCAATCTAAACCTCACTCCTGACAGATATTCCACTGTTACGTTCTTAGCTTACACTTTCATGATAACTACTTTTTATATATGTGATGTATTGCCATGCTTTTTGTTCTTGCTTAACGTAAATCGCTCTGGATTAAGAGCGTCTGCTAAATGCCTAAATTGTTAATTGTTAAAATTACCCCAAACATGTTTGTGAAATAACCCCTTTTACACATGGTGGAGTCATACAGTTACAGTAGAGATCTACTACTGGAAATAGCTGATACTGTGGCTGTGTGAGATTGAACAACAGGTACTGTATCATACTAAACACCTTTCCTTTCCTGTATTGGCAGTCATCACTGGATGATCCATTGGGTAGCAAGACCACTCGCCCTTGGCGAGTGGTCTGGGCGAGTGGTCTAGGCGATTCGCCAAAACGTCAAGTCCACTCGGCCCAAGCAGAAGGCCATTCGCCCCGGGGCGAGATGACTTCCCCTTTTGGCGACAAGTCTTCACTTTTTGGCTAGTGTTTTCTTCACTTTCAGCAACTGCAGCCTTTGCTAGCTACTGTGCTAAAGCAACAAAAATAACATCCGTGCACATCATTGCCCCCCAGTCAGACTTGGAACCTTTATTTACTACCGTATATGTTTTTAAAGCCGTTAATGGTTTAGCACCACCATTCATCTCCAAACACCTCTGTCCCAAAACACCTGCAGGGCAGGCCAGTGGGGCCACTGAGATCCTCTGACCTCTCTTTCTGACCCTGCAGAGACTTCTCAATACCACTATCCCAACTGAAGCATTTTTTATTTTTTAACAATATATTTATTGCATTTCTCTTTTTTTCGACAAACAGACAATACAACAAAACAATACATAATACAGACAATACAATACAATTACTTAAAATGAAAAACAAACAAAAAACAAAACAATAACATACAGTACATACATATATAAGTACAGTATAATAAAATAATGGCACTTGTATATGGTAACTGAAGCAATTGTAAGGCTATTGGTAATTAAGCAGCCTGCACTTACCCTTCCCAGTTAGACCTGCCCCTTTCTGGACAGACTCAACACACCTTTGTCCAATCTAAACAGTTTTTCGACACTCATTTGACATTTTTATCTTCTGTTCTTTCTGTTATTTTATATTGGTCTAACTTAATACTGTCTTAACTCTCACATTTTGTCTGTTGAATCCTGAATACTACTGGTGTGTGTGTGTGTGTGTGTGTGTGTGTGTGTGTGTGTGTGTGTGTGTGTGTGTGTGTGTGTGTGTGTGTGTGTGTGTGTGTGTGTGTGTGTGTGTGTGTGTGTGTGTGTGCGTGCGTGCGTGCGCGCTGTATTAATGTAATAAACTTTGTGAACGTCTTAGCGTGACCATGCAGTCTCGTGTCATGTTAATTGCTTCTCCCGGGCCGGCCCGTCTGCCGCCGAACCAATGAAATATTCTACCGGGTCGTCACACGCCAACCTCAGCCTACACACACAAGACCGGTCTGTCAGAACCAGACGAGGGTCCAGTACTTATTATAGTATCATAACACTAATGATGGTACAGTACTAGTAATGTGAAAGTCAGCATGACTAACATTAAGACAGGTTGATGAATATCAGCCTTCATCACAGCTAGTGAACGCTTGGCCCTTCTTAAACGCCTCTCATGTGTGCCTTTTGCAGCAACCCAGCAGTTTAGTGAATTATGACTTTATCACAGCTCTGCTAGCATCTGCTACACATCTATTTTTGGAAAGAAAACACAGGACCACTGCCAGTGTTGTCACAGCAAAACGTTTGCCTCTAAATCAACCCTCTTTGTTCTCCAACCACGTAATCTATATCTTCAGATGACGATCACAATAAGCGCCTAATCCAGTTTTGTCAAAACTCCCTCCTTACTGGCCTACCATACCAGCATGTGCACTTAAGCCTCTCCAACTGATCCAAAATGCCTCAGCTCGCTTGGTCTTCAACCAGCCAAAATTCTCACATGTCTCCCCCCTGCTCCGCTCCCTCCACTGGCTCCCGGTCGCTGCCCGCACAGAATACAAAACTCTGATGCTGGCATTCAAAGCAACCAAGGGTATGGCAACCAAGGGCAGGGAAGCTGGAAGTACCCTCACTAAAAACGCCGGGACAACGCTCCACACGTCCCAAACTCTTCTCCCTTTTGGCTCAAACTGTGGAATGCACTTCCCATTGCAGTCAGAACTGCAGCATCACTCCCAATCTTCCGCCGTAGTCTGAAAACCCACCTTTGCAGACTCCATCATGGCCCATAGCGCTTAGATAGCATTTCTGCAGACTTAGATAGCATTTGATACAGACTTATAGCATGTTATGTAGACAGCACTATAATTGCCTTGTATGTAGTCATAGCACGTCATAGTACATATGTATAGCATAGTATAGTATATATCTATAGTTTATATGTATAGTTTCATTATATATATATATATTCCACTGTTACGTTCATAGCCTAGGCTACGCATGTTTCATGATAAATGCTTTTTATGTGATGTATTCCCATGCTTTTTTGTTTTTGCTTAATGTAAATCGCTCTGGATTAAGAGCGTCTGCTAAATGCCTAAATTGTAAATTGTAATAAGCTTCAGAAACAGAGCCACATGGGGCGCATATCACAATTACCACATTCCATGATTTCATCACAACTCCATATACCCAGGGATGCTGCAGGCCAGCTAGGCTACCTGCACACATCTGCAATTGTATGTATCCCCAGATGGATTTGCGCACAACTGTGCAAACTTGGCAAAAATGCTAATAGACAGGTTGCATTTCTCAACACTGGAATGTTCTTTCATCGCTACAGGTAGGCTACATTTTCAGCTGAATGTCTACTAACATCATACCTGCTGTAGTCACGTAAGTAAGCTTTGCCAAGTAGGGTATAGGAGCCTATCTCCTGTTTCTGTAGCGTGAGGCTGCAGAGGTTTGATGTAAAAGTACACCCCCTGGACATGACGCTTGTGTTGCAGGAATTTACCTGCAATCCAATCCAACCCTATACGACCTAAGGACAACATGTATGCACTGTGTAGGCAGATAGATCTGCTACACGTGCACAAATGGACTCCAGGGGTAGGGCCCGACAAGCCTATGGCTTCTCCCTAGCCCCTTTTCGGATCGGACAGGACATACGGCTACGAACACTCAAAAAAGAAAAAGAAAATAAAAAAATATGGATGTGTGCTATGTATGAACTCATTGAACTGTATGTCCTCCTTCCGAAAATAAACTGAACTGAACCCTTGATGCTGTGTGCCAAGCAAGGAGGCACCTTTACTCTTCGCAGATGAGTAAGTCTGGGACCGAAACTATGGAAGCACTGGGTCTGACCTGGACAGGGACTGAACCCCCATCTTCCAGTCCCAGGGCAGACATTCTAACAAGGCCCACTGAGCTCCTGTAGTCATGTACTTACTATAAATGTTCTATACTATAGGATGGTTTCTGTGCATTATTGAGTACAGATTACTATGAAAACCTGCTAAACCTCAGTCAGTCCGCCCGTCACGCCTCCTGGCCTGTGTGTGTGTGTGTGTGTGTGTGTGTGTGTGTGTGTGTGTGTGTGTGTGTGTGTGTGTGTGTGTGTGTGTGTGTGTGTGTGTGTGGCTGCGTAAGTAACAGTGAACAAACGCTATAACGCTCCATGCTCGGACCCAGCCAGGGACACACATTGCTGGGCAATGGAGTGGCTGCACCACTAAAAAAAAAAAAAACTCCATATGGCATTCCCAGACCTGTAGTTTCAGTGCGACCTTGCGTCTTACTGGTATAATACCATCATTCAAGGTGCAGGACATAATTCAAGGTGCAACGTTATTTAAGGTGCAACATTATTCAAGGCTCATGCCTTGCTCAGCGTCCTGTTGACAGACTCATGCCCAAAATGTAGTGAAAAAGTGTTTGCAATTAAAGACAGAAAACAGAAACCACTAATATTAATGCTGGGATCAATCAAGAAGTTTGTTTTCTCTAAAACAATAATTTGGATTACAATTATATCATCAGCTACTCAACCATCACTAAGGGCTTATTAAACTAAATTGAAATTTATATTTATCTGGATTCACTAAGCCGTTGCCATATGGCACACTGCTCATTCAATGTTCTCTGCATAAATAAGGCTTCAACGTGACAAAGGAAATGAAGAGAAGGTAAGTTTAATATTATACTTAATATATTGTATCTTGTCCTTTTGTTTATTTATTTTTCATCTTTTCTGTTTTCTTTTGTTACTTTAGTTTAATGTGCAGTGAATAAAACAAATAGTAATCACAGATTTTTTGTCTTACAATATCGTAAGTTCTGTAGGAATAGCAAGTAAGACGAATGCTACTTCTATCTTTGAGTCAGAATATGCAGAACGGCACATCTGTTTATTTAACTTTCTTCAATCATACTGACAACACAACACACACACCCCCACTTCCTTGTTTCCCCCGAAACTCCCGCCCACTCTCTTAGGGTGAATTATGTCCCTAGAAAGTCACTACAGTAACATGGCCGAAGGCATGGGGGGAGAGTATGTTTTGCACTCCGTCCGTCCGTCCGTCCGTGTGTCCGTCCGTCCGTGTGTGTGTCCGTGAGCAGCTAATCTCCGGCACCGTTAACCCGGTCGATGCCAAATTTTGCACACACACTCCCTGGATGCCAACGATGAACCTCTGTTTTGACAGTTTTATAAAATTATCTTTCATTACGGTAATTTTCAAATGTGTTCATGATCTTGCCCCAGCAGATAGACCAACTAGTAGGATCACAAGGGGATCAGCAGCCGGCAACCTCAAGGTAGCAAAGCGTAACACCACATTATGTCAGTCGTCTTACTCAGTACAAGGGAATGAAGGGATACACCTGTGGAATGCTAGCCTGACACTTGCCTGAACATAAATTTTTAATGTGGCTAGCGATTCAGGGGCTGTTGCCAGGCTAGTGGAATGCCCTACCAACTGAAATAAAACGACAAAGTGATCTCAAAATGTTTAATAATTAAGTTACGTACACTAGTACGTTAGGCACATTTTAAAACAGTTATTGCTTGTACTTAGATTAGATGTATTTATATTTGTATGTAAAAAGATTGTTTTAGGTAGATGTGTAGTTGTAAAATATTGTTTTAGGTAGATGTATAGCTGCTGTATAGAAAGGCCTAACCAGGGAGTCAGGGACTGGGGTTGCAAATTAGCCTTGGCTACAAACCCTACAGTATGTACAATGCAACAGTTTCATGTTTTTACAACTTGATACATTGCTTTTTTGTATTGTCCCTGTACATACATAAAAATAAATGCTTTTGTGCACAAGTCAAGTGATGGTTTATTGCTCCCTACTGGTAGTGCTGTAGAACAGCACAGAGCACACTAAAGCAAAACACTGCCCTATGGTCCATTGTTTTGGAGAGGCAATACATGTGTTTAAACTTACTCTATGGCTCTCCCAAATGTTAAGATGAAAAAGGACTAACTATAAACTACAGTAGATACTTTCAACACTGAACGGCTATGCTTACTCCAACCACTATCTCAACAGAGCAACAATAATAAGCAGTCTCCATCAACCATCATAATATTGAGTGCACATTGAATTGATAAAAGACTCTTGGTAACTTCATTGTACAAGGACTGGACCGCAGAAAGACACTGGAGCACACAGATCTTCTTTTATATTATTTAATCAACAAACACGACTGCAAAATATGAATGTTTTGAAGCTATATGCATCGCGCAGATCATTGGAGTCCAACATACAGAGTCCAACACACATTGAATTACTTAAGGACATGTCAGAAAATAGTTGCATTAATTAATTAGTAACGTCTGTGAATCAAGTAGTCTGATTTGTTTTGGTGTGGTGTTCTGAAAGTGATCCTAGCAATTGATGATCAGATTCCACTTCATTTTTCGGTGAGACTGGGTTTGATTCAGCATTCAAGAGATTTATTTGCCACACTCATAGTGAAATGTTGGTGTGTGCCTTATGTAGGGCTTAAAGGTATTATGACATGATTTATAACATAATTTTAAAAACATTAAACGTCTTGGCCATGGTCCTTCAAACGTGTCTAAAAAGTTTGAACACTCAACTCCACTCCAGTATTTCTTGACACGAGTTTTTGTGCATGTGTAAAGTTCATCCTGAGAAGCCATGGAAAAACACATTATTTTAGCCTGTAGATGTCGGTAATTCCCCCTTTCCTGTCAACCCAAGATGCCTACTTTGACAACTTGGTAGGAACGTCGTCAAAAATAAAAGAGTCATCTAGGCCAGTTGGTATCCAGTGTAAGGACTTGTGTTGATTGACACAGCCAACAACAGAGCAGATTGATTTTTCTCTAGAAGCCATTATTAGTAAGTATTACAAAGAAACAAAGTCGCGTTCACAATGAGGAAGCGGAGAAGAGATGGTAGGCACTAGGCAGGGAGCAGAGGGCGGAGGTTTAGCGGAGATCTACGTATATCTCTGCCGTCCAACCAGATGAGACATTTTTGCATAATTATTCACAAAAGTCCAGACAGCAGAGAATACACTGAATGTTCAAACTACAAAAATGTGTTTTAAATGTCACAATCCCTTTAAAGCCAAAAAGAATCCCAAGACTGAAAATCACGTTTTGAAAATCTGCACTGACTCATTAAATAACCCCTATGAAATCCTCAGGACTGAAATCCGTCCCCAGGATTGAGAACTTTAAGCCCTGGGTTATGTTATATCTCTCTCCCTACCTACCTACCTACTTCTCTCTCTCTCTCTCTCTCTCTCTCAACGGCTGATCTTGTACACAATGTCCCCAACCTGGAAGACTCCAGACTTTTTGACAGTATACAGCTGTCCGAATAAGGGTGATGTTTTGTAAATGTGCTTCTCTGAAGGCTTGCACTGGCGATAGCTGGAAAAGAAGACAACAATTAGAACACATTAAGCTGTGATTCCAACAGAGAAAAGGGTTATTGGACATGGATGCATGCACATTTTGGAACCACAAAATGTGCATAGATTTTGTTTTATTGTTCTTACCTTTTCAGTGTATCTAGAGGCTCCTTTCTATTGATTATACCCGTTTCTGGGTCAACCGTGGTGAAGATGCACCTGGCAATGATAAATACAGAACAGATGAGCTAATTATTATAAATACAGATTCGTTTGCAACATTATTCTTATTATTAATTACACTGCTATTATGTCACTACTTTCAGAGCATTTTTAAGAAGCTTTACAATATTGACAATGATATAAAAATCTCTAAATTAAATTGTGAACTGTGCAGATGTGCACATTACAAATTACAATTTGTGTCAACCATGTTACCTTCCACATGACATCACACGCTGCATTCGCACATCTCCAATCTGAATCGCCTCCCATGAATCCTAAAATGTATGCAATATTTGGGGGTTACTTTTTTGTCACAATGATGACAAAATGATTTGGAAATAATGCAATAGTGAGATAATAAAGATAATAAAGATTGAGGGCCAAAATCACACCTCATCAAAAGCTTCACAGTCACTTATGACGATATTTGGACGGAAGCGTTCCACCGTGACATCTTTCTCCAGCCGGGTGCTTAGATCCCTCACTGAGGCCTCCGACAGCAGCATCACCGGTCCAACGTCAGGGTAAGCCACCTGCTACCGGATTTTACATCAGCAACAATGACGCACATTACAAAGTATGACCGTGTTGCTTGCCTAAAATAAACTATATTGGTGTTAACAGTGTTGTGGCATTAATTATTTATTTGTTATGGCTTGCAAGACACAGTTACAAACACTTGTTAGGGACATTTTCTGAAAGTAGAATAGCTTTAAGAGGTTATGTGACTTATGTCATGTCAGCATTTAGTATTTATGTCATGCCACTGATATAAAAGATGGGATGTGATAAAGGAAGATGAAAGCAAGCCAATAAACAGTAAAACAGTCATCTCCCAATAGAAATATTCAGCCTGTAGCTGCATAATTAATCATTGAGAGCAATGGTAAAAATCAAAGCAACAGCAGATTTTTTTACTCCTTGCTCACCAAAATTATAAGCAACCAATAACATAGAGAGCAAGGTTCCCCCATTTACCTCATATTGTGGGAAAATGGGCTCAATTTCCACTGGCCTCCTGGGCTTCATGTGGGGTTCAAAGTGCACCAAGCAAAAGGTTTTATCAGATGCCAGGTAACGGCTGAGCCAGCTGGTGGCTTCGTCACCACAATACCTGCCTTGAATGTCGGCACCGAACACTCTGAAACACAGAGTTTGAAAACACAAGAGTTGGAGAAACATAATTACAAGAAGCGTTGTTGTCCAACTTCTGTCATCATCATAAGTTCAGAGAGAACGAAGCAACCAGGTGCTCACCGCAGATGATCATAAGTTCAACTGTAATATACAGTGTTTGGCAGTAAGTTAGTAACTAGTTACTAGTAATATATTACTGTAATATAGTAGTGTAAGGTATTACTCTGCCAAAACAGTAATATTATTACTATTTACTTGTTAGATACTGCAAATGCATAGTACATTGTAAAGAAAAAAAAAACGTTTCAACACGTTTGCAACACACCCCTATGACGAAACATACAAACTTTATCAGCAAGGTAGATGATCAACAACTGATTGATCCATGTAGTTTATTGAACCCCTATTAAAATGGTACAGGAACCTGCAGTCGATGACACGGTTTTCAGGCTGTTGAAGGGGGAACCTGAGCTCTTCCATGTCAGGTCCGTTCAGACAGACCTGCCGTCCCTCGCAGGTCAAAGACACAAGGACCAGACGGGGTTCCTGCCTGCCTGTCACCATGTGTCCATCCTCAGTGATCACAAGCCAGTGTCTACATCAAAACAAAAGGATAGATGGAGAAAAGTACTGAGAGATATGGGACTTTTTAACCAAACCCTTACTAAAGGCTGGTCAGAGCCTTCGAGACAAATGTATACTTTGTCATACGGTGGTGTTGCCAGTGACCAATGGCAAATTTACCTTAATGTCTAGCCCTGAATTGGCATGCTGAGACAGCAGCATGTGGAGCTAAATGCTTCGATGGGAGGGGAAGGGGAGGGAGTTTGCTCACTGACACGCTACAGTAGAGGTGCCAGTGACCTACTGTATACTGAGTGTGTAGCATGAAAGAGTGAGAGGCGTTCTGCTTAAAAAGACTGCCTAGATTGAACCATTAGGATTGAGGGGATGTGTGTTTGATTGTGGGCGAATGAGATTGGAGGGTGAATTAGCGTGGGAACCAACTTTACTGCCTGAACTATCTCGATGCTGCTGGATCTGTTTAACATCTGAATCCCTATGCCTAATGACGCAGGCAAGGCAGAAAACTGTTTTTTATGCTGCTACCTGGCCTGTCATGTGGAATTTTGGGTGCAAAATTCAGCCCGTCTCTGAGAAATAGAATAATTGAAAACTGGCATCAGTATTTATAAAAGCATGTCATACAGTTAATGCATACACTTTGAAAATATGTGTGATCCTGACCTATATGCAATTATGCATACCAAAAACTCTGCAAGCTGAAAAATATTATTATTAAGCAAGGTTAAGCAGGACATTTGTTACTAGTCTTGAAAAGGTCCATAAAGGTGATATGGACTATCTAGAAAGGCAACTTTAGAATAGGGAAACAATGTGGAATGTGGATTAATAAGTGTCAAACTACTAGTGAATTAGTTATGAGCAAGACCTCACTTTAGAATGGGGAGCATAATTATGAGTTAAAAATACTTAATTTATAGTTATATGGGCACTATTTATGAACACTTTCAGTTTTGTATTTAATTGTGAAATAAATGTTCAGAATCTACAGCTTGGTACAATAACCAACACACCAACACAGTCTATGACACCAACATAGCCAATGCAAAATGTAGGCCTATGCTTATAAACAACAGATAAGAAAAAGTTTATTTTAAAGAGAAATATCCCTTTGAGTGTTGTTAAGGGAGAATAACTATTCTTGTAGTGAACTGCATTATCAGGTCCATATACTGAGCTCTAAACATAAGGCTATTATATCATAATTATTACAACACCCTTTCAGTTATTGTCAATAAGCTATAGGCTAATGACGTGGATAAAGCTCTATTCAGCAAGCTCAATTATAGAACTGGACGGGCACCGTTTTTTCACCAGAAATACTTTTGTGCCCAATGTGCCCACTAGGTTTTGGTGCCCAGAAATACAGGTGCCCACTTTGTTTTGGTGCCCAGTGCCCCCTGCCCCTGGGACCAGTAGGTTTTGGTACATAGAAAAATCGTTGCCATCGAAGGCGTTGTTTTTTTGTTGTGTGGTGCCTAAAATGTTTTGTAGCTCCAAACGGAACCTCTCACTCCGGAGACTGCATGGGGACTGGGTTTTGGTGCCCATTGCACTGACTGGACAGCTATAGGCCATAATGTGTTCTTAATACAATATTATTTATAACTTATACAATTAGGGTGGTCTCCCTGCGCTTCTATTGAGACATAGATCCTGCTGTTGTTGTTGTCGGTTGGACACGATCCTGTTTCTGGACCAATAGCTGCCAAAAACCAACAACGAGCGGAATAATGAAGAACAATAAACTGGATAGCGTGCTCGCGAGCCAGATAATCACCTTTTATCAACTAGTTAATTGTGAATATAGTCCCTGGTCTACTGAATTCATTCATTGTGCTGTACAGTAGCTATATACTTACCTAGCCCAAACATTTAGATTCTCGTAGAGGTTTTTTTCGATTCTGACGAATCTCTCTACGAGAGTCCAAAAGATAACCCCGCCCCTAACGTCGAAAAGGAACGTTTGTGCCTAAAAATCACTCTTACCTTGTACAAATGCTAAATCTAAGCTGCTTTAAATGTTGCCCCACTTGTTTGTGATCTGTGCGCACCCATATTAAATACCGCACATGCTTATTTTTCAATACAAAAGGTATTTTAATCCACTCTGTTTCGGAATAAGCATGTGCGGTGTTTAATATGGGTGCGTACAGATCACAAACAAGTGGGGTAACATTTAAAGCAGCTTAGATTTAGCATTTGTACAAGGTAAGAGTGATTTTGAGGCACAAACGTTCCTTTTCGACGTTAGGGGCGGGGTTATCTTTTAGACTCTCGTAGAGAGATTCGTCAGAATCGAAAAAACCCCTCTACGAGAATCTAAATGTTTGGGCTAATACTTACCGATCTTGAAGTTCTCCATATTTTAATCCAAACTCTTGGCATTCTGCAAGAGCGACGGACAACGCTTTTCCAGATTTCAGGGGGTGAATAAGCAGCTGCGACACAACACCCACTGCAGTAACTTTTTCTGGCTTTAGAAAGTATTTATATCCGAGACCAAGGCCTAGAACAGCAACACCAGCTCCCCCGACCAAGAGAGCAACTTTTTTATTTTCCGAAAATGCATTCATCAATACTCCCTTCAAGTTCATTTTTAAACCTCAAAACGTAAAAGAGTTGCGCGGACATTGAACTTTATGAAAGAGAGGAGGCGTGGCTAAACTGGTCTAACAGATGACGTTTCATTGTTGACACGGCAGTGATTCTAACCGGTTACATTATATTTCAGTTTGATATGCATTAGGCCACTGAACCCCCCTTTGACTTTTTTCAGTGGTGGTGGAAGAAGTAGGCTACTCTATGTTTTACTTGAGTAAAAATAGAAATAGGCTATTACAAGTAACAGGTAGGCCTACATGATGATTTTGCATATTTGTATAATGGTGGCATTAAATGTTCTGATGAAGGATCCCAATGGAAACAAGCCATAGGCTTTCTTGGGTTTTAAATCCTAGTAGGCTATAGACCTTACTTTCCTGTCAAATTATTGTAGTGAATAAAAAGTAGGCTACAAAAATGCCTTGATATGTAGCTGAGTAGGATATGTATAAATAAATATTAAAAACTGTAAAAGTTTCTTGAGTCTGTCCTTGAGAGATGTTTCTGTCTGACTTAGTTACAAGAGACAAGACTAGAAGTGTATACAGTATAATCATACCATACAATAAATACACCATGCTACTTGAGCATAATGGCAGAATATTACACCATTGTAATATCTGCTAATCTATACTAATAGATTCTCTGTTGGTGTACAAATGGAACCAAATGGTCTTGTGAGGGTCTATTTGGTTCCAATAATTTAGCAGGAGACCCCCTCTCTCCCCCCAGGACCCCAACTGAACCACTGCATTATACTGTATCTGGGGCAAAGATCTAAGCCCTATGATAATATAGGGATCAATTAACTTCCTGGTATTCAAATGTATTGTAGCGGATGCACTGTGTGTGCATTAATGAATTGCACGCAACTAAAGACTTTATTGGGGATCCAGTCTCGATGATTGATTGTCATGGGGATAGGGACTAAAATTCCAAGCGAACACATGGTTGAGAAGTAACTCATAGGCCTAAGCACTTACACAGAGTCCAATAATTGTGCTTACCTTCGCCTGACTAACCAGTGACAGAGAGGCCTCTCAGTTTAATCTTTAATACCCCAAAATGTGTCCCAAAATAAACAAACAGTTGCTCTCAGAGAAGAGGCCTGGGTGATGTAATGGCTCAGCTGACCTTCTGAGTGAAACTATTTTTGTCATTGACATAGATACCCAGGTTTATGGCCAAAGTAGAAAACAGCAGATGCTGTCACGGTAGGGAGTCAATACAGGGATTTGTCGAATGGATGGATACTCCTTCTGTTGCAGTCCTGTGCACGCCTAATGGCTGAAGGCACATTCACAGGAATGACGCCAGAACTAGCTGGCTGTCTTCATGAAGCAACGGCAAGCACATTATTATCATAACAAGGTACAATCTTAATTGCTCTACATGCTCAACAACTGAGAAGAGACAGGTCACAGATGTGTGATTTAGAAATGTCAGGGCATAGAGAAGATGAAACGGGAACTGAAACTAAAGTGTGTTAGTTAGATGATCAGTTATTTAAAGTTTATAAATTGTCATTTATTTTGCATTATTAATTATGTGCAACTTAAACCTTTTATTTTCTGCTTTATGAGTTTTCAAGTCATCCCCATTTACAGTATTGTGCCTTATTGCATGAATAAACCAATGTTTGCACCAGTCTAAGTCAAAGTCTTCTCTTGGCATTATTTGTCTTTAACCTATGGCATTAAACAGGAAAAGTGTAGGAGTCAAAATTGGACTTTGGTCAACATTCCCATGGGGCCACCATCTGGGCCGCACTGTTATTTCTATATATTCAGGATGATGAGTGTTTTCTCTCCTGTGGTACACTGGCATAAACAATATTGATGTTGATAAAAGGTTCCTGGAATGACTACATCTTAACCACAATAATTTTTCTGTGTGCATTTAATACATCAATATAAGCACTAGAAATGTATTTAAGATCCAATATGATATTGTTGTATAAATAATCCTCCTAGGCTGTTCGATTCTCTCTTATTAAATCTTGTAGATTGTAGATACAGTACTCTAACCATTGCAATAATCATTCACAGTGATCAACAATATTGATGTGGATTTTGGTGGAATTATAGAAAACCACTCCCTCGCTGAATATCAGCGAGATGCTTGAGATGCAGGAACAGCTTCAATGTATTTCATTTTGTTCTACTTTCTCAAAAAATAGTGCCCTCATTGTCAACCCGAACCCTTCAATGGCCATCAATGGTCTCTAGACTATAAGACTGACATTTAGAAATCAATCTTTAATTGGTCCAGTATTATAGTTTTCCTCTGTGTTTTCCTCATACACAACAAAATGTTAACTTGTGTTAACTTTAAGTTAACATTTTACTGTGTGCCTCTCCATTACATTGCTGCTTCGTCTCCAGTTTCATAAATTAGACACATATTCTTATTCATACACATTTGTAAGTGATAAAGCCAACAACCAATGTAATTTACATTACATAGCATTAATGACGCGCCTTCCACAAGAAAGAATGCGGAGAAACCGGTTTCCATTAAATCTGTTACAGTACTTGCAGAAAATATAGGCTATTATGAATCAATACCAGCAAACCAAACATAACACCATACACACCAATTATTTCTCTTCCACATAATGTGTACAAGGATGATGTAGCTGTAGTACATCCTGAGTATTAAATACGGTTCCATGTGTTTACATTTGTACACTCTTAGAGTTACAAATGATAAATGAACACTGAGGATTTTACTGTGCTGGTCCGTGGTCCCTCATCCACATCAGTGCAGTGCAACACAATTAAGTAATTATTCAGACAAATCACAGGTAACAATAACGTTTACTTCTTTTCTGAGGTTTGTAAATGGAGGCCAGGCCTGAGTAGCATTCATTGGTTTATGAGAAAGGTGAGGCTTGTCAGTTGTCACAAAGAGCATCTCAATGAGTGTACTGTATATCCTCTGAAAGTCAATTTAGTTTATTTTTCAGTTTAGTTTCCTGTGGCTTCTCTTCTGAGTTGATACACCACATCCGTCTTGAATCCAAGCAGTTAGTAAAAGGATTATGTGCCTGTGCTGTTTGACCCTGTTCTACAGACTACATCCAGGTAACTGACCTGTTTTGTTAGGCACAAAATGTTGTGAAGCTTCACACAGTCCTTGAGGTCAAAGGAGTGCAGTGTGGAGAGAAATGCAAAGATGGAACAAAACAAGAAAAACAACCATACTAATGGGGTAGCCTACATGTACTCAACCTTTTGATTTCCACTGTTAAATTGTATTTGAACAATATTGAAATGTGCTGTGCTTTCGTTAGCTTGTCATGATGTTATCCAAATTGACTTGTATCCATCAAAGGTGTCAATGACTTCAGTTAATCCTGATATCATTAGAAAAGACATGAGTACAATTGTGTGCCCTGGCCACCACCAGTTCCAGTGGCAGGCATCTACTGTATACTCCATTAATAGATAAACTATCAGAAATCAGAAGATGGCTAAACCCTTGGACCAAACAATACTCCGAAATGGTCACAGAATCAAAACATTTGACGCTGGTCTGGCTTTAATGAGTTTGACTATAAGCATAGTAATTTTTTGTTTTCACCTTGTGCTTGCCCGTTTTTCATGTCCTCCTGTCTTCTACGGTTTACAGCACTGAAAACATCTAGTTTGGTCTATAATCCACTCGTAAAAACAATAATGTATTGTATTTGGGAGGCTAGACAGAGCTGCGTCTCTTGAACACTCTGAATGGAGACAGAATGTGTAGACCCGTTGTTATGGAACTTATACTCGCACATTGGCGTGGGCTGCACACGCACCCTGTGGATCCAGGCTCAATGTGGTGCGGACATAAGCTGCTCTCCTGAAGGTAGGCATCTGAAAAGGACAGCTCCTGAGGAATCATCATGGAGCTCTGCATCTTCTCCCTGCTGCTCCGGTACCACAGGCAAGAGCAGATCGTCTGGAAATGCATCACCTCAGTGTAGGCGCTTTTGAAGTCTTTGCCCCCCTTAGACCTGGCATTTCTCACAGGCATGGGGGACATGGCGGTGGAGGCTGGCACCGGGAGCAGATGGGCTGCGGCTGCGGTCAACGAGTGGGACGCCTTGTGCTCTGCATCCCTCCTCTCATCCTCAGCGTTCATGGTGAGGAAGCGCAGAACGACCAGGTTGAGGAAGGCCCCAATCACCGTCAGGCCCGTGAGGATGTAGACAAAGCAGAAGGCCACATAATGTGGGTCGTTCTGCAGAGCGTGGTCCTTCTGTAGGGCGACGTAGTCACCGAATCCGATGGTGGTGAGCGTGATGAAGCAGTAGTAGTAGGCGTGGAGGAAGCTCCAGCCCTCGTAGTGGGAGAATGCCACCGCCCCCACACACAATGTGCTGGCGCAGGAGAAGAAGCCCACGGTCACCATGTTAGCCATGGAGACCTCAGGTTTGCGCATTCCCAGGCACTTCTTGGCTTGGTGCAGCAGATATCTGACAAACGTGTTTATTCTCTCTCCTAGGCTCTGGAACATGACCAGGGTGAGAGGGATCCCCAGGAGAGCATAGAACATGCAGAACACCTTACCTGAGTCTGTGCTGGGGGCAGCATGTCCATAGCCTGATTACAAAGAAATAACAATTTATTCTTGCATTGAAAAGAGTAAAACAGAAGCTTTATAACATGACAAATTCAATTAAAGACAGACACAATGAGCAACTGAGAATTGGCATAATCAAAACATCATGTAGGCTATATAGCACCTCCAGTACATGTAATGTTTATAAAAAATAATTGTAAGTTTCTGATGGAAACTGTGGAAACTATGGAAACCGGCAAATAAGAAGTATAGTTTTCGAATTTTCCTCCAGATTTGTGTAGGCCTATATTCAAGTTTACACAAGCCATGAAATAGGCTATTGTTTCTTATGTGATTAGATTATTATTGTCTTATTAATTAATAAGCCTAATTGTGTACACATCGTAAAATAATCCAAAAGTGTGGTCGAGTATAATTCCAACATTGAGGAATTAAAATAATTCCATATATATATAATTATAAGTAGACTACTGTCTTTAAAATTGACTTTGAATAAGCAACACTTCAGTTCCAGCAAAGCTGTGTCACAGCTTACTGTCGCTGTGTCAGCTGGTACTTTTACAATGGATAAAAATGCTATGTCCTATTGTCCTTGTGTTTGTCCTTGGATAAACTGAAGTGGTCATAGACCTATATAGTGTCACTCTCAACTTAACGTTTTGAGGCGAAGAGCAGCTTAAAACTCAACAAAACAGCGTTGGTTTCATCTGCTTCGTGTAAAATATAATGATCAAAGCTCACTGCTCACCTATTGTCGTTATCACAGTAATGGCGAAATAAAAGGATCCGGCGAATTTCCATTGCACCCCAGCTTTGTGTGGTTTAAGCTGCAAAACGACCTGCTCCAACTCAGCAAAGTTCACTTTGGTCAAGTTATATTTCCGCATAAGTTCATATTTTCTTGCATCAAGCTTCCTCCTCTGACTTTTTTCCTGTTTAGATTCCAACGTGTCAAATACGGCGGCTCCAACCACCAGGTAGGTTAAAATACTGATAATGAGAGCAAGAGTCCTGGCGTTCTGCCTCTTCATGATAGAAAAGACGCTCTAAAGACTCTTATCCTTGTCGTTTTGGAACAGAAGCGTTCTTGATTCAATAGAGATCCAACATTCGGGGGACTTGCGGCGAAGTGCACATTGATTGGGAGCTGTTCTTTCAGCACCACCCCCACACCACAGTTGGGTGCCTCTGTGGGTTATTTGGACTATTTGTCATCGTCATATATTTAGACTTCGTGGAGGGGGAAAAAAGGGCGATAACAATGGTTTTAGTTTCGAAGAATGCTTTTTACTGTAAGAAAAATGCTGTTGAACGAAGTTGAGCACTTTGATGCTGGGGTTGATAGGCAGATAGCCTACAGCCCTATACAGTATAGTTTTCCTGAAGCCTGAATAAATATTACCTCGATATGTGAAGAGCGCTACTCAGAGAATGCTAGCACTGTCGATTTTCAACAAGCTAGCACGTATCACGTTTTCAAATAACGTTCAGTACGGATGTACAATATTTACTCTGTGTGTTCAAACAGATAACCGGTCTCCAGGTTTCACAAGTTGTCAATTAAGCAACACAATTTGCTCTTTTGTCTGCAAATAATTATTAGACGCCACAAGTGGTGTAAAGTAATTAAGTACACTTGTAATAACTCAAGTACTGCAGGCCTACTTATTTAAGTACAATTTTGAAGTATTTGTTTTTAGTTTACTGTAGTTTTTCCAATTTCTTTTGTACAAACTCATTTACTTTTTTTTTTACAGTCAATTCTGAAAGTCAGACTTGTACTTGTACCAGTATTTCCAGTATGTACCAGTATTTCACCTGAATATAGTATTACCCTGCCCATCAAGAGGAACAAGACCTCTTACATTTCCAGATGTTCTGAGTAGGGACACAGGACTGACTGTGAATGAACTTGGTGTGGCAATGAGCAACAGAGACCAGTGGAGGCAGCTTGTGTCGCAGATCTCGAGGGCACTCGAAGGATGATGATGATAGTATTAATTTTACTTATACAAAAACGGATACATTCAAAATGAAAAAGATTGAGATTTCCTTTCTTAATTTATTTTATAGTATGAAAGAGAAAACATCTACGAGATATTATACATGCCTTAAAACAGCACCATCTATAATTAAGTCATCATCATTGTCAAACATTGTTCTCTTGAACATACTGTAAATTTGCAACAAAGCTCTGTTCATTGTGGCCGTGAAATGATCTCTAACAAGAACATATATAGCTCTAGTAGGCTAGCTTATGAAGACTAATTGTTAAAGGGCTATCAAAAGTGGCAATACGATATTCCTATGCAACAATGTTGAGTGAGACAAGTCTCATATGCCATTCCCCACAGTTTACCCAAATGTCAGTGTATCATAGTATAAACACAATTAAAATTGTAAAACCCATTATGTTCAAAACAAGGTGACAACATGATAAAAGTATCCTTAGTCAAATAAGCCAAATCATTGTCACATATGTATAATCACATTTTCATATACTAGAAAAACACATTGGTATCATAATGAAACTGAAGACGAATTGAATTAACCGCTCATTCTGCTCTCATACAAAATTATACATACATTTGTATTCTTAGATCAACATACAAACTTGATCACCAGTAAGAAAACTTGTGGTGAAAACAGTACTTTTATGGTTTCCTAAATGAGAAGAACAAGATCATTTTAAGTCCAGTAGTGCTTCACTGCTGTTGGAGACATTCTGCAAAATAATAATAACCACAGAGCGTTGAAGCAAAACTTCCAAGAAACCAGCCAATTAACACCTCGTGGAGGCACTTTTAGACATGCTATTTTCATCCCTCATGGCCCTGATGCAGGCCAATCCTTCATTTCTATCTTTGTATGGCTGCTACTATAGGTGAGAATGTAGCTGCATATTTGGCATTTTTGGCAGTTACATCTTTGTTAAATCTGTGTGTTAACCAGCACATAAACTGTCCCTCTTGAAAATATCCTGTTCTACGTAGTCTCTGGGTTGACTGTATGCCAAGTGAGTAATAGAACCTGATGATTCAGATATAGACTCATGTCTTCTTGTACGAGATATGAGTATTTGCCAGGAGACATTAACCACTTAAACCCTGTATACTTCTTTGTAGGTAAAATTGTGAAAATAGCCCATCTACAATCTCATAAACTTGTAGATCTGCTATTTTCGCAGAATGTTTGCCTATTATGACATACCCAGAATACGGATGCTACGGTGCATGTGGTTAAACAACCAATATCCTGCATACAGTCTGATATAATGCTCTCTTCCATACAAAGATAACAGCTCATATTAGTGGCTACAACACTCATCAGAGAGATCAGGAATTTTCCCTCTGGATATTTGAGATAAGTTGTGGTTGGAATGAGATCACACTTCAATTATCAAGTGCTTATTAGAGCCTCCATTGGATCTTATGTGTTACCAGGAGATATTTGGATCACTAAGCTCTGTTTACAAGGCCTCAAACTCATCCACCCTCTGCTTGGTGTTGCCCATGCGGATCCGCTTCAGGGTCTTGTATTTGTCACGACCTGCACGGACATTCTCCGTGTGTAGCAGGTCGTTCTTTGTCTTCATGTTATCGTCTCTGGCTTGGCCCAGCTCTGTGCTCAGGTCCTGTGGGAAGTGAAGAGTGTTTAATTAAGGGTGAGCAAACTAACTGACTCCACTGAGCACATATTATGCAGGGTGCTGTCAAGATTCAAATGAGGTTAAACACAAAGTCACCAAAGTGACACATAAAGTCACAAAAGTAAGATTATATTCAACAGCGGCGGCGGTGGCTCAGGGGTAGAGTACCTGGATGGGAACCGCAAGGTTGCCAGTTCGAACCTGGGCTCCCCCAGAGTTACTGTCGAAGTGTCCTTGAGCAAGACACTGAACCCCTAATTGCTCCCGATGAGCTAGTTGGTGCCTTGCATGGTTTCCGCTGCCATCGGTGTATGAATGTGTGTGTGAATGGGTGAATGTAATGCACAATCTCTGTAAAGCGCCTTGGATAAAGGCGCTATATAAATGCACCATTTACCATTTAACATCATCACCATCTGTTGAATGTGTGTGCTAAGGTCGGCAGTGGCTAGTTAAATTCGTACTTAATCTTCTTTATATTATCAGCATTAGTATTGTGGAGCTAGAAAGGTGTCACTTGTAGTCCAGGAAGGAAGTGAGACCACATTTTACAGCATTGCTTGATGATGGTGGTCACCTGAGGAACTAATAATTACTATTAGGATAACAACCAGGCATCTGTCAACATACTTTTTTTGACCCTTTCCCCCCTAATTTAGTCATTATTACTAGACCGGTGCCCGGCTGATCGGAAACGATGGAAGTTAGAGATCCATGCCCCTAACCCTCCCCACACATTTCTGCGTTAGTCACTGCTGTACCCCACTGGTTCACCTGTCAGTGAGGAGCCCCCACTGGGAGGACTCAGTGCCTTCGTCCTAATCCTCCCGTTTAACACCCCCTGCTGACAGGCGCCTTCACAGCCTGTAGGAGTGACTAATAATAATGAATTGCATTTTATAGAGCTTTTCTATGCACAGAGTGCTTACTCAAAGCACTTTATGCTTTATGCACTAATGCACTTTGGTCCATTCATTCATACATTGGGACGTGAAGCAGCGAACAGTCGACGCCAGCGTCCTCACTTCCCACATTCACACACCAATGGTGGCTACCACTAGAGGCAATGTGGGGTTCAGTGTCTTGCCCAGGGACACTTCGACATGTAGACAGAAGGAGCCGGGATTCAAACTGCCGACCCACGGATCATTGGACGACCTTCTCTACCTCCTGAGCCACAGCCGCCCCAACTGGTGCAGTATAGTCTCATAGTAGTGCTGCATAGCCAGCCTAAAGGTCTGGCTATGCGAGACTACTAGTGCAGCAACAAAGACTCCCCTCACCACCAGGATTCCCTACCCTGAACACAAGCAATTGTGTTTATACAGACAGCCAGAGATGCAACCTGATGGATTCAAACTCCAAGACTCCACATGGTGGACAGGTTCTTTACCCCTGTCACACCTGAGCACTCTCAATGTAATATACTGTCTACAAGAGAGAGAAAAAAGATCTAAAAAAATTATATAACTACACTGTAAAATCATGAGTGCTAATTCTCAGTATTTACAGCATCGATCTAAATAGTAATAGTTTAGGGAACCACCTATATATCCCTATAGGCTGACTGCTGGTACTGACCTTCAGTTGTTTCTGCAAACGTTTATTCTTTTCGGCCTCCGTGACGCGCTCCTCCTCTTGGCGGTGGTCGTCGATGCCCTGCGACGGCAGCTCGGCGCTGTAGGTGCTGTTCTCCTCACTGTGCTCCTCGCTGTGTTCCTCATGGTCGCTCTCGCTGTCTGAGGAGGACGAGGCGCTGGCAGGAGGAGTGGCGGTGGGTGCCGGGGAAGTCATCACCATGGTCAGCTCCTCTTTCGTCTTCTCCAGGTCCTCCTGCACCTCCAGTGCCTTGGGAGTAGGACAGAGAGGTGCAGATGTCACATTGACGGGAACATTTCTATTTAGACTAAACTATAAATACAATTGTCAAACATCACCAGCTACTGTGCTAAATATGGTAAGCGGAGGGCTATAATGCAGTTATACATGCATTTCAAGGACTCTTCCCATTGTTCACGCTCAGCTGCTGTGTTGTAAGAAACTCACTTTGTTGTGCCATGACTCAGCCTCTTCCTCCTTCCTTCGCTTGTCCTCCTCAAGCTCAGCGATCCTGGCACTGTACTCGGCCAGCTCTGCCGCCTGGGGGAGTGAGAAGAAAACCATGTCACCACACAGCCCTGTTTAACTTAGCAACCTTGTTTTTTCCGACACTTCATTATGTCCCTAGCCAAAGGCCTGCAGTGACGGTTAATGGTTAAGCTACACAGTATGTATTGTGTTGTGGCGTTTATTTTGTATGACCATTACTAGAACATGAACTCAGATTCAGACATATACTCAAACTCTCAAGTCGCTAAAACACTACTTCCGTATTAACCGTTTCCATAACTCATGGTTGCCAGTGCACTGCAGCAATACTACTACTACTTTACCCACCAGCAGTTCCCGACCCTTGAGTTGGTCTTCAGCCTGTCTGGCCAGCTCCTCCTTGGCTACGATGGCCTCTAACCTCTCAGCTTCCAGTCGACTTGCCTCCTCCTCCACCCTACTCCTCTCCTCCTCCAACTTCAGGGACCGTTCCAGCTGTTCCTGTAGGTCTAAAGTAAGCAATGCAGATGAAGATCAACGTTATGCTGCGTTCACATTTGAGGCGACACAAGGCACAAAACGTATGGCCAACTACTTTAGTGCTCAAGCCACAGTCACTGCATAAGGAGGTATATATATATACTGGCATCTTGTGTGTGTATCATTGTGCACTTGCGTAATACGCAAACAGATATATATCCTGCTGTGCTGGCCCTAACGTAAACAGCAAAATAAGTGATTTATGATTTATTTGTGTTACATGGTGGTGTTAGATAACATTTTTCAAGTCAAGTCAATCAGTGAAACATAGAGATATGACAAAGATGTTTCAGGTCTGTGCATCAGTCTACAGCTGATAAAATCTATGTTTTGTACAAGGAAAGTGAATGACTTAGTTACACCAACATTGCTCTTGTGAAATTATATAGTTAAGTAAATGTAACTTTCCCAGCTTGTGGGCAGCTAAACGTCAGTGCTTCACTACTTTCAGAATAATCATTTTTACTAGACATTATTCACTATGTAGTTGGTAGCTTGAGAAAAGCTACATCCGTTACATTTTCAGTGGCAAATCAACATCAAATAGCAATGGGTTTTGATTTGACTGCAGTCCCAGTGTGGCCAATCCCATCAAAAGTAATTCTCTATCTCCATCCATTTGTAGCTTTTCCCCTTTCACATAGTCATATGTTTTATTCAATCGCTCAATATCATAAATTATAACAATGTCCACAGCCACGTATTACCAAACTCATTAGATACAAGTAACCTCAATGCAACAAGACTTGTTCTTCCACGTGTGTTCATGAAGAACAGTGAGATCAAAGAGACAAAGATAAACCACTCTTTGCAAATCCTGTTTGGACTCCCTGTTCTCCATGAAGTCATGTGGAGGGGGGGGCGACATAACTGTAGGTCTTCAGTTGTTTCAGGCACAGTAATTCATCAAGAACATTTATTTTTGGGAGTGGTATTTCTTTAACAGTAGGGGGCAGCAAATGATTCTTGAGTACTCAAGATCAAGCATTATGAGGATGATTATTAATTTATAATAAATAATGGTAATGGCAAGACTGCATCTCAGAAATGTATTCTTGCATTTTGGACAGGAGACCAAAATGCTTGATGATTGTTAAGCATTAGTATATTACTTAATATACTAAACTTACTTACTAAACGACAAAACCATGGAATCATTTTGGGGCGCTCTAAATCTAGAATTAAAAAAAATCCTTTTCTACAATACCACTAAGAATAATTGTAATATAATACAGCTGTTAAAGTCAGTCTCAAGCTCTTAGAATGTAACTCCAAAACAATGCTGTTTTTGTTTTTAGACATTTATACTCAATTTATGAGCAAACAGGAAACTGTGTAGTTGATGCTCCAAATGTTTAGCTACTTAAGCAATGGAATGACTTCTTGAGCCTCATTTTTACCGTGTCATGATGGTGAAAAGATTAGGCATTATGTAGCCTATAAATTAGGCATTTACCTCTCTCTGCTTTCTTGGTTGATGCTTCAAACTTTAAGAGCCTCATCATCAACTCCTGCTTCTCTGTCTCCATCTCCGACTTCTCTTTCTCTATGGCCTCTCTCTTCTTCTTCTCACTCTCCAGCTGAGCCCTGAACAATATGACAAAAGCAATAGGCATTTTTTTCTTTTTTATCTATTAGAATGACAGACATAAACAGACAGATGGACAAATAGGGATTCATGCATAGTCATAGATACACATTCAACATATTCAGCCATAAAAACTCAGTTTTAAACTAGATAAAGTGCCCCTCTGGGCACAGGTCTCCACCATGCAGGGCAGGTCAGGTTGTGGCCTCCTGGTTGTCAATGTGAAAAGGGTGCCATTTCTTCTTATGCCTTGAATGGCAATTGGATGATTTGAGGCATTTTTTTTTTTTTTTTTTTTAAGATATTTTTTTGCGGCTTACGCCTTTTTATTGATTTTTGAAGGGACAGACAGTAGGCTGACAGGAAACGGGAGAGAGATGGGGGGATGACATGCAGTAAAGGCCGTGTCGGGTCCGGGAGTCGAACCCGCGGCACACTGCGACTGGATTACCAGTCCGGTGCCCAGACCGTTACGCTACGGCCTGGGCCGATTTGAGGCATTTTGTTCCAAAAATGTGTTTTGGAAAAATCCACCTGTTGCTGGCGCTATAACAGGCCAATGTGAAAAGCGTGGGATATATTCCTCAGCCTAGTAGGAAAGTCTTTAAACGATTTCACGCAAATTGCACGCTGCGTTCATGATTTGAGGCTTTTTGTTCAAAACGGGCCAATCCTGCAAACTTTGAAAGCCAATACTAGCCAATTAAAGTGGAATGTGAAATATCGTAAAGATCCGTCTTGAACACATGACTATAGAGATAGTGTGTAACGATTTGCGGGATGTTTGGACAGAATCTGGAGGAGTAATATAAAAAAAAATGTTTTTTCAAAAGTCGGCCTCCTGGTGGCACTATAACAGGCCGTTCTGGAAACTTTGGGGCAGAGGTTCATTGTTAGCATCCAGGGAGTGTGTGTGCAAAGTTTTGCATCGCCCGGGTTAACGGTGCCGGGGATTAGCTGTACACAGACAGACGGACGGATGGACGGACACACACACACACACACACACGTGTGGAACGTATGCGTTCCAATAATGGCATCTCACCTCTCCATCTGCTTCAGCTGCTTCTCCTCTCTGGCCTGGGTCTTCATTTGCTGCACCTCAATGCTGTCATTCTTGCGACGCCGCATGTACAGCTCATGGTTGCCCATGCACAGCGCCAGGATGCCCTTGTTAACTCTCAGACGAGGTGCTAAGAATATAAAATCCTGAAAAGTACACAATGGCAATTGTTTTGTGACAACAGTTTTGTGGTGTCCTGTGTGGAGACTTTCACTGCTCATTTAAGTTATTATTATTAAATATGATTTGTTTTGCAATAGTAAAAAAGCCCAAAGATATATTTGAGAGAAAATATGTGACTACTAAAACATGTCTTAAAAAATGTGTGTTCTTTATAGTTGATTCTTTTGGCCTTTTGCTGGACAGTCAATGTCAATGCAATTGTATAATAAAAAATGTATTGATTGTGTCAAACATCTTACGCAACCTTGAATGTTTACATTTCACAAACAATTATTTTAAGATGTTTTTAAAGACAAAATAAACTTTCATCTGAACATTCCTCAAAGGGAAGGATACCATTGTCATGAAGCACTTACAGGAGCTTTCTTATCTATGGGCTTGATGATGAATTTCTTGTCATTGAAAGAAATGTTTCTAATTTCACTCCAGGGAAATCCAATCTTTGGAGTGAGTCTGCAAACAAGTAGGGAAGACAGAACAGACAGAGTCATTTGACAGTGAACAGGACATTCATTCAGAAAGAATGAAACACACTTTAGCATTCTCATGCTGTAACAGACCTTGGAGGATGAAGTCATTGACATCTAAAAAGTGGATAGTACAAATAAAATGAGAATAAAAAGAGGCACTCTCTTTTTTCTTTTACCAGTTACAATAAATTTGGCTGCATAGCCTGAGATAACCTGACAGCTTAGTAGGATGCACAGCATGTACTGGTGCACATTATACAACAACGGCAGGGAATGAATGAAGCACCCCTCTGTTGTGGTGGATTCAGAAGAATTAGGTCAATGGCCCCTTAAAAACAACAGTCATGTTTGCGGTCAAACATGATAGCATACAAGTGATAGTTATTTGGAGAGTAGTACTGCAGGGGTCAATGACTCAGATTGACTCCCAGACTGTTGGCCTTGTCTCGTCTACAGGGCTTCAGGTATCAATCTCAATACATATATGAGGTCATTAACAGAATATCACAAATATAATAATATTTGCATAAATAATATGCTATAATTTATAAACTCCTTATACAGTATCAATTTGATATAATGCAATGAAAAGAGACAGTAAGTGTGAGTATCTGTGTGTGTGTTTACTGTTTATGAGAGATAGAGAAAGAAAGAATAAGAGGAGAGTGAAAGTGGATGAGTCATATTACATGGGTCAGCATTAGCCTTGGTAGCCAGGCTTTTATTTTTGTTCGCATCGGCTAGGTCAGCATTGACCAAACAACATTTCAAGTGCAGGGCCAAACCAAACGTCCCATTTGTTAGAAACTGGGACACTGAGTCGTTGAATTACCTGTCGTCCTTTTCATAGATGTTAAGTCCAAGAGCATCTACTCCCAGCCACAGGTCTGTGCCCTTCTTGTTCTTAATCTCAAAGTAGTTCACGCCATACATCTCCAGATCCTGGGATATCTTCAGGTACTCCAACACAGCATCTTCCCTGTTCAGAAGAACAACAAAGATGAGTCAAAAGTGAAAGAGAAACAAAAGCTATGTTCTATCATTTATTTACCTTTGTAGTCAACTTGAAATGTATGATATTGCATGTGAGATTACCTGATCGCTGTGCCATGAAAGAAAGGAAATGGAAAATGATTTGTTGTTGATATTGAGTGAATGAGTGAATCATCATTCAATCAATGCATTTCACTACCATCATCATTAAAATCATCATCAAATTACGTCAGAACGTAATATAATACATTACCAAGTAATGCTTTGATTTGATTTTGGTTAAAGAACACAATATAACTTAAACCTATTTAAGTTTCCAATGTGGTCCTGCAAAACTGTTTCTGAAAGTAATGTTACAACATGACGTAGTAATAATAATAATATTACCCAATTTGCAAAAGTAATGGATTAATATGACTTAATTACTCATGAAAGTAATATTATAACCTAATGCATTACAGCAACCCTGAGTTTGTGTGTAAACTGGTGTTGACTCACTTCAGCATTGCTCTGTGCTCCTCATGCCAAACTTGTATCCTCTCCTCCCATTGGTCCTTGGACATCTTGTGTTGGTCCAGCACTCTGATGTGACAGAAAGCTTATCAGTAACCATTTGGTCAAAATGTAAACCGTCTATGTATACATAGTGCTAACTCGAACACATACAGTACATTGTTGTGACTTACAGAATGTCTTGGGTTCTTTCTTGCAACATGTGAATGAGTTTCACGTAATACATTGGAGAATGAATAATAGAGTGGCGGCCATCAAGGGGCCACTCAGTGGCCAGAAACCAACTGTAGATATCTGACTACAGCACTATGTATACACAGAATATAGCCCTGAGGCTAACATAGCAGCCTTCAGATTGGAACTTCACTCTGAAATTCCCTGACTGGTTGGGAGAAACTAAGATTATCTTGTTTGAGTTGTGAGGAGCTACTGTAATAAAACCCAATGCATACATTACCCGCGCGCACACGCACGCACGCACGCATGCACGCACACACACACACACACACACACACACACACACACACACACACACACACACACACACACACACACACACACACACACACACACACACACACACACACACACACACACACACACACACACACACACACACACACACACACACAAAACATCAAGATCAATTTCACCTCTTGGGCAGTAGGCGCTCAGATGTCAGGTAGCCAGACTGGTGCACAGATTTAGTGAAGTCCCCTAACTTGGCCTGAATAGAGTAGGAGGCCAGTAGCACGGCGGTCTCAGGAGGACAGTAGATTTCATCTGACAAGATGTCTTCTTTCACCTGCAGGAAAAACAGCCTCTGGGTGATGTCCTGGATCAGTTCATCTGACGCTTCCTCCGGGTAGAACTTAGCCCGGAACTTGAACTGGAGGGGGTTCTCCTTCCTCACCTCCTGGGCAGTGACCTGAGGAGAGGATAGAGATGTAGTCAAGTGATATTGTGAGAAGAATACAGCAGAATAGACCACAGTAACATGTATTATCATAAGGTATATCTATTTTATTTTACTGAACTCAAAAGAGCTTACAGTATGAAATGCTGAAGCAATACATGTATACAGACCTTTTTGTCAAATTTCAGCCATGTGAAAAATCCTTTGCTGTCCACGAACTGCAGTCCAAAGTACCAGACTTCTCGCAGGCCGATGGTTCTCACAACCTTGGGGAGACCAGAGAAAATGCAAGGTGTACTGTAACAACAGGCGGAATGAGCATCAGAAACACCATAACTTAATCCCTATATAATACTTTATTATATGACGCTGAGTTGAAAGAAGTTAATTCAAGTACATTAAATGTTTCAGATATTGTCTTAATGTCTTGGCATAATTTGTGCAGATATACTTGAGCCAAATCATTTGGTAAACTACATAGAATGGTATCGGATTGGATTCTGTCAGTTCCAATACTGTCTACTGCTGACACCTTTTTTTCTTTTTTTCCTTTTTTTCTTTTTTTTGGGACAATGATAATGAGTTATTCAGTTATATCAAATGAAAGATAATGACAGGTAATGTAAATTCCACATACAATACATAATAAAAAATATATATAAATGTGATAAACACCAAAAAACAGTTAAACAATGACAAATGTGAACAGACAAACAAAACAAAGACAACAGGACAGACACTCTTGCTCTCAAACAAACACGTTGTTGTAAATTAACTGAATTACAGACATTTCTTTGTAAATGAGAAAAGAAAATAAAGAAAAAAAAAAAACTCAGTTCCTTTTTTTTCTTTTCTTTTCTTTCCAATTTTCTATTATGTTATCTATTGTGTAGGAGGGGTTAGCGTGCACCTATTGAAATGATCAATGAAGGGTTGCCATGTCTGGTAAAATCTATCTTCACTCCCTCTCAATTCAAACTTTATCTTTTCCAATTGAAGTAGTGCATAACATCTTTCATAAGTGTAGTGTGAGTGGGAACCTGTGCTCGTTTCCAATTCAACAGTATCAGTCTGCGAGCCAGTAGAGTCACATATTTGACCATGTTATATTGGAAAGTATGTAACACTGTCAGGCTACATCGGAGCCTACATTATTCAATTTCCCAAGTACCTATACTCCAGATGTGGTTGTAGCTCTGTGTAGCTCTGCATGCCCTCAAATGCCGGTACACTCATTCTGTTAATCTTTATTTATCCACTGAAAGATAGTTATATTATATGAACATGGAGGGTCTTCTACATCAATGCCATAAATACTCACACCTGCTACTTTAATTAATAGAGTTTATTGCGACCGTAGGCCGCAGATTACTATGAAAACCTGCAAAACCCGTCTGTCGCTCACACCTCCATATATGGTTGTTAGTCCATCACGCCTCGTGACACACTCCATATATGGCTGTCTTCATATATGAAGATCACGACACCTCGTGACATGCTCCTGAAGGTGGTCAGTCCATTAGGCCAGCTCCTGACAAAGCTCCATATATGGCCGTCTCCATATATGAAGATCACGACAATGTCGATCTGACATCATCAAACCCTCTACACTCAAGACATATATGGCCATGAACCCTGGCCATACCTGTTTTTCATTGTGCATTTTGGTCAATGAAAAACAGGAGAAATATAGGCCTATGGGAATGTCAATATATATTGCCATATTGTGACAGTCTCATGATAACCGGTGTGGTTGCCGTGACGCGAGTCACACTTGCAAATGAACCAAGTTGGTACAACACATGGATCTCCATATGTGGAGCTGACTATCATCACCTGGATCTCCATATATGAAGATCACAACACTGACCTCATCAAACCCTGGATAACCATACATGGTTTGACATACTAGATCTGCATATATGGAGCCAGCCAGCAACTCTAAATCTGACCTCACTGACACCAGATTAATAGTTTTACTCCTGCTTCTCAACTGTGCCGTATTAAGAAGCTAGCGCAACCTCACCCTTTAGGGCGAGGTCGTTTCTCACCCTCAGGGTGTCTTACTAGTTTATATGCTGTGATATGTTGTAAGCTTGTAGATCAGCTTTTTTTGGTGAGTGACACCATCATACAACAAAGTATAAACTAGTCTTTAGCTTCACAGTACAAACACAGCTCAACTCAAGTGTGGATTAACAACCTTGCTCAAGGGCAGTACTTAACTGTACCCTTGCATTACAAAACTGGTCTGAAAGCTACAGCACACTAACCTGGTCAAAGAGCTGCTTTCCTGTAGTGTTTGGGTGGAAAGAAAACTCCAGCTCTGCATCCATGGTGGTGACCCGAACATTGACCTGCAGCAGAAAGGGTCGTTACAAATTCTTGTTTAGTCATGAGATATGGCTGAGGCCCTCTGTTAGTACGCTACTGTCTCATCTACCTGTGTCCTGTGATCCAAGCATTTAGCAATTGTGCTAGTTCAAAAGATAAAATGGTGTATTTCATATCATGTGTTCTTTTGGCTTGTTAAATGACATTATATACAGTACCTGAAGACTATAAATAGGGTTGGACAGTTAGGGAGATTCTAAGCCAAGGGTAGTTGGATGACAGGGGCCCTCAAAGATACTGCGGTTTATATCGTTTCTATGACCCATATATATATATACATATATATTTATTACCCAAAGAGAAAGGTCATCATGGGATCTGGAATGGTCTTCTTTACTTGGACACATTGTCCTTCAAAACACTCTTCACACATATTACTTACAGTTGAACTATACCTTTAATTCAGAACTGTGAAGTGGATTGTTCATAAACCATAATTGCTTGCTATCTCACTAGACTTTGGACTACCCTTGTGAAGTACTACAAGGTTGCTCAAATGGAGATTAAAATATCCAAATAGTCAGTGCTTGCCAAGATGCTTGTGACTAAGATCAGATATCACAACACGAGCAAATCACACTAATTACTATTAGTCTATTATTTTTTGTTTGTTCAATAGCAAACATAGTTTACAAAGCTAACAATGTCTAACGTCATTATGTAAGCTACTTTAGCGATTTAGTATGATGGTCACTTTAGTCATTGTAACTTTGTTGAATGGAAAAAATGAATCACAATTGGAGATACTGTACAACAATTGCACAAAGTGTGCAATGACCCTTTGACAGCTCTGAAACAGCATTGACCAGTAACAGAGTTACACAATCTTTTTATGAACTTACACTAGAGCACGCCCCGGGAGCTATAAAGATAAACTCACTGAAACTTAGGTCACAAAACCAATATCCATTTATAAAGACCACAGTCTTACTTTCCAACTGTTTCCACCCTCATGATCATTTGCACAATATACTATCTTTCACTCTTAAAGTTTCAGATCTTGATAATGCATTCCTTTTTACTAGTAACCACTGTTCCTTTGAATTTTTAAAAACTCAATGAGTTGGAGTATTTCCTTTATCAAAACAGTTATCCAAATGTGTACTGGCAGGATTCAGTGATATTGCTGCTTCACATTCACTTTTATACAAGTGATATCTTTATCCACCTCTTTAAACAAGGGCCTAACA
Organism: Protomyctophum parallelum; assembly: GCF_964188405.1. Lineage (NCBI taxonomy): Eukaryota > Metazoa > Chordata > Actinopteri > Myctophiformes > Myctophidae > Protomyctophum > Protomyctophum parallelum. The sequence continues at coordinate 29,602,412 of NC_139718.1, read as the reverse complement.
ATTGCACACATCAAACACTTCAATCGTTCATACAAACATTATTTCTGTCATTAATGTGTCCACATTACTCATAAATGTGAGTTGTTTCTCATGCCACAGAAATGTCAGAAAAACGGAGTCAGGTGTCCGTATCAAGAATGACCCCTGTGTGGGTTGCTTTCTCCTTGGAATGCCGATAAGAGGCCTGTTCTAGGTGCTCATATAGAGGGTATAGTTGCAGGGTCTCTTATCACCAAGGTTTTCTAAAGACTATACTATGCCACATTTCAAGAATTCCTATTGTGGATATTCTAACAGCAAATATTATTTTCTTTTGGGCTCTCCCTTAACTGATGTGGGGAAAGGTAACAGAATTAATTACAATTGCCATATATGCACAATCAAAAGAGAATGTGAATAAAGTCAATTTGAGTAAAAAGGTTAAACCATGAATTTATGAGCTGTTTGGGAAGGCCATTCAGGCAATTCACAAGTAAAATGCAAACACACACAGCCAACACAACCTAATTCTTACCATGAAGTAAGTATGACATCGTCATGAATGTGAGGGGTATAGGTCAAACTGAGTTTGGTTAATGAATACATTCCCGGAAGGCCAGATCTCTCTGATTCACAAGTTTGAGAATGAAAGAATCTAGAAGACAGCTACTTAATAACATAAGCAACTAAAATAAAGTATGGTAAAATCTCGCTGAAATATTAACAATAGCTATTAATAAATAGGCTATTATTCAGTCAATTAGGAAAATGTGCTGTCCACATACTGTATATTTCAGTCACAATACAAGACGATTTCTTTTGAGCATAAATTCACTCAGAATTCTGTTTATCAGTGCGCCAAGTTTAACATTCACATAAGTAAGAAACATTGTTATAACACATTCGGTTACCTTAAACTTAAACATCTTCAAAATGAGAACATCTTACCGTTTTGGGCATCTTGACTCCGAATGTTACACCAGCTCCAACCAAAAAGAACACCGTTCCCGAACCTGACTGAGAGTGCAGTGGCCTTCCCCCTGGCGGAAAGCTGATAAAGAACACTGCAGCTCCTGCACAACTCCCACCGGCACACTCAAGGGTAGGGCTTCTGACCTTTGAACTCCGCTGTAGATGACTCTAACACTGTCGGTGGTAGGTGTGACTTAACAGGGCATCTTCCGGCCTCACCTCCATTACACATCCAGTTCCTCTGGACAGGTATAGGCTTGGGTGGACGAATGCTTCCACCCATAAATGTTCACCTGTGACTGTGACTTAACTGTTGTGAACTTTGATCGGAGCATGTTGGGCTATATAGCCTCGAGGTTCTATTTATGTATCCTATTTGGTGATTATTGCCTGACTGCACATTGGAATCAACAACTTGATGTTTATATAGACTGATATACTATACATATGTATATTTGTCCGCATCTGTTGTATTTGCTGCACTGTCCTGTTGTATAATACAACAATAATAATAATAATAATGGAAATATATCTATCTTCTATCTATCTATAAATGCACCAAGTCTCTGTCTGTGTGTAATCCACATAACTTGAGAACCGAGTTCAAACGCCACCGCAAGGGGTGCAGTGGCCGGTGTCGAGTCGGTCGGACCCACGGTTGTCCGGAACCACCCCAAAAAGGCCTCTGACCGGGCTCTGGACAGGGCCCCTGCCCAGTCCATATATGGAGCTGGCCTTTTTTGACAACATTCTGACGTCTGCATATACTCCATATTTGCCTGACAAAGAACTCCATATACTGTTTGGGCATAAAAGGGACACAGACATATAAGGGTGGGGCATTCATTTCCTACTTGCATCGTTCCAAGTAGGCCAGTGCCCAACGGGCACCGCTGTAGAAGCCCCACAAGCACTGCTCTAGTATATTATATTTGACATAAGTATACAACCTGACATAATTTTGGAACAGAATATATTTAAACTGTTATTAAAAGTCCAGGGAGGGTGAACTCTGTCCATACAATATAGCGACTACTACAGATTGGACAGGGCCGGTGCCTGTTCAGCAGGGTGTGGATCTAGGAGGAATATCATGTACCTCTGCATGCATTACTATTTACTTCCTCAGGAGAAAAGTTTTGGTCTTCACATCACACGTGTCAGAGGAGACAAGTGGTTGTCTTGTCTGTGCTTTCCCTAGAACCAACTGTAAGAGTTAGCACTGACAAGGAACTAGTATATATTTTTCATGTGATACCTGCTTTATAGTGGAGGTATACTGTTTCCAATATCCAATTTTAGAATATATCCTGCCTGTTTGTGTTGTAAAATATAGAGTAACGGATAGATTTATCTATTCTGTTGTACAGCAACTGTGTCACATGACCACGTCCTTTTGTCAGTATTTACTTATGTAAAGAGTCAATATTTTCTGCACCATTGTAACCATAGGAAAAATTACCGTAAGTACATTATGTACATTATGATTTGGCATTTAGCAGACGTGTTCATCCGGAGCGACATAAAATGTGCAAGATTGAAAGAAAGCGGCATGGAATGAACCCCCAGTCAACCAACAACAGGGTAGGTCAAGAAAATAGATTAAGAAAATGTTCCATAACATAACATAAGTATTATTAACTACTGCAACTGACACTTGATTTGGATGACATAAGAGATTTACGAACTGTAAAAAAAAAAAAAAAAAAAAAAAGATAAAAAAAAAAAAAAAAAAGATTAATATAGCCCCTGTATTCTGACACATTGTTGTGCTCAGATATTACTTCTAATTATCTTTGAATAAAAAGACAATGTATTAATGATATTTATATACACAAACATACACATAACAAAAGAACCATAAACAGAGTGCTTTGGGATGTTTACACATTCAGAGCATTTGAGTACAGTTGTCAACTTAATTACAAACATAAAGGCTGTACGTAAATGTCATTGAACATTGTTCATATCTTTTGGAACCTTTTATTTTAATTGTATACATTACTAATGAAATGGCAGATCTCCAGAAAAAACAGTTGTCACACAGTGACATTATATACTTTAAACATACATACTGTTTTGTATTTCCTTCATTTGACCTTTTTTTTTCAATCACAACAAAAGGGAGGAGAGTATTTATGCTCACTTACTGTATGGTCAAATCCCTAATGTCAAATACAATCCTTGTTTTGAAAAAAAATCAAGAATCAAGAAGCCTCCACATCAATATACGTATATTAAAAAGGATAACGTGTGCTTTGAATGGATTTCACAGGTGCTACTCAACTTAATCAGCTGAAGTAATATGAAAATCCATAAGAATAAACTAGTAATTTCTAGTAGTAGTAGTTTCCTCCACCTGCATTATGTTTCCTTATGTATTGGTGATAACTTTCTCACTGTTGGACAAATACTGAATGTATGTTTTACAATTTGCACTGTGTAAATGTAATATAAAGCCTGATAAATGTACCTTTAACGATAAATTACTCAAAAGGTGTAATATAAAAAGGTCCTTTCAAAATGTGAAAATATATTTAACTCGTCTCTCTATGTGAAAATAGATTAGAACTCATCTCTCTTGAGTTGGAAATGGGGCTGGTCCTCAGGTTTGAAGTTCTCATTTGGACTGCCATCCTCATTGAGGATACAAGACGCAGTGTAACCCACGATGGGGTATTTGGCTTTGTATGTTCCCTCAAATACACTGTCCAGGGATTTCAGTTCCTCTTCTGTCAGGCCCGTCTGTCAAACAATAGAAGGGAAGAAACGTTCCTGAAACATTCAAATTACATTTTTAACATTTAAATTAGAGCTGGGACTCGATTAAAAAAATTAATCTAATTAATCAGAGGCTTTGCGATGAATTAATCTAGATTAATCTCATTTTAATCGCATATCATTATTTGACCCGAGAACAGTGAGAAAGCAATTTTTTCAAATGGATTTTGGTATACTAGTGAATCAATGAATAGTGAATACATAAGTTTAAGCAATAAAACATTGTTTTTGTAGTAATAGGGGTAATAATTCTTTATTGAATAATTGCACACAACTGTGCTGTAATCCACGCTACCATCGGATAGCCTTTTAAATCCTATTTCCAATCCACGGGGACAAGCAAAGTGATCTCAGCGGCTTCCCCCAGTCTGGTGAACTATCTGTGGTTTCTGGTGGTGTTATTGTCTGAAGAGGACACGGACACTTGGTGCGCAGGTCCGTCTGAAAACTGTCCAGTGACAACGTTCCGCGGTGAAAAGAATAGTGCGATTAATATGCGTTAATTTTTTTAATGCATACATTTTTCTGTAGTTAATTAATCGTAATTAATCGCAATTAGTCCCGGCCCTAATTTAAGGCATTTCCTCAAATAGGAAATAGGTTAGGGCAGTGGTTTCCAAACTTTTCAGGTGGAGACCCAAAAGAGAGATTAGACATTTGCCTGCGACCCAAAATATTGAAAATAGCAGATCTACAATGAGCACACAGATCAAATTATCTTAAATTACTAGATTACCACCATCAAAACAACTAATATTGATGTAGTCACAATCACGTGTATTAAAGATGCAACATATCAATATCTGTTGTAATCATGGATTTGTTTTTACATCCGGATAGCCCGTCCAGGACAGGCTTCAGGCACGCCTCCTCTGGAGACTCAGATCTGAAGTTTCTGAACCCACTTGATTTGGCGTTGGGAACCCGTTGGGACCGCATGCCCTTGCTAATGTCGACCCCAGGCAGGGTTTGAACCCACGCATGAAAGGCATAAGCTCTAACCACTACACTAGGGTAGTCAGTTGTAATCATCCTCTCTGTTATTTAACTAGAGTGAGTGCCTAGGATGTTACAACACTGGCGTCTTTAGAGGCACTTTTTATGTCAAATAAAAGTAATACTTGTTCATGCTCCAACTTATTTCTGCTTTTCATCAACTCACAGTGTCAGATGTCAAGTCTGCAGGATCTAGGGACATTTTAGCCACAGCCCTTGTAGTATCCTTGCCAACCAGGGCGTTGTATGGCGCATCTTTACCATAGAACTCTACAGAAAACAAAATACAAATGTGTCAATTACATTTTATTTAACTTTTGATTTAGATAAGACTGAGGCAGCATTAGAGCAAGCCTAATAATCAAAGGGATATGAATACGGTAATAATAATAAACATAGTATTTTTGTTACATCTACTGGGATGTTAAACATTAACAACCAATGCCACGCCAATAACGAGGTCCTACAAATTATTGTTCATCATGGGTGACAGAGCTGTGTGACCTCACCCATGAAGTTATCAGTGATAAGTTCATGTTCAGGTTCAGTTCAGTAAGGTCGCAAGCCCACCTTATTTCTGTTATTTACCTTTTCCCTTGGTAACATCAAACACCACTCCTTTTATTGCCATGTAAATAGGCTGTCCCTCCTAAAACAGGAGATCAGATAGATGAATCATTACCAAGGCAACTCCATATAAAACCGGGACGCGCACAGCCATCTCTTTCTCGCTCGCTCTCGCGCGCTAGACTTGCATGGCAACTTACCTCGCTCCCGTCATATTTTGTCAGCTCTTTCTCAGTGAACAAACGGACAGGTTTGCTGGCAGGTTTATGTTTCAATTTAATATCTTCCGCCAAAGTCGTATACAGTAGAATGGTTAACATGACACAGAGTTGTAGCGTTGCCATGGTTAACCCCTGAAGTTGAGCCTAACGCGGAAATTGCGCCTCCTTCCTGTGTACTACAGTCATGTGTGCATTTAGCACACTGTGATTGGCCACAGCACAGCAAGCCACAGTTGTTGTGTGAAACAAATCATTGATGGATGTATTACATTTAGAACCCATAATCAATCAGTGTCTCAGTCACATGCACGGACAGACCCCTTTATATTAAAACAAAACATTGCTACGTGAACATTTATAGCATAGGTATGTTTCTTGACAGACACTTCCACAATTTCTCAGTTCAAAATACTCTGGATTCAGGATTCTATGTAAGACAAAGATTGATGTAAGACACAGAATCACAGAACAAAGATGTGCACACTTCAATTAAGTACCCACTGCCCAGGTATGCAGTCCCCACTTGACCCAAAGGTGCACTGGCCGCTGTTGCAGTTCACAAACAAATTTTTCAAGGCTTGGATCGAGGGCCTATAGTGCCCTAGTCGCAGGCTACACAAACTGGTTTAACGCTAGGAGGCTTTTCTTCGAGGACGCATGCAGGCCAGGAGGGAAGTGAATATATTAACCAAGGGAAGCCTGGGAAGGAGTAGAGACGTGTCGTGACAAAATAAGTTGTTGTGACTCCGCCACTGGGTGAAGAAGCAGGGAAACACTATCCCCCCAAAATGCAGCATTTTAGTATTACAGTTCATTTTCTGACCTTTAACTAATGAATACCGAGCCGGAGTATTCGATCAATTATTCATTGAAAGAAGTCCATCGGAATGCTTAGGAGGGAGCGCTCCCCTACATACCAGGAGGTGAGCTTGAAGCTAAGTGTTTGAAGTAGTGTTACTGTTTACACAGTTGCCAGTGAATGCTCTGTTATCTTTCAGGTTTCCTTTCCATTGTTAACAGAACAAAAACAATGTGCACATTGCATTTTAGCGTGAGCTGATCGAAGATAGAAAGAACGTTTCTATCATGTGACTGTAAGCAGCAGTGCTTGAACTGTCCGTCGCAGGTACGATGGTGTCGCGCGTTTAAAACGGCAAATATACACGCTCACAACGCCTTCAGACATGCTTCAGACACAACACGTTGTGAGCTTGTAGAGCGGCTATTTTCGGGTGCGCCACCGTCATGCGACGAAGTATACAGTCATGCTTTACAGCTGACAGACTCAGAGATGAGGCATGTTTTGTTTGTTTGCTTTCTTCGGCACGTAATCATACTGTACCAACCAGACCACGAGAGTTGCTGTTGATTGATTGAAGTATTAACAGTTTGGAGAATTACAGTACATTTCTAGTACAACTCAACACAACTAGCCTGTTAATTGTGGACGACACCATAAAGCATTACACTTGTTTACAACAGGGTCCGCCATGTTCAATTCATAGAGAAAAATAAATATAGCCAAAAACAGGAAATCGTCTAGCCCAAACATTTAGACCGTAGAGGTTTTTTTTATTCTGACTGAAAAAACCTCTAGAGTCTAAATGTTTGGGCTAGAAATCGTCATAGAGGTCATGAATCTCATGATAATTATGCGTTTATGCTGTCTCAGTATACTTTACTTAAGTAGCATGTGATGCACACTCTTTCAAAACCATTTGTGTGATACTAGAATTTCGCGGCCCATCCCAGAGTTACGTTGCCGCGCACTATGGGAAGAAGGAAATTGCGGGAGTTGACTCCACATGTAGTAATGGATGGGTTATTAGTTATTATTATGTGTCCTTATTAGTGTAGTGTAGTCAACACGTTATGGCTCATACACACTGCCCGGTATTTGCTCCGATTATGCTGTCGGGGAGCATTTTTGGCGCTGGCCGACAAAACCCCTGATCTGACGTTAAGCGGTGGCCAAAAGTTATAGATCACAAAGGCTTTGCAGGTAGAGCACATGACACATGCTTTGTCTCAACCATTACTCAATGGCTCTGGTCTCAGCCAACACGGTGGATATTTTGACATTCCGTATTTATTTATTTTTTATGTTGCCACTACTGTTGGAGCAGCCATAAACTACACAGGTTCATCTCGATGTTCTGGACATCTTTGTAATGTTAGTGTTAGTAAAAAGAAGGTAAAAGAGTAAAGTTTGAGGCATACTAACATCAGTCACTCTGCCGTTCACTGTAGTGGAAGAGATGCGCCTGGTGGTTTAAACCCTGCAGCTACGTCGAGTCCGTCTACAGGAAATACATAGGCTGCGACCATGAAACCGCTATGGAATCGGTCTATAGGCTGCACGGCTATTCCTGTGTGTGTGGTGTGTGTGTGTGTGTGTGTGTGTGTGTGTGTGTGTGTGTGGCGAGAGAGAGAGATCGTGGCTTCCAGGCGTGTGTGTGTGTGTGTGTGTGGGCGCAATGAAATGTACTCGGCAGTATGGCTGGCAGGCGAAATGGCGAATTCGAACGGTGTAATTGTAATAGTTTGGGACAAACCAAAAACTGTGAAAGAGCAATGTCGATGTAACTAAGAGATTCGCTGAGAGAGCGATATTTAATATACAGAGATTTAGAAGGAATGAGCAAAATCGTGAGGCGAAAGTTCCTCTCCTTCCTCGTTTCTCTTCTCCTGCGGGAGATCAAAATCAGATTCTGAGAGCTAGTGTGGGCCTATTAGAAGACGAAGGTTCGCGAATTGTAAGCGAGTCGTAGTGTGTGTTGAATGGCATTTGTGGGCTTGTGAATGAATTTTCTCACATGTAATTTGTGCTCACTTGCATAGACCTGGCGAATTTAGCGTGGTGAAAGGGCAACAGTGTTGCGGGGGTGTGGGTGCTTCGGGCGATAATGTTTGTAGTAAACAAATGCATTGGCGGCATGAGTGTGGACGGGAGGCATTTTTGGTGGCAGTGCCAGTGCCAGTGTTTGGCGGGTGGTGTCGAGTTTTGGCGTTGGGCGCGATAGGAGGAGATGGGTCCCGAACACTGCGAAGGTAAGTGTGTGACGTCACTGCCGTGTGAGTGTGTGTGGGTGTAGTGTGTAAGATGGTGTTGTGGGTGTTGCAATAGTGACGTAGCTGTTGTGGCTTTGGGTTTCTTGCCATGTGTTGGGTACAACTTCTCCAATATAGAATAGATATATATATAGTTCTCATTGTTGCTCAGGCTGTGCAAATACATTTTGTTTTACTATACACCCTATTTCATCTTAATGTAATATAGCCTATAGTACCTACAAATCAACAAAACTAGTCGTACTACTCTGTACTATACCAATACCATATAGGCTGCTCTGCTTTGAGAGCTTTACTTGATTTTGTTTTCACAAATGTGGGTTTCAAATATAGCAGCAATCAGGGGCGAATTCTTTTTATAACTGTCAGGGGTTCCTATTTTCTTCAGGGGTGCTCCAGCTACCAGGCACCCCTGTAGTTGTTGTTGCTTTAAAAAAGATATATTCAAAGACAAGACAGTATAACAGAGTAACTAGTAAAAAAAAAACTACATCTGTACATTTTGACAATCAGCTTTCTTCTTAATGGACTGTATATGATATGGAACACATTGCCAAACTGATATAAAAATAATTCCAGATATACATGTTTTGATTGTTTTCATAACAAAGGTATCTAAAAGCAAACCATTTTATCATTGTATTGTTGTTTTGTTTTAGTTGTTTCACCTCACGTGTGTATTTGTTTGTGATCATGTTTGTTTTATTGTACCTCCTAAGTGTATTTTGGTTTTATGATAATGGAAGTTGAACATTAGCCATATAAACTCTCTGCACACCAGTTTCATATGTACCTATTAAATAAAGATCAACTAATGATACAGTGCTAAAATATCTGACTTTACAGTTTGATGATGAAGAAGAGAACCAGTCTCCAGACCTTTTCCAAGACGTTACCGATGATCCAGACCCAGAGGAGTGTAATGGCAGTATCTCACAAGGTGAACCATGTCTCTGTCGTACTATGTCAAGGCCTTGATATGGCCAGGGATGTGGTGGATGGTAGATTAATTTACCTACTAATGTGGTACCTTTTGTGAACACAAAATATGTTTATTTTTTTCTTTTAGAAAATTAAATATAGATGAAATACAAATTAATAATGTTGTTTCGCACTTCAAAATAGGGTAGTTTTCAGATCTTTATTTATTTATATTGACTAGAGATTCCTCCTTGGGGTTTTGCTTCCACAAGGAGTTTAGTATGTGTAGAAACTAAAAGGTGCTCTCATTTGCTCACTTCTGTACCCCCTTTTCTGTTTTCTAGGCACTCCCTTGTATTCTGTGTATTGAAAAGGTGCCTCGGTTCACTAATTGTAATAACCTATTTTTCTTTCCTTTCAATGCAGAGGATGACGGTAAAGATGGCTCACCATCGATGAAATTCAACAAAGCATGCCTGAAAAATGTATTCACGGTTGTGCTCATCTTTATCTACCTGCTGCTCACCGCGGTGGCTGTCTTCCTGGCCTACCAAACCATCACTGACTTTTTGGAGAAATTCAATCACCCTGTCATGTCCGTAACTTACAAAGAGATGGACTCATTTTGTCGTCCTGGTGTGTATGAATATTGAATAATAATTTTGGGTATAAATTATGGACATAACTTGGAAAATGTGTACCTGTCGGAGCATACAGTGATCATAAATGTTTTTTATACAAACAGAAAGACTAAATGTCATTCTACCTTCACCCTAGCCGCGACAAACCAACAGCCTACAAGTCATTTTCAATAGAGCCAGCGATATAAAGTTACAAGTTGACACCCAAAATGTGTTGCTGCATCACAAAAATAGTTGAGCTGGCTTCAACCTTTTTCATTGCTCCAATAAAGCAGGGAAGCATCATTTAATCATGTCTTATTTCACAATTTAGATTCTCCTACCCCCTCCCCACAATTCCTACTCTGTTCTGTAAAAAGGAAGAACAACTCATATTGGTGTTAAATAGTTCAAATCAGATTGAATACTTTCCTAATATGTTTGATAACAATGTACTGTATAGGTTATGCAGTAACCATAACCATTGTAAATGCAATAACCATACTTGGTTATTGTAAAGCTTTTGCCGCTAGTCTGAACGGCTGCATGTAGCCTAATTATTTTGCTTTTCAAAAGTCTTCCCTGATTTAGTTGTCCCAACTCAATGTTAAGTAATTACTGACTTACAACACCAGCATGTGGAATGGTGTGCAACACAGTGAAGTGCATGCAAGCCAATAAGCAAGTGTTGCTTCAGCTTATTTGTCTTTGTGGTTTTGGCATTATTACATGTTATGTATTCCATGTTTTCTTCTTTGAACAGGCATTGCTTTGTATCCAGGGAAGGCTCAACTGCTCGGTTGCAAGCATCACTACCATGACTATATACCTCCTTTAGTGGAGCCAGGGAAGCCTCAGGAAAGTGACTGTGTGATAGAAAACGTTACTTACATAGGCCCATTCACAAATCAAACAAAGGTCAGTGACACACTCCTATGATTTATTGGTAACGAGGAACGCTCGCCCCAAACACTGTTGTGCCCATGTTTTGCACTGAACTTTCGCCCCCAGTAGTGGACCACTCGCCCCACTTGGCACAGAGCGCTCGCCCCCAGCGAGGCGGACCAATTGGCCCGCTTGGTGAGAACAGACTACAGTAGTAGTACAGCCCTAGGAAGCAGTTAGGCAAAAAACAGTTTAATTACAACGATGGAGACACAGCGTCTGAAACAGACTTGAGCCACGAGAGGCACCGCCGGCAAGTGAGTCGAATGTGACAAAGTCCTCTTCAGCCGACGCAGCACAGTTCGAGTTACGACAGAAAATAATAACCCCCCACCCCACCCACTAGTCTTGTTAACCCTGAGACGTCAAAAGTGGCCAAATGGCCAGAAATACCTGGTGGGTTCGACTGTTCCGAGGTCACCGGATTTTACCGGGGTGAATGGAATTTGCTGGACAGAAACATGTGATTCTGATTATTCCGAGGTTGCCGGATTTGAACCAGGGCGAGTGTGTTTTGGGGCGAGCATTCCTGAATTTGATATGTTTAGCTGAGTTTCATATAGACATTGAACATATTCCTGTTGCCCATTTTACTTTTACATTATTCTCCGGGGAATCCCTAATGCCATTCCCACACTCCCACCCCCAAGTATTTACGCAAATGGCCACCATGTGGGTATGGTCAAAAGATTCACTGTCATGGGTGGAATCCATGGTGTGAATCTAATATTTACTTTGACCATGAATGTGTAGAGTTTTTTTAATGTCTCTCTATGACGATATTTACACTGCATTATGTGAGCTTAATCTGGATAATGTTATCTGGATATGGAAAAATGATTATTGCTCAATGTAGTCTCAACATTGCAATCAGAATGGGATCAGATCTGCCAGAACACACCTGGAGGTGGTCCGGCTCACATTATGATCGGTTATCAATGTAAAGTCACAGTCGAGATCGGATCACTCATTATTCAGAAGATATATCCATGCAAAGTGTAAATGGGATCTTTGTCTATCCTACTAAAATCGTCTCCTTGATTGTGGTATATCTTTCAGTTAGATGAGTGACTTAAGCCTGATTGATTCATACCTTGTTGCATGATGGTGTAGTGTAGTTCACAACAAGTTGTAATCGAGGCAACTTGTTTTGGAGTGTAGGTCTGCTATTCATGGCATGTGACAACGTCGTGTGGCGAAGTATAAATTAGGCTTGAGAAACCAGAACATTGTGCTAAGAAAAAAAAAACATACTGTCATACTTCCTCCTCTTGTGTGTCTTGTGTTGTAGAAGCAAGCTCTGGTGGTCCGTGGCCCATCTGATGTCAGGAACAAAGAACTGATCTTCATGCAGTTCAGTCAAAATGAAACTGAGGAGGATTTCAGTGCCATCACTTACATGCTTTTTAACAACTACACTGATTTGAATTCAAGGTAAAAAACAAGAAATTATTACATAGTAAATTAGTAATAATGTTTCAAGTGAAAGGCGCTGTCTCCGTCCCCCTTTTTGTCTTTGTTTTCCCCCCCATATTATTATTATTGCGAACGCAGTGAGCCACTTACTATGACAGCAGGGGCTGAGTGTCTGTGTGTGTGTGTGTCACGCTGTGTGGTGTCACGCTGTTACACCACCGGCCCGCCACCAGAGGGCGCAGCTGTGGCACGCACGCACGCACACACACACACACACACACACACACACACACACACACAGGGCGCAGCTGTAGCACACACACACACACACACAACCACACACACACGAGCTGCGTTCGCTTCACGCGTTTGCGCGTCTTACTTGTTACTATTTTAGTAACCTGTATGTTTCTGCAACCTCGCGGCTGCCCTTGTCGCATGACCCGTCCTTGCAAGACCCGTTTCCATTCAGGGAGAAACTGTTTTAGAATAATGTGATTTGACACAATATAAATGGGCTTGATGCTATAAGCATGGTAAAAGCAAACACAGAATTATTTAAGTTCTTAGTAAAAATATTATCATCTGATTATCATAATCACAAATTTGTTATGCCAAGACAATGGTCCGTCTGTGTGATAGTTGCTTTGCTCTTTTATTGATTCATGCAGTAGGTAAGGTACACATGCAGTTAGACCAAAGTGTCAGCTCTGCCATTCTGATTCTCTAGTGCAGATAAATCAAAGTTCATGATAGACTGTGAGAAGAATTACTCCATGTGGACTTTCTCTGGAGGATTCAGAACCTGGGTCAAGATGTCTTTGGTGAAGACCGCTGGGAAAAGCAGCGAAGCTATGGAGTTTCGGCAAGAGGTATCATTTAAGTTTGACATCGTTTTAGTGTTCATTTTGGTTAATTGTTAAAAGAAAAACAATGTCATAATCTATGTTTAATATCTTTCAGGCGGGTGTGGTAAAATTCATTGACAAGAGGCCTGAACAGGAGAGGACCAATCAACTTTTCTTTGTGGTGTTCGAATGGAGAGATCCGTTCATGCAAGAAATCAGACTGGTATGTTCTACCCCTCCCCCGTTCTCTCCCATGTAGTTGTAGTAATAGAAAATAATATAATGGCAATTATTTACTAATATTAGTTTCAGCAGTAGTAGTTTTACAAAATATTAACTATAATTAATATACAGGGTACATAGTGATTTTCAAAACAGAGCCTTAAACATAATCTCAACACTCATTTCCAAACAGATTGTGACTGCGAATCCCTGGAACTCCATAGCCATTCTCTGTGGGGTGTTCATGGCTCTTTTTAAGGCTGCAAACTTTGCTCATTTTACTATCAGATGGATCATCAAGATGCGCAAAAGACACCTGAGAAACAGAACAAGGGAACTTAACCAAATTGGCTGACGCATACTGCAAATAAGCATTTGCATTTCTCACGAAATTGCCGTGAGAAACCATTATTTAACTCATTCACCGCCTAGAACGCTGAGATTCTCTTTTGACGTCTTATTATTTTATTTATCGATTACGTTTCACAACTCTGTTCTGCACCAGTCTGTATCGCTCCAGTTGCCGTGCGAGGGAAGTAAACGGGGAAAAAAAACAGAAGTGACAAGTCTGACAAGTATGATGTCTATGGGAACGGATTTTTTTAGAATCTTTTCCAGGCTGCGTTTTTGATCAAAACAAGCTTGATTTGCGGCTCATAACTAAAGCGTTGATGATCGCAGTTGCAACATGTGTTTTGGGTGAATTAAATAACATTCGCGGGACACATTACATAGCCGATTTTATACTTTCGGTCTTTTCGGTCTTCCGGCTTTCAAAATAAGATCCTCCATTCACATTATGGCTTTCTCGAGTATGAATCCAGCCACTAGATGGCACCAGATGGTTAGTTTGTGATCATTGATTTGACTATTTTTGGGATAACGTCACTACATGCAGTGTTTTGCAATTATTGTTAAGGATTGTAGACACAATTTATTGTTTGGAGATAAATGTATGTCATATTATGCCAGCATTTACATTCTGGTCACATTTTAACAATAATTTCTCACAGAGCTTTAAAGTTGTCTCAATCATTTCTCTAAAAAAGGTCAAATTCACAACGATTGATTTATTGAACCTCTGTGCCTTTTATGTGTGTGTTTTTTTTTTTTAATAATACATTTAATGTTGTAGGTTGAGACAGTTCTGCGGAAGAAAATGGGACTGGATTTTAGTTGTACTATGCTACTGTATATGTAGTTGCACTATGCTATAGCCTATATAATGTATATGTAAATATGAAAACGTTACTGAAGGTTTATGTTTGGTAAGGGATTTAGTGAAACTGTGTCAAAATATTGCTGAAATCGCCTTGCTGGATTGTTCTCGGGTGGATTATAAAGGGACTATCACATCTCTTGTTGTACCTTACATTTGTTAATGTAGCATTCATGGCAACTTCTTATCACACTGTTTGTGCATAACTGTGAAATTATGGCTTTTAAACTACTGACAATGTTCAACTCTATAAGGGCCTAACTTTCAGGAGTCTTTTATGAGAATTACCTGTTTATTATCTATTTAGAGTAGTGCTATTATTGTCACATTATTGGTCTATATTTAAGGTAGTGCTATTACTGTCATGTGACATACTGAACGTAAAGAGTATAGATGTGATTATTATACACATAAGACTACTTCCCGTTGTTTTCTGGATTTTCTTTTCAAAGATTCGCATTGATTCATCATCTGGAATGTACTTGAATTGATCTAAATGATGTTATATGAATAAAAAAAACATTTCAGAAATTCTTGAGTCCTTACTAGCTATTTAGATTAATTACCTGCAGCTTTATTTACCGGTAGATCTAGCCTACAGTTGATCATTGTCAAGGGCAATATCACTCAGTTTAAAATTGCTCATGCCTTAACCTAACCTAGGGCCTTCCCCCAATCATGATCGAGCGGGGCCCCCACAGCGTGTGCATGTGCACATCTTATTAGGGTGGACCGGGGTTTTTCCAAATCACCCTCAAAATGTTTTTTTTCCTATCGATTACTGAGACTTGAATTCATGGATATCTTTTGTTTTTGTCGCATTCGAGTTCCCTATACTCCCTATGGAGACACATCTATCACATCAAACACAATGACACAAATGTGATGACCTGGAAAAGTGGCTATGGCCTATATATTTGTATGTCATTAAATGTTTGGATGAATTCATGAGAACCCCAATGGACAGGGTCAGGGATATGTCGCGGACGATTTGGTTGCCCTACTCGCATATACTTGTGCTGCCCCCCTCCTGACATGAGCGCTGCTTTATCTCATGCAGATCCAGTTTGCGAGGACGCACACATGGGCGTGCATTATTACGTGGCGGAGAAAATTGTTATTATGAGGGCCGGCTTGACACATTTTGTTGCCCCCCTCGGCACGTTGCTTTCTTGGGTTTAAATACTCTTAGCAGACCTTGTATTGAACTGTTTTTTCTGCAAACTTATCAAAGTACTGAATCAATCAATCAATCAAACCACTGGCCATTTGTGAGAGACAAGATTTTCTGCCACTTTGTGTTCTTAAAATACACATTTTGCTACCACTACTATAGCGATTACTACTGATACTGATTGATTTAATGATTTTCCAAAAGTTGCGGGCACTGGGTAGGTAGTGCGGTAGGCATACTAGTCAACAAGCCATGGCGGGGGTCTGCGCTCCGAGGGGAATACTTGTTGGTTCTAGGTTTCAACCTCCAAAGGGATTTGGCCACGCCTCCAAATAAATGCCACCTTACTGGTAAGATTGGGCCCTTTGGACCCTTTGTTTGTATGAAGAATAAAGAAAGAGACCAAGGAAGAGGAAAGCGCTCAAAGCGGTGATGAACAGTACACCAGCGGATTCTCTTTTCGGTATTATTGGGCAAAAATGGACTTAGTTGTACATCATTCCAGAATTCGGGTTCAGTTCAGTTGAGGTCAAAGTCCAATCAAGCGTACAGGATGCTATGTCGCTTACTTGTGACATCACGGACAAATCCTTGGTATTCTTATTGTATTTGTAGGCTTCAGCGGTGGATGAAAATGCAGTACATGTACAAATATTTGGATATTGTGGAGGTATCCGAACAGTAATCTCTTAACATTTCCAACATTTAAGCATCTGTTCTAACGTTCGTTGACGTTTTAACGAAACAGCCACGTTGTTAATGCTTTAACACTGCACAACAATGGCAACGTTTATTTTCTTTAGTTCGCTTGCTAACATGTTTTGGGGGTTTATAGTTAACGTTAAATCTAAATACATCTTTCATGATAACCGGATTAATTAACTATTATATCTGATTGTTTGGCTTTGTTTTGCTGTTGAATGAAAAAATATATAGCGCTTGAGCTGTGTGCTAGAGCAGTGACTAACGTTAGCTAAATAGCTTTTTGCTAACTGCAGACAACTTGTGTCTTGGACTCTTTGTTAACATCTAATATTTTACAACTAAACATACGGCACCTAATTTAAACGTTTAGAAAACGTTATTATCTAGGCTGGCTGACGTTAAACAGCTACAAGTTAATGTTAGCGTTAGCGACAACTTCTTGAAGTTGATACTTGCTAGCTAATGTTATGTTGGGTAACTTGTTAACTGATTGCAAAACTTGCCAGGGCGGGATTGATTTTTGTCCACTTTATCTTAGATTATCTTAAAGACGTGTAGAATGGTAAGCCAGAGTGGTCTAGAGATGTAGTGAATAACATATGAGAGGGACTCTTATAGTGTATGTTGATACAACAATGGTGTTGTTTTTAACCATTAAAACAACCTGTATCCATCTACAGGTTAGCTAACATCTCTGAGGAATGAGGATACAATGCTAGACTCTGGAAGGACTCTGGGGAAAATTCTGGGAGGAAAACAGAAACGGGGTGAGTCTTCTTGTATTCGTTGGTTGGCAGCCTGCTGCCCTCTAGGGATCCACTGTGTGTGTTGACTGTTGAAGGAATGCACGAGCCTCCAAACATACTATCAGTGTTACATTCAACATACTATAAATATCTATCTGCACTCATAGTAGCTTGGGCATGAACAGAGCCAATGATGGTGGTATGGTATTGTCACATACTAATTCCTACACAGGTTGTGTTTATAACCACGCCCCCGGGCAAGTTAAGTTTACTGAGGTTAGGGTTAGGTTTAGGTATAGTTTTACTGAGGTTAGGGTTAGGCTGTCAATCACAGCGACTGGCCAATCACAGCACGTCGACTGCACAACCCGTGTAGGCTTTGGTATGTCGCGGTATTGTCAGGTGTTTTTCTTATAACATCATGCACAGAATATAAGCCTAACTTGCTTATGATGACGATGATGGGCTATTCAGTCCATGTCCATATAACGTATTCGTCTTCTTGAGCAAGGCTCTCAATTTAGGCTACACGTGGCATAATGTTGATTTTAAAATTAGTTCACTAATGTCTGATTTATACTTAGTTGCGTGCCAGTGTCGTGTACAAAAATAAACAATCTACATTCTACAAGCTTGTAGATCTGCTATTCTTGGTGTGAGAGACCGGCACTTACATAAGTATATATTAGGTGTAATTTTATGTTATTATGAAAGCCCTCAAATTGTTTCACACCATAACAACAACACAAACTTTAATGACACCTCTCCTGTGCTATGTGGTTTAGTTTGAAATAAAGTGATTGCGAAGATAAAATGCATACTTTGCCATTATTGCTACACAGGAGAGGACTTGTCAGCTCTTTTTAATGGGCTAAGAACGTTGTTTTGTTTTCTATTGGGCCACGATGCGTTGTTGTTGAATACTAGAACTGATCTGGGATATTGGACAATTTCCTCCAAAATTAGATTGCTGTTAGAGCTAATAAACTTAATGGATGCTGAGAAAATTTATCAGCATTTCGCTGGTTTCTTTGCTGGCTTTTTCCCCCAAACTGTTTCTGAAAGTTGAACAAGTCCAGAC
Organism: Protomyctophum parallelum; assembly: GCF_964188405.1. NCBI lineage: Eukaryota > Metazoa > Chordata > Actinopteri > Myctophiformes > Myctophidae > Protomyctophum > Protomyctophum parallelum. Next base: position 29,583,927 of record NC_139718.1, on the reverse strand, counting down.
ATAGGCCCTAGCGCTCCAGTGACACTGTCCTCTGGCCATGATGTTGTTCCATCAGCACTTCAGCAGGCTAGAATTAGACCTGTTTGTTTGGCTACGACACCTATGTTGTGGAGCTGCAGTAGAGTTTGGGAAACTGACCCTCGTAAAGGTCATGCACTATATACGTAGCTACACGCCGGTATCACAGACATGAATAGCAGATCTACAAGCTCACATGCTTTTCGTTGTGAGACAACGGCATGCAGCCAAGTATAATTCAGGCATTAGTCACCACTCCTCACCAATAGTGTTTGGATGTAAATGTCCTGCCTTTGCCAATGATATCTCATCTACTAAGATGATTGCTGATTCAGTTCTACATTTGTCCGCCTTAAATTCAACTGTGTTTTTTCATAATGAGCAGAACTTTACACCATGTTTCTATGTAAGCGGTTAATGAGATACTATGACATTTTTTTTTTTAAGATATTTTTTGCGGCTTACGCCTTTTATTGATTTTTTAAGGGACAGATAGTAGGCTGACAGGAAACGGGAGAGAGATGGGGGGATGACATGCGGTAAAGGCCGTGTCGGGTTCGGGAGTCGAACCCGCGGCACACCGCGACTGGATCACCAGTCCGGTGCCCAGACCGTTACGCTACGGCCTGGGCCACATTTTGACTTTTGATGCTACCTTTGCTGCATACTTGCCACAGGGGGAAAACAGCCTCATATTGCAGATAGCTTGACTTTTTGATTTCACAATCGTTCATTTCAGACAAGATGAATGAACTTTTTCTCAGCATCTCTTTGTGCTCAATAATTAATTTCTTATTTTCATTGACAGTAATATCCTAACATCCACCTGCTTCCAAGATGGGAAAAGACAGGAAGTGCATCCTTTGTGAAATGGTCTGCTACTCCAAGCAGGTAATTTATAAACATGTTAATAGTTCTATTTGTATTCATCTGTCTTCTACAGCAGTTGTCTAAAACAAAACCATAGTCTCCAAGAAAGTCAAGTGTCAAGAAAGTTGGCATTTCTCTAGCTCTGGTCCATAGCCAATGCTTCTATGATTCTGGCCTGCATTGGCTATGCTACTTTCGCTTTTAAATCTCACATGGAACTCAGCCTCTCCTCTTTAGCGTATTTAAAAAGAACGTTTTTTTTTGTTGCTACTCACCAAAACAAAGGCGGGTTGTGTCATTAGAAAGCCTACTTTCCTTAGTGGACGCACTATGAGCCCCCCACCACACATATAAACGGTACTTTTTGGCCAGAAAGGGATTATCTTTCACCGGAGGAAAAATATTCTCTATGAGGCAGTTCTCTGGGTTCTTCTAGAGGGCGCATTGGAGTAACTAAAAGTTTTTTTCCCCCGGTGGAAACAAAATCCCTTTTTGGCCAAAAAGTACCGTTTATACGTGTGGTGGGAGAGTGCGTCCACTAAGGAAAGTAGGCTTTCTAATGACACAACCCACCTTTGTTTTGGTGAGTAGCAAAAATGTTATTTTTATTTACGCTAAAGAGGAGAGGCTGGTCTGAGTTCCATGTGAGAGTTAAAAGCGAAAGTAGCATAGCCAATGCAGGGCAGAATCATAGCAGCATTGGCTATGGACCAGAGCTAGCATTTCTCCCTAGTTACATGATAAAGTTGCGTGCGCGCGAGCACACACACACACACACACACACACACACACGTTTCCAGAAGCATATTCATGTCTTGTACAGCAGTTGACAAACAAAACCGTAGTCTCCAGTATCAAGCAAGTTGGCACTTCTCCCAGTTTACAGGATAAAGTGTGCCACACAAACATCCATGTTTCAAGAAGCATAGTGTCATATAGCAAAATGATGCATGGATTTTAAATGATTTCTTATTCTATTTCTAACATAGCAGGTACATAAAAAGTAAAATGATATGTCTATATGATATGACCAAACATTTTAGCTCAATACCCGAAAGAGGGACCCAAACTAGTGAAAATAGCAACACAACACGTTTCTTCGAACCACATTATAAGCTGGTATATCGTCTGTTTTAACTACTACTTTTACTATGTTTATTTTTATTGTTTTCATTTTATTCATCAAATACTTTTGAAAAAGTTGGAATTGTTTTTTAATTGACAAAGTTGTGATTATTTTCTTCGTTTAAACATTTTTTAATGTAGGAAACAGGGAAAAATGTATATTTCTTCGCAACACAAACAAATTGTTCCGCAACCCACAAATGGGTCCCGACCGAGTCTATACTGTATCTTTATCACTGTTGTGCAGGAGATGGGTGAACATATGAGGAGTATGCTGCACCACAGAGAGCTGGAAAACCTGAAAGGCCGGTGAGTTCTCTCTAATCATGAAAGGCAAATCTTTTGTCTTTAAAAAAAATCACACCCGTGTGAAGTAAGTGGTGCAACTCCGTGGGAGTTCCAGACCCACAGGAACGCATCCAGGGTGCCGACCCGATTCGGGCGAGCCGCCCCGTGTCCGAAACGGTTGAGAAATGACAGAGTTACCGTGTGGGGCCCCTCTACTGTACCCTCTACTGCACTGTACTGTACTATACTGGCACACCCGAAATCACCATATATACAGTTAATAAGTGCTTGTGTGTTTGTGTGTGTGTGTGTGTGTGTTAGGTTACGCACAGGTGGTGAAAAACAACCATGCTGTTTTCGTGCTCAGACGCACCCAGGCAGGCAGCCACCCACACACAGTCGCTTAAGGAAGTGGTTGCTCCACTTAAATAAATCTGTCTGCTCCAAAAATAATTAATATGCTCAAATGAATGTAATGCATACAAACCAAATAACAGGTATCAGTCAAAAATGTAATGAATCAAATGCAAACTTGCGCTTATTTGTGGTCGATTTGATTCAAGATCTTGATTCAGACACACAGGCATGTGCATGCACCATCACGTGTGCTGTATGGAAGATGAGCAGCAGGGCAGCTGTCTCAACTGTGGCATATATATTTAGACACAATCTCCCCGGAACAACGGTCATGACCGACTGAAGGCAACTGGCTGTCTCATGACTCGTATAGATTAGTGAAGTATGTGAGTGAAATGTAGGTTAGAGATACACGATCTGCAACTTTCAAGTGGTTGCTAGAGTATCGGGACTTCAAATAAATATTTATTATTGTTATTATTATTTTACCAATATTACCAAAAGTCCAGGAGTTTTAAATGAAAAACTATATATGTGTAGTAGCGAAGTAACTCTTCCACATTTTTTCAGAAACGTTTGAAATTGTGTTTGTTAGTTATATTAATGCTACCGTCAACATAATGTCACTTAAAAGGATGCCTATAATCCCAAAGGAGTCAATATAAATGTTAATATAGTCATCACACTTTGGCTGCAGTCTAATAAGGCCTTATGCTTATAGTTTGTCTAATTACCATCTATTCTATGTTACAAGTTGGCTTTATAATCACTTCTACATCATATGCTAACTTACAAATGTCCTGTTAGAGTTGAGAACGAACACAACTGCAACCCAACCATATAGATCAGTGGTTTCCAACCGGTGGTCCGGGGACCACCAGTGGTCCTTGAGAGGGTTTCAGGTGGTCCCCAGCTAAATGATGGAGAGTTGGTAACAAAATTTACCTTTATTCGATTTTTAACTCTTGAGTGTAAAATGAAATTTTGTAGACTTCTTGTAAATGTGAAATAATAAATCAACGTTTGCCTGAATTGTGGACACAATCTTATCCAACGACAACAAAATAATAATGTTCCTTGATATGAAAACGGTTGAAAACCATTGATATAGAATAGATGAAGGCTTTTCCAACGGCACAAGTTGTCATAGAATGGCAGAATGCCATGGCTTTAGCCAGGCAAGTCACTGCCCATCACAGAGAAACCACAGCATGGCATTCTTGGGTGTTAGGGGTTTTAAGCAGGGTAGTGGATTGTGTGCAGCTGCACAAGTCTCCAGTTACACAGGCTTCAGAGATTGGTTGACAGGATCTCTGCAACTAATGTGAGGACTGTGCTAGTAACACACACCAATATGGAGGGGGGAGGTGATTCTTAGCTCTTGGGGGCAGAGTCTGTGATTAAATACAAACACAGTTGTCCATACAGTCTCACAGCACAGCGGACAACATCATGAGAGCGTGCTAAGCTGAGGGTGCGCCCACCTTCCCCTTATGCACGTCCCAGCGCTGTGCTAGCTGCCGTGGCCGGTTGTGGTAGCTGGACAGATACAAACTAGATCCAGCATGCTGCCTAGGTACAGCCTGGCTGTCCCTCCTGCCATCACCCTACCACCTATACCCTGCTGAAGAAAATGGAAAGATCAGGAAGCTCCTATCTGTAATTTGTTTTTAAACAAGGGAAAATTCTAAGTTAGTTTACCTCCTGATCTGTGAAGAGTAGAGAATTTTGAGTTATACATTTTTTTCAAAGGATTGTTGAGTAATCTCCTGTCCTTTAATTTGATTAATTTTTTACTTTAATGTAACGAGAAAGTAGAGCCTCTCTATTGTTGAAGGCTCTGCAGGCAAGAAGAATCGAACCAGACTTCAAAAAGCTTTTACCTGAACCATGCCCGAAGGAACCATTGAACGCCCACTGTCCCCCTCCCTCCCCAGGGACTGCGGACATGAGTGCAAAGTTTGCCGAGTGACGGTGGTGAGCCTGACCGAGTATGCCAACCACATCTCCAGCCCTGTGCACAAACAGAACGTGGAGGCTTCTGAGCGACTGAACAGCACAGATGACCATGAGGAGGAATACTTTGACAGAGAGCTGGTGGCCTTGATTGAGAAGAGAAAGGAACAGCTCAGGTACGTTACTTTCAACCAAAATGGAGCGGTGGGAGGCTGGGAGTACTAATAACATTAATGTTCTTAACATTTCAGTGTTGCACAATATTAGCAACAATATTTGTATTTGACTATTTGATGATAATCTAGTATTATCTGTCTGCCATAATCCACAATTGAGTATATAAGGCAGGGCTGCATTTTATCAATGAAAGGTGCTCCACACCGGTAAGGTTTAGCCACAAATGTTGCTGATAGCCTACTAGACATCCCGGTCTCTAAACCATGTATAGTCACACTGTGCTCAGAGGAGCTCACAGTTCTGATTTAGCTGAGCTGCCCGTGCTGCACATGGAGCAGGAGAGGCCTGGAGTCCTTGGAGTCATATGTCAGCGCTACAATCTAAAAAAAAAGCATGACTGCACACTCTCACTTGCTCACTAAAAGCTAAGACACATTCTTCTCAAATTAACAGGTCTCTCTGCTGCCTAGAAACATAGTCTATAGAACCAAACTTTTGAGTGTAACATTGTGTCTAAAACGGTGAAATATGATGACATGGTTTCATTACTGTTAGCCCGCCTTTGTGTTCCTGATCAATGTGATCATATCCCATAAATGGCAAATTATTAGTGATCAAATTAGTGGTCAATTTCGATGTCTTATCTCAAAAGAGGGATGTCCAGCAGCAGAGTGATTCAAGAGTTGAGATCGTCACATGCGAAATCTGGCATACAGCTGTCCTCTGCTTACACATACCAGAGCATATCCCCGACATAGACATTGTAGGTCATAGCCTGAACCAAAGTGGCAGCTCCACAGCTATGCAGCAAGGTTGCTAGCTAGACTGTTTGGTACAAACAATAAGTGTAGTTCAGGTTATGAGAATGTCATAACTTGAGTGTCATTTAAAAAATAGACAAACCACTTCCATTGGTTCCATTGACATGGCAGCAGGCATGATGGCGTCAAATAAAAAAGTAATGTAATGCTTTCATGAAAAGTGAAAGCATTACATGCTGCTGAAGGTAGCATGTGCTTTGTATTTTCTTTAGGCAAGAAGAGTTGGCTGCTGCTGCAGCTGCTGCAAAGCAGGAAAAAGAGGAGGCGGCACGCAAGAAGCAGCAGGAGTTTCAGCAGAGGTTGAAAGCAGTGAAGGAACGCTTTTCTCAGGGTTACACATGGCAACAGTCAAGGGGCATCGGTGGATCATTCAGTGGCCAGGGAGCGTTGAACCGGAACAACATATCTTATGGGGGCAGACCGTGGGAGGGTCCATTTTCAAGACCTTCAAACTACAGCCAACAGGGAAAGAGCGCCACATGGCACGCCCAGGAACCCCCCAACTTCCAGAATTGGGATGTCCGACAGAGGGCACCTGGTAGGACTTGGCGTACTACAGAATTTAGGCAGAACATGACGTCTGACCAGGGTATGGCGCCTGACAATTCAAGAAGTCGACTGCCCTGGCTGAGCAATGGAGGTAGCAGTAATGGTATCTATGGATGGAACAACATTTCTCAGTGCCCACCACAACCAACCAGGCCTTTAAGCCTACTTGGAGATGTCCCTCATTGTCCGCCCCCACCAAGTTATTTTGCTCGAGCAATGGGACAGAATCAAGACAAAGGGCAGGAAAGTGGACAGGGTGATGTGTATCAACACATGGAAGGATCAAGTGCAGAGCGTGACCGCCACAGCAGTCTGGCTCCTAAAGCCTCTGGCAGTAACCCCAAACTGGACAAAGCCTGTCGCTGGTCCCCCTACCCGCCAACTAAGTTTGACTGCGCCCCCCAAAAAGAAACCCACCTCAGCCCCTCAGCCTCAGAGAAGTCCCCCAAAATCCCCACAACACAGCAACAACAACAAAATGGACCAGATGTTTGCACCCACAACAGTCCTTGTGATGGTAAGAAAAATAAAAAGAAGAGGAGTAGTAAGGGCGCAAGGCACCAAGATAAAAGTAACTGCAGTTCTCACAGTGACAGACCACAAACCTCCTCACCTGAGCCATCCAAAGAGAGGTCGGATAAACTGCCAGAGCATAGAGACAGGAAGGTGCAATCAGTTCCTGATCCTGAGCTCATCAAGTCCTCCAGTCAAGATCCTGAGCAATCCACGGTGATCCCCAGCAACAGTGGCCACAGCCCTAGGTTCTCACCCACTGGAGTCTGTGTGCGAGAATCGGTGCGAGAACAGCAACTATTGGAAATCTTGAAAAAGTCTAAGGAGGCAGTGTCAGACAAGAAGAGCTCTGTCAAGCTTTCCAAGGAGAGCAGGCTGGGATTTGTCGTGCAGGAAAAGCAAAGCAGAGGTTCAGACAGCCTGGTCGGAGCCAACAAAGAAAATAACTGTAGACAGGAGCAATCCAAAGCACCTTCTTCTACCATGGTCAGGTCTTCTTTTCGTAAAGAGGGGGAAACAAATCTGCCATTTAACTGCCAGTCTCTGCAGTCAGTGCAGGTCAGTACATCCACCATGGACACTTCAGAGCCTGTGGTCTCAACCAGGGAAGAAGACCGAGACAGTAAGAGGTTGGAGTGTGGGCCAGAGGAGAGAACAAACTCTGTTGCCACAGATGAAGCCATGCAGACTGCAGAGATCAGCCATGGGTCAGAGAGTGATGCCTCCAGAAGCAGTGAAGCAACACATTCCACCTCAGGATCCACTGCTGCACTCGGTCTGTCCAAAGTTAGTCTTCCTCCTGTCTTGAAACATGACCTGAATAAACACACAGTCTCCAAGAACAAACCCAACCTGAACATCGCCAGGCGGGTCCGAAACGTGGACGAGTCTCGGAGGGGCGAGGCAGAGAAGGAGTCAGGACTCAAGCCAACCGTGCGGCAGCTCATCAGCTCATTTGGATCGCGCAACGTGAACTGGGAGCACGTGTACCAGGAAGTCAGGAAGAAGCAAGAGCAAGGCAAAGGCATGCCAAGGTGAGACATTGTACATCGATTTACACCTGTAAATGGCCAGTAGGATTAAAGTAGCAATTCAGGGTATATGTAAATGAGTCCGTTTGATGAGGGCTAGGTGCACAGAAAAAGGACATACCAAAAATCTCCATCGTTGCCAAAGATTTATTTCTTCAAAGGTTTCCAAAAATTAAGGTTCAAAATAATTTCACAGGAAAATATTTTTCACAAAATTAAAATATAACTTCCAAATAAAATGAAAATAACAAACTTAAATGACATGCTTAAATTCAAGCATCCAGTGTGTGTGGACATTACCAGTCCCAACACTGTCCTAGGGCAGAGCTTCCCGCATTGTGCCCCTTCCTCCTCATGTCTCACCATGGACTGACTACATCAACTCAAACCCAGGCCTCTGACTATTGGCCCATACCATCTGTCTAGAGACAGGTTTCCCCAAAGCATTCACTTACAAATCTAGTGAACATGTAACACAGAAAACATTTCCCAACCTTTACAGTATACTTGTCAATCCTAAAGTAATTAACAAACCAGGTTTTAAACAACCCGTCTCGTTGTAATCATACTAAATAGTATGTATTACCAGACCCATGCACCCCTGCAACATGGTGCAACCCAATTGAATCCTCCACCTATAAAAGGAGCAGTGGATTCAGTAGTGACTCTTTTGTGAAACTTTGACCAGGAAATGAGGATGGTGTGAGTAGTGGGTGTTTGACAACATAGTAATGATAACTTAAACTGTTGGACTTTGAAAGGAATAAAAGTATGTTTGACCAACCAATGGTCTCTATCCAACTGATGAAATGAAATGAATGAATATATGCAGATAAAACGGTAGAAGTCAAGATCAACTGATTGCTAACTTAGCCGGCATGCATAGTTAGCAAACTGTTTGATAATGACTGAATACTGACATGTGAGAATGCTGAGTATGAAATGAGGTTATGCCAAACAGAAAATGAAAAACAATTAAACATGTGTGGCTCAAGAGGAAAAGTGAGAAAACATTCTGTCTTTATCACAGTATACCAAGGTCCTTTGAGGTGATAGTTTGAATGTCGAATATGATTTTTCACACTTCTAAATGGTAAATATCATCAATATCAGTGACTACATGCATTAACTGCCAGAAACTAAATGAACATCAGATACATTTGTTTTGTAGTAAATACGTAACATATAATTACTTTAATGTAACATCACATTCAAAGTAATGTGTCCCCGTGTGTAGGTTTGGCATAGAGATGGTGTCCTGCGACCAGGAGGATCACAGCCAGGAGGAGGAAGACATAGCCCTGCTCCAGGGGTTCCAGTGGGAGTCGCTAGCCGACTCGGACACCTCTTCCCTCCCGGTCGCTTCCGCCCGCAAACGCTGCCTATCCGAGAGCAGCATCGCTCCCAACTGCTCACAGTTTCCCTCAAAGACTTTGGGGGAGACGGCATCACCTAGAGATGCCCTCCAGTGGCCTAACAGACATGGCTCGGAGGAACCCCCCTCTCTACACAAAGACAGTCTGCAGCAAGATGAGGTGCAGCTGTTTGGCCAGTGTGAGGCCAGACCATTGACACAGCCAGAAGGGTCACTGAAAGGGACACTGAAGGCTCTCCAGGGGTCAGTCACACTGATTGGGGACAGCAGCTCCGGTCCTGAGCTGTATGACGCTCAGGGGGCTGGAAAGAAACGCAGAGCAGCCGGGGTAAGTGGTGGAAGTGAGGAGTCTTATTTTCTTTGAGATGGGAAGAGTTCAAAGTTATTTAACAGTGTCATGAATTGATACTGATTTGACTGTCTGTCTGGCCGGCCGATTTATTTTATTTAGTATTTTATTAAGTCCTCATGAGTTTTACAAGCCACCCTGCAGTGTACACCATGAGCAACAACATGTCTCACACATTTCTCATTCATTTTTAGGATATTCCAAACCCAGAGATTCCTAGTTTGGAAAGAACCAATAAAAGGAGGAAAATCAAGTCCAAGAAAGGTAAGCATCTAAAACAAGGTGTTAAAGATTATTTAAATAACTGTACTCCATCCCTGAGCGTGTGTCTGTGTTGTCTGCGTGGCAGAGCGTCTCCAGGTGGACCAGCTGCTGGCCGTGTCTCTGAGGGAGGAGGAGCTGAGCGGTTCCCTGCAGGCGCTGGACAACAGTCTGATCCATGCCAGAGCTGCCCTGCAGGCTGCTTACATTGAAGTCCAGCACCTCATGGTGGTCAAACAGCAGGTAGCACCTCAGACACCAGACCTGAAGTATCTGTCCTTCCTCTGTTACAATTGTTCTATTGTTGTTTGACCATATTTTGGGAATGTAATTATATAAAAAAAGCAAACAGCAGATCAACAATCACAGCATATTGTGACACAATGTGAGCTTGTAGATTTGATATTTACACTATTTGTCCTACAATGAAGTATATATATTTTGTATCTCTCAATATACTTGTTTGCCCATCTTTATATGTAGCACACTCTGTATCCAGTGTCTCTTTATTGCATACATTTATTAACATCATCATTAATGCTACAGTATATGCATGTAATTACGGGAAAAAAGGGCCAGATTACAGTGGGGGGAACTGTGATACGTATAGTTCTACTTCTCTTATAGTCAGAAAACAATGTATTTTGTTTCCAACTTTCCTGGTATTCGATGGTCTTGAGAATTTCATTGTTTCCGTTTTCTCAGATGAACGGCGAGATGACCACCCTGAGAAACAAGCGTATCGAGCTGCTCAAAGGGATGCAAGGTAAGAAGCGCTGATCTCCCCCTGACATGAAACACATTGGGTGACCACTGTAATGACCACCAGTGCAGTGCCTACAGCTACATTTATGCTCCGTTGCGTGATGGTGTTCTCGCCAAGAACAGCTGAGAATAGCAGACCTACAAGCTCACATACTGTATGTCAGTGTCCCAAACTTTTGTTTGTCAAGTAACCCCCAAATTGACACTAATTAGCCTGCGGACCCCCCATTTGAAAAGATATGCCAGGGACCCCCATAAGAGCAGATTGTTGTGGCTCTAGCAGAGAATCTCAACCCGTTTAATTTCAAGGACTCACAGTTTGACATGGCTACGGAACCCCATTTAATGGCATTTCTATCTCTGGGACCCCAGTTTATATTGTAAAATCTTAATTTAACTTGAGAGTTACAGACCCATAAGGGTCCATTTGGTTCCAAACTATCATTTAGCTGGGGACCCCTGGGGGTCCCTGGACCCCACTTTGGGAACCACTGCTGTATATCTCCCAAGAGTTAACCAGTTTTATCTTGTCATCTTCTTCTCCAGGTGATATTGGAGACACAGCAGCTCCTGTCAAAGTCAAGGATGAGAAGATGGATGCAGTTCCCTTCGAGTCCCAGCAGTCCTCACTGCTCCCTTCTGTCCCAGACACTGCTGTCCCCAGCCAGGCCTCTCAGCCCCCACACTGTGCCTCCGCTCCCCTCATCACACCTGTAGTCATAAAGCAGGAGCCTCTCTCCCCAGTTCATGTCAGCTCAGAGCCAGACCCCATGGAGATTCCAGCCCCCTGTGCTCACAGCACCACCCCTGAACTACCCGTGCCTCTTGCTGCAGATTCTGTAGACCCAGCAAATAACTACCAGGTATCTCCTGAAAAAGGACTGGAGGTTTACAAAACTACCAGGGAGCCCACGCCAGAGAGCTTCAGAGTCCCTGCAGAAGCCAAAGAGAGTTCCCCGTGCACGGTTCAGGTGATGGAGAGAGCTATTCAGGCTACCAGAGACACTCTTAGCCCATCGTCCGACTGCAAACCCCCCTTAGATGCCTTGCTGTCCAGTCGAAGGAGCTCCGATGATGCGAGTGTTGTTGCTGGTGCCACTGTCTCACTGTCCTGTGAGACAGTGTCCTCTGTCCCTGCTGCCCTCATGGTGCCTCTCTCGCCATCTGAGCTCAGGACAAGCAAGCGTGTGAGGAAGCTGAAGAAGAGAAGGGTGTTGAAGAAGGCCCAGGGGACAGACCAGCCTGAAAGCAGTGACACAGAGGTTGAAGCGATGACCATGAAGCCGAGGCGCATCCGCACACGCAGGAGACCCAGTTGTGGCTCTCACGTTAGCACCTCCACTCCGCCAGTCGCGAACGAGGATGGTGACAGGGAGATGGAAGCAAATGAGGAGGTTTTGGCGGTGGTAGAAGTTCTGTCTGACTCTCTGTCCCCAGCCACCAAACCTGAGCAGGTGGACACAGACTCTACCCTGGACATGGTGGAGCTTACCCAGGCGACTGCTGTTGACGTGGTGACTATTGACTCATCTGAGGCAGAGGCAGGCATGGAGGCCATCTCTGCCAGCCAGGAGGCCCAGATGGACAGCAAAGTCCAGACGCCAGTAGCAGGTCCGCCCCCAGCCTCGAGACCCACACAGAACCTGGCCTGCAACGAGGTCACCTCCACCAGTGAGATGGATGTATCCACTGCTGTCAAGCCTCATCATGACGGGTAAGATTGATTATGTACCGTATTTAAATTTTTTATCTTTAAAGTTTGAAACGCAGACACTATACCATAACCATAGCCGTCTGAAACCTTTTCACCAGGAAAATGATGATTGTCTTTGTTGTTTGGTGCTCATTCTGCATATGAAGAACAGATTGGTTCATGCCATAAGTCAATGTTTGCATTTCCCTATCACCCAAGCCAGGTTTCTACATGTGCACAATGGATAGTTCTATTTCAGATCCTATATATCAGATCCTGTGTATTGGCGTGTGTGTGTGTGTGTGTGTGCTACAAAAAATATTGAGTGTCATAACGGAGAGCATCAAACTTTTATAATACTTCTAAGCTTCTAATTGATCACTTTGTTTACTCCACTCACTCTTGTATGTCTGTTTTCCCCATAGTGACATCCAGATGCTGCCAAAGATGCCCAAGGCATCATCAGGTAACACACAGGATGATTTTCCCACAGGAGTTATTTTAGAGATTGCAAAAAATACAGTCCATGATATGTATAGACATAGCACTGGTATGCTTGGTGTTTTACACTGTACATAAATAGCTCATTTAAAAAAACCTGCTGATATAAGAAACGTTAGAGCTGATATAGAAACGTTATATACAGAACTATAATTTAATCCAAGAATCTTAATTCCTTATTGTGTATTAAAACGTAAACGCTCTACGAAGACCACAGCCATGCTGTGACTCTTCCTGTGTAGCCCAACATAAATCTTCTCTCACATCTCACATTCTCCGGGGACAGAATTAGCACTCCACGCACTCTTTGAACAGATTGAAATAGTCTTCTTCACAGATCCCAAATTACTTCTTATGGGAAAGATATTCATAGAACTGATAGATGACTTACACTGAGTGTGCTCAGAGAAGTGATTAATGGAGGTTTCTGAGAGGAGGTACTGTATATAACCTGAAGTCAATTGAATGCTATACAAACATCTCTCCTTGTCATATATATATATATGGTTTTTTTCCTTCTTTTTCTCGGTTGTAAAAAGTGATGTGAGGTATTTAAATTGTGCGTGTGTGTGCGTGTGTGTGTTCCAGATGTGTCGTCTGATGCTGGGGACGACTATATGCCTACTGAGGGGAGCTTTGAGGGCCACCAGGAGGCAGTGAACGCCATGCAGGTCCATGATGGACTGTTGTACACCTGCTCTGGAGACCGCACAGTCAAGGCCTTCGACCTGGTGGTGAGTATGGATCACATGAAGCATGGCCACAGCATTACGGGTAATGAATGGAAAGTTGCCAGTTTATTTGCACGTCATATTGGTTTGGGTTTGTCTAGAAGCAGACTGTGCTAACTGAATGTGTGTGTCAATGTCAAGTATAGATGGGCTGTGAAACAAAGATAAAACAAAAGTAAAAATAAACACTGATGCTGGTCTTTTGTCACGTTTTCTAAATTTACGTTGAATTGTGTTGAATGGCTATTTGTAGTATAGATTATTTTCCTTTTTTTTTTAAAGAAGTGTTTTGGCAATTTTATGCATTAGTTCATTTAGGTCAGTATAGATTAGATGGACAAAAAAACAAGGCCAGAGAGAGGAGAGACATGCAAGATAAGACATGTCTTAAGGTCCTATTAATGCTGCTCCTCGTGCTCACAAGAAGCATGTGGACTGTGCACTAACTGGCCGAGCCACCAGGCACCTCGGTAAAGAATAGAATTACGTTTTCCAATACCTTGAATTTTTTTATTTTTAAAATTAACTAACCAAGATTTTGGTCCCATGTCATCTCAGAGCAGCATCAGTCTCCTTAACTTCTCAATGTCTTCCAGAGCCATAAATGTGTGGCTGTGTTTGAGGGCCACAGCACCAAGGTCAACAGTCTGTTGGTGTCAGCAGGACCAACCCTGCCACAGCGCCTGTACTCTGGCTCCAGTGACCAGACCATCCGCTGCTACAGCCTCAAGGTGACAACAGCGAATGCATGGATAGATAATTAAGTAAATTGGTCATCACAGAAGATTAAACTATTTCGTACTTGGTTACCATATGCATCAATTGCTATAGGGGCAAATGAGTCTTTGAATGATGTATATACTGTAGGTAACCTGATTAATGAGTGCAGATGTATGGTTCTCGTATGAATCAACCTTTGAGTTGCTGTTGCTGACACAATTTCCAGCTTAAAAATGCAGTTTGCAACTGCCATTATTTAACATCATTATTTATTTCCGATACAGACAATGGAGTGTGTGCAGCAGTTCTCTCTATCAGACCGGGTCCTCTGTCTCCACAGTCGCTGGAAGATTCTGTATGCTGGCCTGGCAAATGGCACCGTGGTCACCTTCAATCTCAGGGTGACACACTTATACGATACTGTGAAACTGTAGAATACATAGTTTTGTATTTAGGTAACGATAAAACATAGCAAGTAGAGACAAAATAATTATACAAATCCAAAAGAGTTGACAAAGTAAAATATCTTACTACCATGCCGTAAAAATATAATCTAAAGAAATTTTATTCAGATGGAATCAGATTACACAAGTCAAGGACAAAAATAAAGTCAATTAATAACAATAAACAAATCACACAACCAAATTAATATATAGGTTAAATGAATTGTATTTTAATACAATAATAATGTTTTCAAATTTATGTATTGCTTTTAAATGTGGACACGAGGAAGACTAGCTATGCTTTAGGGCACAGCTAATTGGAATCCTAACATAAAACAATTGCATAAATGTACTTAAAAAATAATAATTATGGGTTTTTTAAACAGACAGTAGGCTGACAGGAAATGGGGAGAGAGATGGGGGGGCTGACATGCAGTAAAGGCCGTTAGGATCGGGAGTCGAACCCGCGGCACACTGCCAGACTGGATTGCCAGCCAAGGTGCCTGGAACACTGAGCCACGGCCCAGGCCAGAAATGTACTTGATTAACAGCAAATGTTATCTCTACTCATAACTAAACCGATGTGTTTTTCCCCCTGGTCTGATCAGACCAACAAGCAGCAGGATGAGTTTGATTGCCACGGGCCGCGGGCGGTGAGCTGCCTGGCCACGGCTCAGGAGGGGGCTCGGAAGGTCCTGTTGGTGGGCTCCTATGACAGCTCCATCAGCGTCAGGGACGCCAAGAATGGTCTACTGCTACGCACCCTGGAGGGACACACCAAGACTGTGCTCTGCATGAAGGTGAGGATTGTTGTGAAACTTGTATTAGATGTAGAAGTTCATGTTTATTCATTTTATTCATTCTAACCAGTGGAAGGGGGGACCCTGGGAAGTACTGAAAACACTTTGACATGATTATTCAATGTTATCTGAAGTTTCTACTCCCTTGTACTCTCTTCCACACTCAGGTGGTGAATGATCTGGTGTTTAGCGGTTCCAGCGATCAGTCCGTTCATGCACACAACATCCATGTGAGACAACAATCCCTTTTCACACATTATGACACATTGTATCAAAATATAACATTTCTTGAAATTAAAATGGTGGCTAAAATGTTCATTCTATATTTATTTCTTCAACTGCAGACTGGTGAGCTGGTGCGGATCTACAAAGGCCACAGCCACGCAGTGACTGTGGTGGCCGTACTGGGGAAGGTGATGGTGACGGCATGTCTGGACAAACTGGTCCGCATCTATGAGCTACAGGTCAGTCTTCTTTAAGGGTGCACTTACAACATGAAACTAAAACAAAAAACATACATATTACATACATGGATGCACCTGGGACGTATCCTCAGTGATGTATCCCAAGGTCATCAGGGGTTCGGGTCTCCCAACATCATACCCCTCACTCAGGTGACCCAGCCGGGGTGATCAAGTCCCGACTTACGTTCCAGTAGCTTCCCTCGATCGGTCCCATTAGGGAAAAACCAGGGCCACACAATCCGTTCCTCCTGAACTACTCTGCCGGGACTGGGAGGTACCATTCTTGCGCGTGGAAGGACTAGGCTCTGTGGGTTGACTCCTGTCCGGGCCCCTCCTACGTCTCACCGTCACCAGGTCCACTCCTGCTCTCACCAGGTCAGGCCCTGTGCGTTGCACCAGACTCCCAGCACCAGGCACTTTATTCAGGAATGGTGGATTCTCGAGCCGCAACGGTTCCACAGGCTCCACCTTGCCCTTGGTGGTACCGCAGGCTCCGCTTGAGGCTTGAATGGCCCTCCTAAAGGCCTCACCGTAGGTTTGTTGGGCTTATATCAACAATAATAACAAATTGTGACAGCATCAGGGATTTAGAAATTGATTTATGGCCATTCATGCAAACTTTTGCTCATTTTGAATCTAAATCCCTTTGTTCTGATGTGACTGAGGAGTTAACACTATACAACATTTGTATAATGTTTTTCTTTAGCAAATTACGTTTTCAGATCTGGGATTGTATTTGTCTCATTTTTGGATAAACCTTCACTATAGATGAATATATAACCTTTCCTTGTGTTGCTACCTTGTCGCGGTAGGAAGGCTTGTGTGTCTCCGTGACTCTGAGGGCTATACCGGAGGGGGTTCATACCCCCGGCAGGTTCAACCAAGCCGGGCAGGTCTCAGGGGAGAGGCCAGACGAAAAGCAGCACCTGGTCCTCCAGGTTGGGGGTTGGGCGTGGGGCTAACAACCCCACCCCGTCAAAAGAACGTTGTTACAGAAACAAAACAAAACAAAAAAAATAGATAAATATAACCATAATTCTAACCATGACATCGGTTTAAATAATAGTACATGGATGTGATTTATACAAAATGAGATTTGTAATTTGTATTACTCATGATTATATTGATTCATTTGTTTACAGTCCCATGACCGACTGCAGGTCTATGGTGGACACAAGGACATGGTGATGTGCATGGCCATACACAAGAGCATGGTAAGACTGACCTTTCCACTATACCTGTTTCAGAAGATATTGTTAAAACTAGTAGAAAATGTAATTAATGGCATCTATCTATCTATAGGCTTATTATAGCTTTTAAAACGCACAATATATCGGTGTGCGTGTGTTAGTATTTTAATATTACATCATTGTCCATCTGGCACAAATTAGTCGCCTATACACGTTGGCTGGGGTCCTTGGGCGGGAACCCCTTTTGGTGTTAGCATTATGTTATGCTTTAGCTATTGAAAAATAGCAGATCTACAAGCTCATAGCTCGCCACCGAGTGGCACTCTACGAGCTTGTAGATCTGCTATTTTTGAAAAATCGAAGAACCACTGACATAGAAACATAGCTTTTTCAGAAAACTGTCAGGATGTAGAAGACATTTTTGGAATCTGATCTCGGGTCAAAATGGGTTAATGTGAAAAACAACAACACGGTGGACAGCTACAAGCAGCTATAGTGAGATAGAAACTTAAAACTATATAAAGAAGGGAGGAATACAAGTTTGGCGTGAGCTGAGAGTGATTTAAGTTCTAAACCGTGCCCACGACGGCTGGATATGCCTTATGAAAAGGAATTGGGATGTGAGAACGTGAATGAAGTCCGAGCGGACGGCTTGTTACCCTGGATAAGGATATACAATCACTAACGTTCTTGAATGACAGTGGTGAGTGACATTGTTTGTTTAAACTGACTGCAGTATAGAATCCCATGTGCTTCCCTGTGCTGCGGTTGGTGGCGTTGCGGTTAATATAAATAGGATAATATAATTAATGCGTTTGGATAACGGGCGGATAATGAATGTGTACATGTGGGTTGCGGGTGACAAAAAAACTCCATCCACAGGTCTCTAGTAGCAACATATTAAAAAAATAATTGAATACGAATTTGAAGATTAGAAACCTTTTTAGAAGGCTTTTTTAGAATTGGCCTCAGGTCTAAATGGGTTAAGGTCTATGCTAGACACATATTTAAGGTGTCCCAATAGCATGTGAATTGCGTAGTAACTTAGTTCATAGAGCCATGGTTACATGAGTAAAATTTACTCTTCACTCGTGTGTCCTTGTGTCTTCAGATCTACACAGGCTGTTATGATGGCAGTGTGCAGGCTGTCAGGCTGAACCTGATGCAGAACTACCGCTGTTGGGTAAGAGAAGAGACTGGAATCAAGGAACTGAGAGATGGGAGTGGGGTGCACAACAAATTATTGTGCATAATCACATCACATGGAATTCGTCAAGAGTAAATGTGGTTATTGTTGAAAAAATAAATCCCATTGTTCTGATGTAAAGAGATAATCTAGTGTGGCAAAAAACACCCTGCCTTCTGAGTATTTATTATTGTTGTTTAATAGTGACATCAACATTTAGCAGAGAAACACCCAGATCGCATTTAATGTTATTGATACCGTCACATCAGAACAATGGGCTTTAGGTTGAAATCGGCAAAGGTTCCGTAATAGAAGTTACCGGTAATTAAATTACATTTCTTCCCCACATAAAAGCTTATACTGTATTTTATTGGTGTCGATGGTCAAGGCACATACTACAAATAACTTGATTCAGATGGGTAGTTTCCAGTTTGTGTTTATTGTTTATTGTATTGACAGTGGCATGGCTGTTCGCTGATCTTTGGTGTGAGAGAACATCTGCAGCAGCATCTGGTCAATGATCACTCCAATGCCAGCCTCCTCAAATGTCGCTGGAAAAATTGTGATGAGTTTTTTGGCGGACGCAATTGCTCCAAGCAGGTATGAAATGTTGAAATGTGGCTCTTTAAATATGATCTCATCTCCACCAATCTGTACTTTGTGTTGTATCAAACCTATTTTATTTTAAAGAAAATAAAAAAGATAACAATTATCTTGCTTTGACTTGATCCTTCTGACCTGCAGGGAACTCCCATGCACATGCAGAAACATGCTGACGAGGAGGTTGAACTGGAGCCGTGAGTGTTAGGCTGTCATCTAATCATGTTCACCCCCTACTTTCAACCTCCCATATTGGGGGGATATCTTACTGGGACCCACTCAACTTGACAGCGTTAATGCTGATGCTGTTGAGTGTTTTTGTTCTGTTTGTCGATTCCAGTACCTGCTCTGTTGGAATCCAACCGTGATATCACTACTACTGTTAATAAAGCAAAGGTTGTGTGCTGACTTTTTCTTACTTTGGCAATCACATCTTTTGCTCTATTTCTCTCTCTGTTCATGTACACCACTAGTAGTTCCTTTCTAATCACTGACCAAATAAGACAAAGGAAACACAGAACTGTTGTTTTTCTTAAGTGGAAGAAACTTGGGCAGTTGTCGGTAAGGTAACTGAAGGATTGCATCGCTTTTCTTTTTTCACTGCCTGCAAGTACTGACTACTGTACATTAAGCCTCTGTTTTACAGGCTGGCTGGCTACTATATGGCATGGGTCAAGGGATGTTTTTATTAAGTGTGAGTTAAGTTGTGACGTGGCACAACAACTTTTCTTTGAGCAACTTTTCTTTGGTTTTCTTTTTCATTTGCCATTTAATCACTCAAGGTTCAGATAAGTTCAGATTCAAATATAGTACTGGCCTTAAAAGGGAGTGAAACAATTTGAGATTTCATTGCAGTTTTTGGGCCATATTTCAGTGCAATGCCATATGGTGTGACATTTTTAATAGTTGGCCGTTTTAAGGAGTTAAATGATGTGGAAATGGTTTTCTTTTGAGTGTTAACTTTTATTTTCCTTCCCAGAACCCTTTGCGAACATTCTTTTTTGTTAGCAATAGTAAATATAGCAATAAAGTAAATGTAAGGTTGACATTTACTATTTATTTTTGTGTTGCTCATCGATAATGGCGTTGAAGGGCTATGGTGTGGTGTGACTTGGTCTTACATTTCCTTTTGAGGATTTGTGTTTGCTGTGAAGGAGAGCTGAGAAATGGTGTTTGTGGATCTATGTGTGTAAACACATGTTGATGTTCGTAGTCAACATAAGAGGGATGTAAGTTATATATTTTTCATGAATGAGTGTACTAGTCTGTATGACATAATATTGATGCCTGTGATTCCTCTAAAGAACTCGGTTGTTTTTATGTTTCATACACTGAGCATCAAGTAGAATGCGTGAGAGCTTGGGTGTTTTTTTACCATTGTTTGGTTTTTGAAGAAGAGGCATTTGCGTGGAGGTGAAGAGATGTGTAGAGAGGAGGTGTTTGAGGGTAGAGCTTGAAGAACAGAATTAGGGTTCATCTCCCATGCCATACCTCACCCAGATTTAAGGCGATATTTTAACAGACAGATTTTTGTTTTTAATTTTAAAGTAAAAGTTTGCTCTATGCTCCTGTCCTCCTTTGTGCGATGGCAGCAGCAGCAGCTATTGGTTGTGTACAATCATGTTTGGGGTTTGTCTTCTGCCCAGTTAACCCGGCAGTCCTCACAAATCACCATCTTCAGAGTTTTTCCGGTAACAGGCCTTATCTGGACCCTGTTATTTCAAACATAAGGAAAAGCATGCAGTGTACCTCTTGCCTGGCATTCCCAAGTTTCTTCAGTTTTTTTTTCCTTTTTAGTTACTACCAGACATTGTGAACTAATAAACAGATATTTTATAAGAAAACACAATGTAAAAACAAAGTGATAACATAATAAAAAGGTTTTCTGCAACATCGTTTTGAGTTTCTTTCAGTTTTAGTCAAGATGTGTGTACTGTATCATGCATTTGTTTCAGATAATTTGTTTAATGTCAAAGCCATTGTTAAAGCAGACAAACCATAACTACACAGTTCTTTATTGGTTTAAAATCATTATAAATGCAGAACACTCATTTGACCCAAAGGTTTAATTGGAAACCACGAAAAAGCTGAAGTCCAACCCGATTAGCTGTATCCACAACTCCACTGTTAGAACCTCATAACTTGTCATAATGGTAAAGGGCTTGATATACTTCATCGCACATTGTTTTGCGCAACGGAAATAGCCAATCTACACTCTCACAACGCTTCGCGCTGCGACGTGTTGTGCGCATAGATCGACTATTTTCGGTGCGCCCAGACCTGCACGCAACAAAGCATAAATCGCCCTCAACTCTGCCTTAAAGAAAAGTCCAACCTCCAACCACAGTAATGACGATGTTCTCATAGTAGAGAGTCATGTGTTCTTTGGCAGGGTCTTCTGTGGATCCACATGCAGAGCTATAAGACTTGGTAGACTGTACAGTTTGTCAAGAGATTTGATGGATGGGGAGGGTAGGAGTTGGGGAATGACCATTGGCTGGAAACAGAAAGCCTGAGTTTGGAAGTACTGTGCTCCTTTCCCGCAATGCAGCAGTTCATCCATTGTCCACCACTGAGAGCCCCCTTTTTGCTGCACTGTTGTACGAAAAGGGTATTGTAGGACCATGGGTTTGTTAACTTAATATCGGAAATGGAAATGTTAGTTATAGAGAGGGTTTGGAGGAGCAAGTTACTGCTAAAGTGATTCTTTCCCACAAGTCATCATCCATTGTCCAACCAAGTCGCCTGTCCATGAGACGAGGAGAAGGAAGGGGCCTCGCACCACTGGTGGTCTGCTTTATTTTAACTGTATAGATAGGGGCTGGAGAAGCAGGCGACAACCAGAGCACCAGGTGGATCTTTGAGTCAGAAAGATGAACAATGCATACTACAGAGATGGATAACTTAGGGAGAGTCTTTGTGAGGTATCGTGACAGAAAAAGAGAGGTTTGTGTGTGTGTTTGATGCCTGAGAAAAGTACGGTACATGCGTTATGGGAAGGGGTGTATTATGTGTGTGTGTGAGTGTGTGTGTATGTGTGTGTATATATATATATTAAAAAGGTAAAACAGGGCTGATGACTCAAGGGTGATACTGATTGGTACTTGGGGGACAAAGGCAGGAGAGGGAAAAGGAGGCATGTATAAAGTATAAAGAAAGATGAAGAAGGGATGAGAATTGAAAGAAGTGTGAGCGAACTGAGGGAGCAAAATACAGAATAAGGGGACATTTTGGGAGTGGGAAAGAGCAAAGTTTTTGTGGGAGCTTGAAGGAGGAAGTGGAGGTGAAATGGATGAGCTCCTAACGGCGTTCAGGCACAGTGAATAATGAGGTAAAGGCTGGCAGTTTCTGGTCCTCGTGGAGTGGGGCTCACCTGGGAAAAGATGAGCCTTGCTCTAGGCATACATGGTCAACTGGAGCCACTGCGTGCAAAGGGGAGACACAACAGCTGTTAGCTCAACAAAATAAGTGCATGGCATCTCAAAATGGGATATCTATCATTTGAAACTGACTATTTGGAAAGAGGGAGTGGACTAAAACTTTCTGTTAAAGATACTGTCTAAGTATTTTTGTAGGCCAATCTAGAAGTTACATCTGTCATGGGATCCCACCACAGATTTCCAATGGAACTTTTGCAATTAATAAAATAAACTAACAAACAAAGGCTTATGATATTTATGTTTTCTGAAGTCTGAGCCACAAGCATTCATTCTAAATATTAAAAAGCACATGTCAGAGAAGATATTTACAGATGTAATTTATGTCATAACAAAGATTGAAACTTATTCACATGAAACAATAGCATTGGGTACAGTTAATAGCTAGTTAAGTGCTTACCTCCAGGACACTGAGTCTGATCGTACCATCTCCCTCCACATCAAAGGCCTGGAATGCCCCTGTAAGGAAAACAATACATACTATGATACAGCAGCTGTACTGGATTCCCAACAATGTGGTACGACCAAATCTGACTATCTAGGTAAATCATTCAGTACAATGGATGCTAAAAAATACAGTTGACAGTGATTTTTTGTGTCAAATATAGTTTGACCTCTATTTTGTGGGATACTCAATTTGGTATACTAAAGGTCACTTCACATGTGTAGCCAAACTGGGCTGGATTTCCAACAGTAATCGAAACACAGGCATTTAGCGGTGCACTGTGTTGACCTGCAGGGGCGTCATTTGGGGTCCCAGGATGGCATATAACTATCCATATAGTTGTTTTCTTGTCATAGATTCTTCCGTAGATTCATTCGCCACTTTCAATCTGGTGTCCCGATTTTGGACATTTTATATTTTCAAAAATAACCAAAATAGCAGATCTACGAGCTCACTCTGAACTTGTAGATCGGCTATTTTTGCTATAAAAGCAAAAAGCCATCTTCCAGTTTTTGTTCTGAAATGAGGCCTTTATTGACCCGATTCCCTGTTCCTGGACTACTACGACTACAGACTTACTGAACATTCCTTCCAGCCGCACCAGACAGCTGATGAAGCTGTCAAAGTCGATGTTCATGTTCTCGTTGGCGTAGCGCATGGTGATGATGTCGTACAGCTGGTTGTTGAGACGGAAGCCTGAGCGGGACACAAGACACATGACTGTACAGTGACAACAACATTCACAGGCAGAGGTCAGGCATGGAGAAAAGGCAATTCAAACAGTTCCTATATGGTCTATGACAGTGGTTCCCAAACAGTGGGTCACAGACCTGTTTTTATGGGTCACGACTCGAGTAAAAATCCTGTTTTTTTTTCCTACATAAAAGAAAATCATCAAAAGATTTTGTTTAGAAATATATACACACACACACACACAGCACACACACACACTGTAAACCAATCGAAGAAATTCCATGAATAAAACAATTTCAATCATTTAGAAGTTGTGAGCATGTAGATCTGCTATTTTCACTAGTTTGGGTCCCGCGGCAAACATCGAATTTCTCTTTTGGGTCACAGGCTAAAAAGTTTGGGAACCACTGGTCTATAACATATTTTAATGACCCCCATAGAGTTTTTATTTTTTAACAACCTCTCCAAATGTTATGACCTTAGCTTATATCAACAAGACTAGTCTTTGCATTGGTTATTACCTGCATCATTGACGGCGTTTCTCATCTCATAGCTGTTGATGCTGCCAGACTGGTCGGAGTTGTAGTGCTTAAAGATTCCCTGGAAAAGAGAAGTTGTAAATCTAATGCACCTTGTAATGCTCACAGCTGACCTTCAGAAGAATTGTGTACATCCGTATTAAGGGTGATTATGATTTGTTTTCAATACACCTGATCTGATCTTAGACTTAATATGTGCTTCACTGTAAAAGACTTCAGTGTGTAATGCAGATGAAATATGCATAACTGAGCCCCAAAGCGGACAATACAGTAATTCATCTCAAGGCTTCAACTGTAATTTGAGAAGACAGATGATGCTTAGCTGTGTCTCGTACCTAGAATAGCTATAAGCACAGTAAAGGATGAATAAGAAAGATATAGAGGTATTCACACCTGCCACTGCTTAATCTTGTTCCACATAAGTCTGAACTCTTGCAGATTGAGTCTACCTGTTCCATCCATCTAACAGAGGCAGTTAAGACCACAATCACATTTACCTAGCAGAGTCAACATGTTGTAAAAAAAAATAGAACATCAAAATAGACAGCAAAGAGAAATATTGCTTTAAATGGAAATTAAACAAAGTCATGGGCATTTTAAAGTGTTTTCAATGTGGATCATAGACCCTGCCATGGGGCTCAGCAGGTTGTGCGTTCTAGAGACAGCCAGCCCGATGCGCTCGATACAAAGGATACGTCCATCAGAGCAATCATGCTCCTGCAACTCTCCAGACTGAAACCCTCAGTGTTAAAGTCCTTGTCTGGAGGAGAGAGGTACAACACACAAGTAACTGCATCTTAGAAACACATTTTTTCCTTTTTAATTAATGTTGATATATTTGCCTGATTAATACTGAAAAACACTAATTAGATTTACTGTATAAGTAAAGTATTGTGGTAGAGTGTATAGTTGAGTAGACGTACGTTTGGAGACCACTCTGTTGAGGACATTCTTGAGTTCATTTGCTGTGATTTCCATTTCCTGTGAGAAAAACAGGAGAAGATTACTTTACTGTTTACACAAGCCATCATAACTTCTTCTTGCGGATAATTCCGATCAGAATAAGCCATCTAAGCTGAAGGGAAGAATGCGGCTGCATTCTTTGAACGCATTATTCCACAAGTCCTCGCTCCTATTGCCTTTGATACCCCATTCGTTGTTGAGCGGTGTCATCGTCTTGGCAAACCCACCTACGACGCGGCGAACAAGCCTAGACCACTGATAGCGAGAATCCTCAACTACAAGCACAGAGAATTGATCCTCAACCGTTCCAGGGAGATGGGAGAGGTTTTCCTTGAGAAAAGAAGAATATTTTTCCATCCTGACTGCAGTGCCGAGACCCGACGCAAGAAAAATGCATTCAAAAATGTGAAGAAAGCCTTACTGGATAAAAACATCACGGACTACCGCCTGTATCATCCGGCAAAGCTGCGTGTCTCCTACGAAGGAGCCGTCAAGTGGTTCTATTCTCCAGAAGAAGCGGAGATCTTCTTGAAGGACTTGGATTAGATTCTTCTATCAAGATTTGTTTTCCCAGCATGTTTAACTCAGCGGACAATCGAAGGACAGCGGCGAATCGTTTCTTCGTGATCAGTGAGTGGGAGTAAGTCATCATCACGTCTATACACTGCATATATTTTTTTATATAGATTTGTTATATTTTTTTTATGTAGGCATATATGCGACTTACACTACGTATAAGGAGACCCCTTCCATTCACGGGGATATTTTTTGAACTATTTTTAAGAAACAAGTAGCCTAGACACTTTTTTTTTGGTTTGTTTTTTCAACACTGGCGCTGCCCGATGCTTTAATTTGGTTTCACATCTCGTTAAAATATGTAACTTTATTTTTGTTTTCTATTCAAGTCATTGCCCCGCTGGGCTGCTCGTTCTGGACCATTTCTTTATACTGAGCACTTTTGATTTTATTATCTAAACGTGTAATACCAGATACGTCTGTTGCTTTTTTGTTGCTTTTTTCTTTCTTCCTTTTTTCCTCTCTTGGAGGGGGGAGAGGGGATTGGAATGTTCGACGCGATAGTTTGTTTTCTGAATTATACTGGTGATTGCGACGCCTCCATCCTGATCCACTTCTTATTTGATACACTACGGGCGTTCCAAATTGTTAATTTATATAATCCACTTGATAATAGCTTGATTTGGATGTTTAACGGCATTAGCCAGGCCCGAGACCTATAATGATTATTATCATATGCCGCCTCCCGTTTTGCTCACTCGTCGCGCCTTTATTTAGGCTGGTTTTATTTTTTCTGATGGGCTTCTGTGTGAGTTTGCACTGCCGCGGGGGTATGTTTATTGAGGGCGGGGGTGTTTAGAGTGCCTGCACGTCTGCACGCTAAACTGTGGTTTGGGGGTGCTGGTCAAAATTTGCATTTATTTAATTTAACTGGTAACTGGCGCCGCCTTACGGTAGTATGCATATATTACTTATTTCAAAATATTTTGGGCTGTTTTAAACTCTTGGATCTTTGCGTCCCCTATATAGGCTGGTGGATGGCCCCATCTAGTGGTGTATTGCAGTTTTTCTTTCTTTGCCCTGTAAAAAAAATATAGCAGGGGATATGTGGATCTATAGGAGGGGGGCCTCTGTTCACTAAATTATGAGAAATATTTATATTCTCTCATATACTGAGGTTGTTATATAGAGATATGAATAGTAACTGTGAGGGCAACCTTACGCTAGGTAAGAGTAGCCCATCTGATGTTTGTTTTCTTGTCTTTGTTATTGTTTTGTACTGGATGTTTTTTGGGGGGTTTTCTTTTGTGGGCTTCTGGGTTTTTGAAAGGTTACTTTTTTGGCTCTCTAATGAATCTTAAAAACTACTGCACCTTATTGACAGCACAATACTATTCAAATACACTGGAATTCTGTTGCGCTGTACTCCTGAGTGAACTTATCCATGATAATATACTCTTAACACTTTTAAATGGCTAGTGAACTAAATTTCATTTCCTGGAATGTAAAGGGAATTAATTCGCCAGTTAAAAGGAAGAAGATAATTACCTATTTAAAGAAATCATCCGCTAGTGTTGCCTTTATACAGGAAACCCACCTTACAGATCTGGAACATATGAAGCTTAGGAGGGATTGGATTGGCCATGTCTTTTTTTCTTCTTATACTTCCAGTGCACGGGGAGTTGCCATACTTATTAACAAAAATGTAATGTTCAAGCTGATCTCAGTGGAAAAAGATAGGAATGGACGGTTTTTGCTCTTAGACTGTGTTTTAAACACAAACAGGGTAACTCTGGTAAATTTATATGGTCCTAATCATGATGATCCAGCCTTTTTTAATTACTTTCTATTGAAAATGGCGGCCATCAATGGCAGATGCCTTGTTGGAGGTGACTTTAATCTGGTGCTTTCTCCAGCACTTGACCGCTCACATCCTAGGACATTCACACTATCCAGAGCGGCGCTAGTGTTGAACCAAGGCATGGCAGAATTAGGTCTGTGTGACATTTGGCGTTCCCTCAATCCCAATGGGAAGGACTATAGCTTTTACAGTAATATGCACAAATCTTATTCCCGTATTGACTTGTTTCTAGCCCCGAGGAATTTACTTACACGGGTAACGAGCTGTGCCTATTTACCGGCTGCACTTTCTGACCATAACCCAGTTAAATTAACATGGAAAATGGAGTCTGTACTCCCCTCCTCACCTCGATGGCGATTTAAATCATTTCTGCTGAAGGATCCCCAGTTCATTTCTTCTATGAACTCCCAAATTGATCAATTTCTTGTGGCTAATGTAGATTCAGCGTCTCACGCTAATATATGGGAGGCTCTAAAGGCATATATGAGGGGGCATATTTTGTCATATAGTGCTCACAAAACAAAAGAAAAAAGACAAATCCTATTGAAGTTGGAAGAGGAGATAAGAGGGCTAGAACAACAACACTCTCAAACCAATGGGACGGATACTTTTAACACTTTGACTGCTAAGCGGATTCAATACAATAATTTGTGCACTAATAAGGCGGAGGCTGCTTTGGCCAGGACCAATTATCACTATTATGAATATGGAAATAAAACTGGAAAACTTCTAGCCTGGCAGATTAAAAAGGAGGATTCAGACAGGATCATCGACTCCATTGTTACTGAAGGGGGTGGAGTGCTGACTAGTCCGAAAGAGATCAACTCTGAATTCAAACGCTTTTATCAAACCTTATATAAATCTGATCATAACAACAACAATAATGTTGCTGCGGAGCAGTTTCTGGAGGGCCTACCTCTCCCTCAGATCAATATAGAAGAAAAAGAATGCTTAGATGCTGATGTAACGGAGGGGGAGGTTCTCCTGGCTATGAACTCTCTACAAAATAATAAAGCTCCTGGACCAGATGGTTTTCCGATTGAATATTACAAATCATTCGCAGACAAATTGCTGCCTCCTTTGACAAATATGATTAAGGACGCATTGGATGGTCAGGCTCTACCCCCAACTCTAGAACTGGCAACTATAACATTACTGCCTAAACCTGGGAAAGATAGACAACAATGTGGCTCCTATAGACCTTTGAGTCTTTTAAATGCAGATTACAAAGTTATTTCTAAAATGATAGCAACCAGATTGGAACTTGTTTTACCAAAAATAATTCATCCAGATCAAACGGGGTTTATTAAAAAAAGACAAGGGTCGGATAATGTACGTCGATTGTTTCATATATTGAACACTACTCAGAGGACTAAGGAGCCCACATTAATAATATCTATGGACGCCGAAAAAGCATTTGATAGGATTGAACCTAGCTTCCTGTTTCAGACTCTTGAAAAAATGAACTTTGGAGAAAAAATTATAAAATATATTAAAACATTTTTTACTTCTCCAAAAGCTCAAATTCTCACTAACGGGCTGTTATCGGACCCCTTCTTGCTTTCTAGAGGTGTAAGACAAGGATGCTGCGTCTCACCTATGTTGTTTTCAATTGCCATTGAACCGTTTGCCCTTGCAATTAGAACTAATGATGAGATTTCTGGAGTGAAATTTGGTACAACGGAGCACAAAATATCCTTATATGCAGATGATGTTTTGATTTACCTGACTGACTTGGCTGACTCGGTCCCTCCTCTATTCCAGTGTTTACGGGAATATAGCGCAGCTTCAGGATATAAGATCAACCTAACTAAAAGTGAGGTTTTACCTCTAAATACACAAGATTTGAATGTAGGGGATCTTATCGATCCTTTGAAAATATGTCCTAGCGGGTTCAAATATCTGGGAGTTAATATCAGAAAAGAGCGGGATAAGGTAATTAAAGACAATTACTTAATTCTTATGGAGAAGACTAAGTCCGACACTTTAAGGTGGTCTGGTTTGCCTTTGTCTCTAATTGGAAGAGTGAATACAGTTAAGATGATAGTGTTACCAAAATATATTTATCTATTTCAATGCATCCCATTCTCTATAACTAAAAGGTTTTTTAAAGACCTTAACACAATTATTTCCTCCTTTTTATGGCAGAGCAAAACGCCGCGGGTCAAATTAAGTACGCTCCAAGCCCCTTACAATAAGGGTGGCCTTAATCTCCCTAATTTTAGATGTTACTATTTGGCCTCACAATTCCGTCCTTTATGGATATGGTTGCACCCTGAGATTGGTGAGGTTAGGTGGCTACATATAGAACAACTAGACCTGGGCCTAACTCCCCTGAAAATCATACCTTTTTTGGGTACGAAGAAGAACCTCTCTTTACTTACTAAAAATCCTATTATCTTGAGCGCTTTTGAAGCATGGCAGGAATCTCATAAATTATTGGGGTTAGATACATCTCTAATGAGAAAGACCCCATTATGGGAAAACCCTAATATTCCTTACCCCATAGCTGATGGTGTATTGCAGAGATGGGTTAATAATGGAATCAGGACTGTGGGTGATTTATACAGCAATAATGTAGTATCAAACTTTCAACAATTATCAGCCAAGTTTAAGTTACGTAACCATGACCTCTTTAAATATCTTCAAATTAGACATTGGATTCAAGCAAAATCTACAGATTTCCCGAATATCCCGGAAAAATCCCCCCTGGAGGATCACATGTTTTGTACCCTTATCACCTCAACTAAAGGATTAACTTCCTCCATATATAGTATTCTAAACAATAATTTACCAATTTACAATACATTGAACATTAAACATAAATGGGAGACAGACTTGGGATGCACCTATGATGATGTGGATTGGGAGATAATTTTAGAGAGAGCTCAGAGGGTTCTGGTTTCCACCAAACATAGACAGATGCAATTTAACATTTTTCACAGAACTTACTTTACTCCGCTCAGGTTACACAAGATTGATAGAAGCATTTCCCCTATGTGCCAAAGATGTAAGATAACAGAAGGCTGCCTATTACATATGTTATGGAACTGCCCACTTTTAATTGATTATTGGAAGTTCATCTTGTCTACGGTCTCTGATATCATAGAGGTTGAAATACCACATGATCCAAGAATTTGGTTACTGGGTGACGTTACATTGATCAACACAAATTTCAACAAAGCATACTTTGTGTTACTCGCCAGTACAGCTGCGAAGAAAATCATTTTGGTTAATTGGAAATCTGAAAAATCACCTTCACAGAGACACTGGCTGAATGAGCTTTCATCATACTGTACCCCTGAAAAGATACTGTACAATGTAAGAAGAAGGCCTGCCACTTTTGAAAAGATATGGGGCAGTTTCTTTGAGGCTCTACCTTCAATATCTCCTCTGAGTTGATTTAGTTTGAGTTTTCTTTTATTTATATTGTTATTTTCATGTATTTATCCGAGTTGTTGCTGTCAAGAGGTGTTGTGTACATACTGAATAATGAGAGCTGTGTAGTTTTCCTTTCTGGGGTTGGGGTGGGGGGTGGGTGGGGGGGGTTTGTTTTTGCTGTTTTTTGTCTTTTCTTTTTTGGGTTTGTCTTGTCTTGTTTAAAGAAAAGGAAAAGGAAAAAAAAAAAAAAAAAAAAAAAAAAAGAATAAGCCATCTGTTTCTGTTTTATGCATCTTCCTTGGTCACTCCAGCCACCTGCATGTCCTCTCTCACCGCATCCATAAACCTCCTCTTTGGCCTTCCTCTTCTCCTCTTGCCTGGCAGCTCCATCTTCAGCATCCTTCGCCCAAACCATCTCAACCTTGCCTCTCTTGCTTTATCCCCAAACCTCATCTGTTTAAAGTCTGCTTTCCAGGCACCACTGGGTTGTACTGGATTCTCACTGTGACTTCCTACCACCCTGAACAGTCCATCTCATGGTCGATGCAGAGTCCCCTCTAAGTTAATCAACATTACTTCACCCAATCATTATCTTCCTTCCTTCTCACAACGTGTTTGTACTACTGCAGTCTGCCAGTGTAACCACTCCTCACCTGGCCACCACTCCCATGTTCTGTCTCAGCTCTGCACTGGTCTTTCTCTCCCTCTGTGACACATGCACCGCACAACAATTTGATCATCCTCCTCTCCACTCTGTTCAGCTTCTCTTCATGCTCCACCCTCAGGGCCCATGTCTTGCTTACATATTAAGTCATGCCACTTCTGACATACAGTACACTTGACCTTTCATCTTCAGGGATGGGGCCTTGGATGTTATAAAGGTCATGAGTTCCCTGGATGTCTTCCTTACACTTCTCACATTGTGGTCACTGCTAGGTCCACCCCCCATCAGTTAGTCCCAGGTAGCAGAAACTGTCCACCATACGTCTCCCTGTCGAATACAAGCCCTGATTGCTCGGCTGCACCTGCACTGCTTGGCTTGCACTGGAATGTTTCACTTCTGCTTGCCTTTTACTCCACTGCATCTCCAATTCTCCAATGGACCCATTTCTGACAGTCCTTGCACTGGAAATATTTAGCTTCTACTCCCTTCCCACAGACTCCACATGGGGAGCGAGATGGGGAGTGACATGCAACAAAGGTAGTCAGGACCAGCGACTCACTCGCTGTCAGGCTGGCATTGCAGCCTAGGGTGCCCGGACCACCACGCTGGTGGCCTGGGCCGGCAGTGGCAATATTAACCCACAGTTAGGGTTTGGTTCGTGGGCCCTAGGGCATGTCCACACACCGGTGGGCCTGCATATGTCTGGGGGCCAAACCCTGGTCCTCAGTGTAGTTCAGCCAGGGTCCGAGCTGTATCCAGCAGACCAGCTACCGTGTCTCGACACGTGGAGGCACTACAGAGAGGCTATGTACTCTGCCTTTCACATTCTGCTATAGCTATGTTGACAGTGAGAAGTGGCAGGCACTGGGCACTCCACCAACACACTAGATGCATCACAATAACCCGACTTATTACGAAGTCAGACCCAAACCTAAGCCAATCCAAACTTTAATTTGTTCTAAATGATTTCCACTCTGTTGTCAATCATCAACTAAAGCTTAACTTATACTGTGTCATACGAAAATAATGTCAGTAATGAAGCCCCCGTTGATACTTGATACACTAGGAGCAGTAGTCCCTCCATCCAACGCTAGCTGTCTGTCACCCATCCATATACTGTACTCACTTCTCCAGCTATCTCCTGAAAGATGGTCAGGAACTGCTGGTCCTCCTCGCTCTCCTCCCCCGCCAAGGCTGGTGCCGGCTGAGAAGGTGTGGGTCCATAATGGGAGGCAGAAGAAATATGTGGAGAGAAACAGACAGTGTCTGAGAGGCAGAACAAGTCTTCAGAGGGCTACCCTTTGTCAGCACAATGCAACGTTTTGGTAAGAAATGAGATTCATAATATAGTAAATGCAGTATGTGCAGATCATTCTCTGACGTCAAAGTCAAAGATCTGCACATATTTTTGTTAGAATGAAATTAACACAATAAATACATAAATTACTAATAGCTGGAATAGACTAGGTCTGCCTCCAGGACTGTGTGGAGACATAAAATGTAATATGGGTGTCAGAATTGTTTTTATTGAATGTAAAAAGTCTGAAGGCAGAGGGGGAGAGATGAGAAAAACTCACCACTGGATGATCAGCCTCAATCCTGTTCTCTATCTCCCTGGATGAAGACGAACAAACAGCAGTCACCATGGCGACATGAACAGGGCGTACCATTGCGTTTGGACCATAAATCTATCAATGGCTAATCAAAACAGTATTTTATGACATGATATCAGACACTACAGTAAATCTGAGTATGTCCTGAGTCATTCTTGAATGGAATTATCTTTCTCATCCTATAACAATATATTTATCTTTACATGTAGTATATGATTGAAGACTTATGGCCCGTATTCATAACGAGCAAAATCATACCACAAACTCTTACCGTGTCAGTGAGCTGTGAAGAAAACACATTAGTTAAGTACCACCTGTTGTTCCTTCCATCCAAA
The DNA here is from genome assembly GCF_964188405.1 of Protomyctophum parallelum. Taxonomy (NCBI): domain Eukaryota; kingdom Metazoa; phylum Chordata; class Actinopteri; order Myctophiformes; family Myctophidae; genus Protomyctophum; species Protomyctophum parallelum. The sequence continues at coordinate 29,550,697 of NC_139718.1, read as the reverse complement.
ACTGTGTTAGTTTTCCTCTTGAAAACAATGTCTTTTTATTGCCACTTGATTTCAGCTGCTCTCCTCTTGGACACTTTGTATTTACCTATCCACTGAGGTTCTGTTATTCTAATTGGGAGGTGCCTTGGGCCAAACAGTATTTGCAAATAATTCCCAAAATGTAAACAATTAAGATAGTGTCTGATAGCATCCAGGTTGTCAATCACAAAAGCATACAAAATTGGCATAAATAATCCAGAAATAACCCTCTGCCACTCATTGCGCTGTCCTTAGCGGCAGCCTCTATCAATATGGTACTCCAAGCAGGATAAAGAATTAATTGCAAATACTATTTAACCTATGAGCAGATATGCTCTAAAAGCCAATATTTGTTCTTCAAAAACTGGCAAAGTGCTTGGTTTGCTGGGCACTTCCACTTCATAGCTAGCTTGAAAGGGACCTCCATTTTGCTGCTTGTAATTCAGATCCCAGTCCATCAGATAGGTAGAAGACCACCTCTGGATGCCATCTTGTCCTCCAGGTCAGCATTAAGTGGTGTTATTGAGGTTGCAGCATGGGAGGGGGGTAATTCATGGACTAAAAGGAGATGTTTACCGGAGCATGCCCAAATCTGAAGTCGCTTGTCCTAAAAAAGATTCCATAACAGCTTCGAACTGGGGCCGATTTCTTCCAGCTCTACAAATCAAATCGCCGTTAAAATTGTTTGTCCTTGGTGGTTTTTAACCCTCCCAACAATCCCCAAGCTATCCCATGATCAATACATCCACCCACATCCAAAATGTAAAACACATAATGCAGGGCAAGCTAACTGAGGAAACACCAGTACAGCTGGATACTGCTTAGATCAATTGAAATGTGCTACATTACATGCCAATATATAGGGCTGGATATTGTTTTTAATTTAATACAATTTTGGTTCTGCAGTTTTGGGACTGCTTTTCATATAGTTTCTTAGAATCTTGTCATAGAATCGTACATTTATTTTGTTGGTCCAAATGACCATATATTACTAATTCTCATCACAAAAATAAAACCATTTGAGTGTTTTGAGACCTTTCGATGTTTTTAATTGAATATTGCTACCAAAACATGGTAGAGTATCCATACACTCTGTTTTTCAATACCCAGCCCTATCAAACAAAACACAAACAGAAATGCATAAAACTCTAATAACTACAAGTAACAAAGCTATAAGCTATATGAGGTTGACCTTATGTTAGGGGGAGGGACAATTACACTTTAGTGTAAGTACACATTCCCCTTTACATCCAGCCCCGGCTTTTCCCTCCTGCCACCAGCCACCCACTTGGCTCCCTCACCCACTCACTCTGAGGTGTTCCTCTTTTCAGAGAAGACTCGCAGGATGAATTCGCCCTCCTGATGGGGCTCATAGGTGGAGGGCACGATGACGTACTCCCCAGGGCTCAGACGGAAACGCTGGGTGACCTCGCGCAGGTTGATGTAGGACTTACAGCGAGCCTTGGAAGAGTTGCTCAGGAAGAAGTCTTTCTGCATGTGCTGCTTGTTTCCATGCATCTGCAAAAGAGGAGGAGGGAAAGAGCACAGAGAATGTTTGACACAATAAAAAAGAATGACCGGGACCTCTATTTGTAACTATACCTTAGAACAGGGGTTCTCAAAGGTTTTGGCTGGGGACCTCCGGAAATGCTTTGGCCATGTATCGCGACCCCCCCCCTCCCCCCCCCCCCCCAATACAAACTGACTGCAAAAATAACCTTAATTAATAATAGCGAAAGTACATCATAAATAAATACTGAAACCAGATATAATCATTAAGAAAATGTATGCATGTACTATGTAAACTCTTCATTTCCATTTTCCAGCCTTTCAGTTGCAAAATTATATATATATTTTTTTATATTTGGCGACCCCCAGAGGGTTCGCGAACCACGGGTTGAGAACCCCTGCCATAGAAGGTGGTTTTTAGAATCTGCCTCAGGCCTAAAGGGGTTAATACATACGTCATACAGATACACATAAAGTTAGTCATAAAGACTGAAATCCACATAGTGCAGGGTGTGAAATAGCTGGCAAACGGATGCTCCACTGCAAGTCAGGCTTCCTCCTTACCTCCTTTGGAACCTATGGGCAGACAGAGACAATGTCAGTATGACAGGAAAGCCATACACGTACAGTATAACTGTATAAAGCTTCTGTAATGTGTAAAGTATATGTAAAATAAAGTATTCAATGTTATATTATAGAACAATTGCCTGAATAAGTAGTTAAATGTTAATAGTTAGCATATGGTTGACTTTAGACTTCTTCAGCACCAGAGAGGCGAGGGTTCTCCACAAAGACAAAACTACAAAGACAGTTGTGAGACAGTTTAGTGAGACAGCCGATTATACCTCATAAATGGCAAATCCGATGGTGAAGAGGTTGGCTCCCATCTTGCGCTCTTTCCTCCTATTCTTCTGCATCAGAGACACCACAAATGTGCAGGCCACCTCGTTATCCTCTGGATCATCATCCTCCTCCAGCAGACGCAGGCGGTACTGAGGGTTGGTCCAGAATGTGTCTGTACAAAATATGGCAGAGAACCCTTCAGAAATCATAAATTCATCAAGCATCAAACCGTTTTACTTTACGTTACTTTTACTTTACTGGTGTATTTCAGCCCTATATAAAGGCCATTTGAAAGTAGCCTATCTCTACAAGCTCAAAATGCATCGTGATGCTACGCATTGTGGAGGTTGTAGATCGGCTATTTTCAAAATAATCCTTTATACATTTGAAGACTTGAAATGGGACATGTGGCGCTGCTCTGCGGCGACATGGGCATAAGGGCTACGCTTGCATGCGGCCCTTTGTCTAAGACAAATTTCTTCCTCGGGAGACAAAATAAAGCTTGAACCTTGATTCTGCATAACTACTAACTAGACCTATACGTGCCCCGGCCTACAGTACTTAGGAACGATGCAACTTGGGTAACCTAATAATACCCATTGTCATAGCACCCGTTTTAACTATCTGTCTGTGTCCCTTTTGTGCCCATACTGTATATGAGATCTCTGTAGTATGCAATACCCATTGTCATACTGTATGTCTGTGCCCCACATGGAGATCTCTGTATCTGTCTGTCTGCCTGTGTCTGAAGAGTGCAAACTGACTGTGAAAAGTGGACTGGTTAAGTAATCAATTGGCTGAGGCAGAGGCTGGAAATTGCACAGGTGAGACGAGTTGGCCTCATTAGGCCCACTGGCAGAGCCTTTTGTGGTGTTTCTGGACAACGGTGTATGCCACCGACTCGAGGCCGGGCACTGCACTCCCTGCGGGTGTGTGGAACGCGGGTGTCGAATTTGATAGTTTTTACATGAGTAATTTCTAATTTGGGTACTTTAAGTACATTTTGATACCAATACACTTTCCGGACTTTTACTTGTAGAGTACTTCTACATTGCAGTATTGATACTTTTACTTATGTAAGACCTGTGAGTACTTTTTCCACCACTGTTTACATGAAGCTGAACCTGACCAAGCCCTCATGCACACCAAATGGATCCACTCTAGAGTTCACCGTGCACACTGTGTACCTGCGTAATTCCTGCATCCTCCAGCAGAACATCCCCTCACCCAGCGTCCCTCGTTCACAGAAACGGTCCACTTGTGGATCTTGTCGTCCTCCAGGGCGTCGGGGGTCAGGTTGCAGATCTCGATCTTGGTGTAGTTCTTCTTGAAGTCGTCGAAGGACATCCTGCACGGAAGACGCAGGGTACAGGATGAAGTATCTGGCTCAGATCTCCTTCGTCTTCGATCACACATATACCTCTGATGGGTGCAAGAAACTAATCCTTCAAGGAACAACTCTTCCGAGTGGAAGGGGGACATTTGAGGATGATACACGAAAGAAGTAGAAGGAACAACTTCTTCACTGCAATGCCTGTTTTATACATGGCTGTGCACCACACCGCAAATAGCCGATTTTGGTGTGTGACATGACATCCTTAATCACAACAGGTTAATCAATCAGTAAAACTTACCAGAACTCGCCATCCTCAGCATTTTGATGCTGCAGCTTCTCCTTCTCAGACTTAGACAGATTTTGCCATTCCTTAGAGCTGTTGGAAAAGTTAACAGAAAATGGGTGTCTGGAAAGCATGAAAATAGGCTTTGACTCTTGATAGCTGCTAATGCACTTAGTTATGAAGTATTTCTGATTGTGAATCTACCACACAAGGCCTTGTGTGGTGTGCCTCCTTTGTATCTATCCTCACTTTTAGAATTCAACACGTTCAGAGACACACATTAGATATATCAATATATATCAAAGAAACACTGCTTTCATTTATTATTCTCCAAACAAATTTCAGAACAAACTTCAGGACTCTCTGAAACTGGTCTCCATAGAGACATTTACGGGTGGTTCTTGAGGACACATTACATAGTGACTGCACTCGTTTCTTAAGACAAACATTAAAAGTCCATAGACGAGTGAAAGTCAGACATTGGAGGGGATAGCGCCCCTCAATAATTGGTGACTCAACCACAGGCAAATATGTAATTCAAAGTGGTAATCCTATGATGCAACAATTCCCAGGTTCAAACCACACTATATGTCCCTGTATTTAAAGTACCCTTTTATACAATTATACAGACACTGAAGCTTTATCCACTTAACCACGGAGAACACCAGTGTACCTGTACACACGATGTAACAATAAAGAAACCTTGAACCATGACTAAGCCAATTAACCACAAAAGTCTCGTCTACAAGCTAACAATGCTTTGCAACTTGATGTGTTGCTTGTAGATCAGCTATTATCAAAGGAATTGATTCAATCTTTGTCATTTAAAATGTTGTCTATAATGATATCCCCAAAATTGGAATGTGTGGGTTAAAGGAGTAGCTCACCCCAAAAGATACGTACTTTCAATTACACACCCCATGAAGCCTTGAGTCTCCTACCGGAGACGCTGCCATTCATTACATTATTAGTGAGTAAATGGTGGTTCACTCACTGTACAAAGTCAATGTGTTGTCGTAAGTTAGAAATGAAAAACAATTGGGGCGCCCGCTGGCCTAGTTAGTGGTCCAGGCACATGCCACATATAGGTTCTGGCCTGACAGCGTGTCACGTGTTCGAGTCCCGTTCATGACGACCTTTGCTGCATGTCTCTCCCCATCTCTCTCCCTCTTTCCTGTCCATCTTCACTGTAACTATCAATATAGGCACAAAAACAAATCTTTATTTTTTTGCATATCACTTACTTGTCACTCCAAGGTCCATTCCATTCTACCTGACCCCATGGGTTCCTGAGACGTACCAGTCGCACTTTATTCTCCTTGTGCTGGGTCTGTTTACACTGAGAAATTATTATCATTTAATCAAAGGCAGCTCACTTGACTTATTTCTTTCTTCATTGAGACAGACGGAAGGAAAAACAAAGCACTTGATAGAAAAATGGACATAAGAAGACAGAATACGGAGACTACCAATGCCCTATAAATAAGACACAAGTGTGTGGACATATATAGGCAGAGACAGAGTAAAGATTTTATCTGAAATGTTTCTGTATTTCACCTCACTTTTTGTTTTATATAACACTATGCATCATTAATCATCAACAATACCGGTACTTTTGCATTTGTGAAGTTGGTGTGCAAGCGTTACCCTCTCTGCTTACCTCATCTACAGCAGTCACAGAGTAAGCATGGCCCTTCACAAGTCCTGTCACAGTACGAGTCTCAAAGCGAGCTGGAACCAGGGACTGGTGATTTACAAAATAAGGTATTACAGAAAGAATAAATGGGAACAAACCCAACATTCAATATAAAGAAATTCATTAGTATATAAACTAGCATATATAACCAGGCTGGAGTGCGAGGCGAGCGCATCAAGAAATACATTTGGTGAGTCCAAACTCCCCTGTGAACTACCTGAACGACTTTTGGGATTACGTCATGTGGCTTTGTGGTGGTTTGTTTAGAGCACTTTAATCCAACATTACCAGGTGCCCCTCACTTGATATTTTTAAGAGGATAGATAACCCAACCTTTAAAGTACGTATTACACATGGATCATTTTGTTTTGCGGATTACTTTCCTCATATGGAATACTTTCCTTATGTGGGTCTACTTCCTTGTGTTCCACCTGCATGAAATAATATTAGCTTGAAGGCCTAAGTTCTATATCTGTTACTGTCTCTACTGCTGCACATCTGCATTTGCTGTTGAACTGTTAAACAGTATACTAGTATAGTATGTATTTTTTCTTCACTTTACAAGGAAGGAACCTCTTTGTTTCTACCCTGTTTTCCTTTCTCTTGTGTCTGTTTGTGACACTGCCACATAAATGTGTGAAATAATGTGTTTCCTGTCCTTGTATCAGTATTGAAAGAAAACGAAACATACTGGGGGATAACAAGGGAAGATATTGGTTAAACTATGGTTGAGTATTTAATTTAACCCTGAAACATAGTGTACGGAGGTGTTTTGTGTAGTTAAATCATAGTCATCCATTTTCTGTTGACGATGTTTGATCATAGGGGGAGCTGTGGGGAAAAAACATGTGAGCAATAGTTCCAGGAAGTGAGGTACCAGGAAGCTATAAAGGTACAGGAAGTGAGGCCGCCTGGGATTCCATCTTGGGGCAGTAAGAAGAGTGTTTGTGTTTGGTGGTGGTTATTTGGCAAACAAACTCTTTTAAAGCTAATACTCACACTGAGGAGGATACATATTTTTCCTTTTTTGTCAAGCAATGCATTGCCTTTTTGTTTTCTAAGCTTTGCGATTACTTGATTTCGAGAGAAGAGAAAGAAAAGACCTACAACTTTTGGTTGGATTACTTTTTGTGGGATTACTTGGAACACATTTAAAGGGACATTGCAGGGGAAAAAAGTGAACATTTATATTTTGAAAAGATATGAATTGTCCAATTGTATTATTTTTGTTTGATCTACTTTAATACAGATAAAACAAATATTGCAATTTAATTTCAAAATAAATTGTTTGGGGTTTTCCTTTTTGCTCTGCAATACAGTTCATTTCCAGTACGAAGATTTATTGTTGCAGGTACAGGACCTTTATTTCTTTAATATAAATCAGACATATACTTTTATGGTTCTGATTGTTATGTTTCTATTCTTCCTCTTTTATGGAAATCTCCAACCAATGGCGCTTTTACAAACAATATTTTCACCCACTTGTCTACACATGTAAACCTGTGATGTGACTTTAAAGCCGATATTGAATGTGAATACTGTCCGTTTGTAGAGGCAGTAGCCATTGCAATGGGTGCAGACTGCAGAGCCAACAAGCTATGACTCTTCGTAACCTATGCACCTTTACTGGGCACCATTAGGTCCGTTCCTATTTGTACGTTTTAAACTCACATCAATGGAACAGCCCATGAGGGAGCCTCTCTGCAGAGCTTTCTGCATGATCTTGTACAGCTCCTTGGGGGCCTCCTTCATCTCATAGAACTCAGTCACTCCTCCAGTGAAGTCCTCCATGGCCTCAGTGGTGTTGCCACCCTTCAGGGCCTCATAGGAGCCATGAAGCCTGGAGGAGAAGTAATGTAGTAAGTAAGAAGTAATGTTACAGAGATAATTTAAATATAGTACTATAGCACAGTGATTCCCATGGTTTTGGTAAGGTCTTAAAAGTCCAATGTCATAAAACAAGAGACAATTACTTATGCCAAATTCCAGCTATGCACTCTACAAGTAGCTCTTGCCCAGTGTGGCAAAATCTTGGATGTGTGTCTCAAAGAATATGATTATTGGCAGAATCGTTTTTGAATATTTGGCTGCCCCATTTTCATTTTCTTAGCATCAGTGGTTGTTGCAATTACCTGCACCACATGCAATACTTGTACCATACCATATGTTGCGCAATGATGAAATAAACCCATAGAATGTAACATGTAGGTTAAATTGTGTTGTTTTCACCCTATGAAGGCATGGCGGATTCGGCCACCCCCCGAAATACCTGTATGTGTGTCTCAAAGAATTGTTTAATCATTTATAGTCTGCCCATTGGCATCTACCTACAGGTGAGTAGATTTTAATCTCCTCATGAAGATATCAGAAAATATGTGCCTGTCCAAAGAAATAATATGCACAAAAGGCTTCTCTCCCATCCTCTGTTCTGTTCTGCCACCTACTTGGCATAGGCCTTCTCCAGCAGGGCGCTCCAGAACTCGTTCCTCTCAGCCGACTTGGTGAACACCAGCTGGTTGTTGAAGGTGGGGATGCGGTCGTCGATGACAACATCAACCCAGTCGCCATAGCGCCAGAACTGGAAGACACAGAGAAGGTGAGATTAAAGATTGAGGTTAACACGTACCAAATAAACCACAACTAAATCTAAGCTTGCCCCCAGAGACGCACTCGCTCTGCAAGCTTTGTGGAAGGAGCCCTGTGTTAGTGGCAATGAATTCAATACAATGGACCAGATCACTAGAATGGAAACAAGGAACATAATATAAAGGCTAAATCAAGATTAAAGGAATACTTCACCCCCAACATTTCTATCATTTAAATTCTGTAAATACTGAGGACACGGACGGGATACAGGACACTTGGGATTATACTGTAAATGTTATTTTGGAGTTTATACTATATATTATTTTGTAGAACAAACGATAATTCTCCTTTTCTCAAGCAAGCCATCATGGGGTGAGTATAAATAGAAGAAGAAAAAGTAATTTTGGGAGTGAGGTAATCAATCCTTCAATGAAAATTCACAGCACTATCATTAGGAAGTGATTTCTAACCTGGAAGTGGAAGATGCCAGCATAGCTTTCAGAGTAGCTCTGCTCCTGTGGAACGACTCTGTAGAGGAGCTTCTCATTCAGAGTCAGACAGGCGATGGCAGCCAACAGCCAACAGTCACCTGAACAAAGCACACTGCTCAGTTCAAACCCATTCAATACAGAGTTTCTGTCCCTCCCAGGGGCTACTTTCACACAAATAGATACATTACAAATACAAACACTGTCCGCACCAACATCTCTTGCTAAGCTTGGTTCTATAACCACTTAAAGGGGAATACTGCAGGCCAAAGAGTACACCGGCGTGATGTCACTGATCACATGACCCCAAGTTCTAGACCTCCAGTTCTAGGCTAAACAGTAGGGGGCACTTTATATTATTTACAACTCTAAGGTATATTATTGACATAGTTCAATTTTGAAAATGAATATTATTCCCCTTTAATATATTTTGTTCTACAATGAATAGTGAAAATAGCTGCAAAATGGCTCACAACACATTGCATTATTGAAATATTTAAAAAATTTGCCTATGACATGCCCAAAGTATGGATGCCATGCTGAAAGTGGTTATGGGCACATTTTGTTGCCCATTTCCACGACCATGTTCCTGATATGACAGATTATGTCATTTTGACCGTGACCTTGATTGTGACCTTTTCTTTATTCATTTTGACCCATGACTAATTTTTGACTCACTACTATTTAGTTCACAATAAGGGACACAGACACGAGATGCAACACAACCTCAACAGAAGGCAATAATCTCAGAGAACCGTTACAGACAGTGCATTGAGGGTTGGGCAGCAGTTGAAATGGGGTAGTAACATTTTTGATGCCTTAAAACCAGTAATGATACCAAAACGGTACTTATGTATACAGTATAGGTATTCTACAAAAGATGCTTTAACCACAATAATATGTCAGTCACACACTGTACTTGGACCATTGTTATTTAAAATGACAACAACAAACAGCCAACAGTGTGTTCTATGACAAACTATTTTCCTTTTGTGTTGTAGAGGAAAAGACCACCTGCAAGTGCTGACATGTGACTTTTGATTATCCAGGTGTGTGTCAGAGTGCTATAAACAATGTAAGGTTTTCAACAGGAGGGGAGCAGGCAACAGGGTCTGCCTAGACCTTTGTCCCGCCTGGTGCCCTTTATGCACGGCCTGGATGGAACAACAATGAGAAGTGCTGCTGGCTGGATTCCCTTCCAAAAGAATAAGCATAATAAGGGGGTGCCACTGCAGGCGGAGAGGCCATGTGTGGGGGGCTTGTTGGGTTGTTTTCTGTACTGCTCTGCCTCTACTGGTACCCCAATATGTTCAGTTTACGCGGTGCTATTTTGTGGCATTCTACGGATGCTCTGAATGCTACTTCAGTGTCTTGCAGTGTCAATGCATCATGCTGTGTGATAGTGGGTTGGTGGGCATACTGAGTGTTGCAGGCATCATGTGACCTGTTCTAACACAGCAGCTGTCACAGCAGCATGCCTAATAAATGTCAATACATTTTTGGATCAGTAATATACATTCCTGGCCATTTATTCTATTTCTTGGTAAATTAAGTTTTTTTTTAAATTCTTTATTTTTAAATTTTCTGAGGTCACCAATCTAGCCGCTATAGCCCCTATCTGTAGACTATTTCCTTCCAGGTTTACAATCAGAAATCATGATTTGAAATCAATTTGAATGTAAAAAGAAGCACAACTTCATTAATTGAATTGGGTGATTTCAGTTTGAAGTGACAACAACCTAAAGGTGTTATTACTTTTTTATATAGAAAATATTTACCAAGATCTCCCTGACAGATGTCGGTTCTGCTGGCTCCTCCCACAATGAATTGAGGATTGTCACAGATCTCCTACAGACACATTCAGAACACAGGAATAACAGGAATACATTTTTCATAACTACTCCATCAATGAAGAATTGGTGAGGAGCATTCCTTCTGCTCTGGTGCCAATATACTGTTCTCCATGTGTAATCCCCAAATTAGAAGAGATAAGTGAGAGATGGTTCTCCTGGCTGACATTACTTCACTGATGACTGTCATCAAGATGGAAAATCCCATTATTTCCACGAAAGGGCATTGACGCTTGTATTATTGAAGATAACGTCAAACCCCACCCCACACACACAAGCATGAGCCGTGATCCTCTTTAATGAGCATCCCTCTTCAGAGTGCCAACCTCCTCATCAACCCCCTCTGTATCCTATCTTACCTTGGGCCTCTTCCAGACGATGTTCTTGACCTTGTTGGACTTGTGACCCAGCTCCTTGTAGCCCAGGGACTCCACGGTGGCAGGGAAAGTTTCATCCTCAAACAGGCTCTTCTTCTGGACGTACTCCTGCTTTAGGGTGGTGAAATCCTGGCCACTGAACCGCAGGGGCTTGTTGAGGGACCCTTCCCCGTCTCTCCTCTCTCGCTCCCGGATTAACCGGTCGCAGAAAAACCCAGACGGTGTGTAGGGCATGTCGTCTCAGGTGAGAATGCTTTTTGTTTTTTTGAAAACACGGCTTTTGACACTTGTACTAAAAGTCTTACAAGCCTAAAACCCCTGGCATAAATCCAAACAGCCAATCTCTGATTGGCTCCTTGTTTGTGTGACGTCCCCCCTCACTCACAGCAGAAGCAAAAAGGCTGCAGTAGGTGTGACAGACATTCACTTGACATGCATTCACCTCTGCATTTGCATACACACACAACGCACAAACACACACGTACACAAACACACATACACATTTGCACATATACACGTAAAGGTTTGACTATTTCATGCCCTCCCATTGGTGCACTGAACAATGACCTTTCCTGGTCTGTGGTGCTCTGGTGCCATCATTGTTGGGTGACACAAAGGCCATGGGGGCATGTAAAGAGAGGTTGGTGGATGCCCTACCTCAGCAGAAGGCATTCAACCCCTTTAAACCTATTCTCAATGGAGCTCAGCATTGAGCAGTCTCAGCACAACCATGGCCGGCTAATGCTATGGGTATATGGCTGTGAAGGGGTGCTCTGCTGTCTATTTCTTGTCTCTAGTGATATGTTACAAATTCAATTAGTTGTTTTGAGTGCTTTTATGCCGTACCGATGGCTTAGCCATAAGGTAAACGCATTCGATCAGGCTTTGGTGGAACAGATTGTACCAAAGGTTCCTGCTCCTGCCTCCTCTGCTGTGATAAATTAAATTGATTAATTAACTTTTTGATATCTTTGGTTGGCAGCAAGTGGCTTTAAAAGCAAATGGCAACACACACATGGCCTCTGACCCTGAAGTGCACAACATTTTAACACTAAGTATATCTTGAATTTGGCACTGAACATCTTCCCTGAAACTTCTAATATTCTCTTAGGAGATAAAGGACCTGGAAAACCACGAAAATAGGTGGGAATAGCATCACTGCAAAGAATAAAAAGACTGTTGGCTCAGAAGCGCATTATTTATTAATGCTACATTACACTAACACGTTTCGGCAAGAGCCTTCATCAAAGCATATAGTGATATGCTCTGCCAAAATGCATTAGCCTGATGTAGCATTAATACAGGGTTCCCACACATTTTTACCAATGAATATCCAAAAAAATTAACCCAGAATATCATTCAGCGCAATAATGCGTTTCTTACTCCTATAAGCAATGCCCAAAGACAGGCAGTGTAGCAACAATAAACAGAATATAGAATGCTATAATTCTATTCCAAATGTTTTGCTAGGGCATAGGATCACGCTGCAGCACGTTGTGAGCTTGTAGAGCTGTCATATTTATCACGTACAGGTACACATTAGGCTGCAATCACGCTGCCCGTCTGACGACTTATGTTACATATTTCGTGTAATGTTATACATGTTTTGTATTAAATCAATAGCCAAAAACAAGACATAGCCAACTATTCCAGGACCCTTGATAAATTACAAACCTTTTCCAGTTCCAATTAATAAAAATATACATCTGAGCCAACAGTCTTGCATCTTTATTCTTCGGAGTGCTGGTATTTCCACCTGTTCTGATAGTTCAGTATCGACTGTAGCTGAGCACCCACAGCCAAGGAGGCCATCAGAGACCAAACCTACATCCACAGATAAAGGACATTATCTCCTATGCCATTTCCTGACTAAGCCATTCTCACCATACAGTATATATGAAATGTTGGCAGTCTAGTAATTCAAGCTAATGTTATTGTTGCAGTTGGTGTTATCTATCTATGAATGATAGTATTGGGTTGATTACCTACAGGTTCAAAAGGCCAAAAGCCATTCACAATGCTCATGCAGCAACTTAAGGACGCATGCATAAAGGAACTGTTTGAATCAGCTACCTTGGAAGCTGAAGGTCAGGACAGCTTTTATTCAAAAGAGCACCCTATGACAAAAAAAATGACAACAGAAGGCCTTCACATGGCTCCCAACAGCCTCCATGCCCAAACCTAGTGTTGGGATACGAAAGCACGTTATGGTTTCTGAATCCAAAATCAAACTCATTTAAATCCCAGATCAAATCATTTCAGTAAAACTGTTAGTGGACAGAGCAGGGAAAACAATTTCTCTGTGCAAAACTGTATAGAACTAGGGTTGGAAATGTATGTAGTCCATGTGTGTTCAGACACACAAAGAGAGTATTCTCAGCACTTGAATCAGGTGTAAGCGGTAGGCAAGAGACAAATTGAAAATCAACGATTCAATGAGATATCGTTTGACTCTGAACGTAACTACTTAAGCCCATACGGCATACTTCAGCATATGACGAATAGTCAAAATAGTCGATCTACAGGCTCACAATGTGAGCCTGTACTTTAAAAATAAAAAAATACAATATTCAAAACAGGTGAAAAGGCTGATTAAAGGCTGATGAATGAAGAATGTGACATAGTTAATCTATCTGAATGTCCCAGTCCATCACCACTCTAAGGTTGAGGTTGTTCACTTTCAACATGTGCCGGTCCTCCTCGTAATGAAACTCAGTTGACATATAATTGGTATCTGGTAACAAAAAAACAAAACAGAACAATTGGCATTCTATCTTTTCTATCTATCTTGTGTTTCATAGTTTAATATGTCATGACATTTAGCAATTTGCTGGCATTGTTAATGGGAATGTGGGTTGTTCAATATGAGATATATCGTTGCTGTCGGGAGGAAACCTCATAACAATGCTTTTTAGGTTTTAGATTCTTTGGCATAAATCAGTGCTATTGAACACCCTTTACGTCTGTATGTTGCCTTCTTCAGGGCATACCCTGAAGAAACGTTGGTTCCTACTCTGCATCCTAATAAATAATCGGCACTTTGGCTGTGTCTTTGTCTTTTTAAGACTTATCTTTTTAAATACCGTATATAAAGTTACAACACCAACTTTGATGAGACTGTATTGCTTTGTATAAGTATAAGGTTTTAAAAATATACATTTTTGAACATGAAAATGAACATTTTGGAGTTATGAGTTTCCTCCCGACAGCAGAGATATGATATAACAGACATGTCATATATCACAGTATATAAGAAAGGTCATGTCATATATCACAGTATATAAGAAAGGTCATGTCATATATCACAGTATATAAGAAAGGTCATGTCATATATCACAGTATATAAGAAAGGTCATGTCATATATCATACAAAAAACAATGAGGTGCAAAAATATGACATAAGAAGTAGGGTCATGACACGTGTGAATGTGAAATTGTGAATGCATATTGACAACACATCCTCACCAAATACATGTACAGTCACGTGGCAAGGCCTCCTCTTCAGCCCCAGGACAATGAGTGACTGAACCATGCAGCCACTGTGAAACTCACCCTCCTCACTGCCACTCCTGACAGAGACAACACCTTCATGTCAGTCATGGATCAATACATTCAGAATACAGTTTGCGCACACGCACGCACACGGTGGGAGAGATATGTTGGGATACGTTCTATTATCGTCAGTATCAGAATCAAAGTACGGCAGCTGTGCAGGAATGTCACTCCAGTACACCAGTGTGTACAAGTTAAAATACATGAACCCTGAGGGTTTTACTGTGTAAGTGATCTACACCAAATCTCTTTGCCAAATATATCTGGATGTTCACCGCAGAAAAGGGAAGCTAGGGTTCATGTGGTTAAATGTTACGGCATTTGTTAGTCTTGACATGTGTCCTTCACTGGGGAGGTGCGAGGGTGACCTACCGGCAGAGCAGACGGCCTGACAGCATGCTGAACGTGCGCAGGCAGAAGGCCTTAGTGTCGCGGTATCTGAAGGAGTGGCCGTCATCCAGGTACAGCTCACCGGCAGCACAACCCTGCAGAGGAGAGGAGGTTTAGACTCACAACCACTGAACCCAAACATCCCTATTCTAGGCATTCAAAGAAAATAGCCAATCGACAAGATGTGTAGAGGGGGAAAAGAGTGGAGAAACAACGCATGTCAAGTATAAAGGGCTTAAGCGGTTAAAAGATACCGGGTTCCAAGTAATAAGAAAAACATAAAACAAATAGGTAATTAATGTATTTGTCTACTGGTTTAAATATTGATATGTTTGTCTCTCCACAGAGCAAGCCCACAGTCCTAGATTACCAACATTTAGTTCTGTTTTCCCAGAATCATCATGAAAGAGAAGTGGCAGTATGATGAATACAAAACGTAAAGGACAAAACGTAAAGGGACTGATAGCAGGATACAACATTGTATCCTGCTATCTTCTTAGAGTTTGGTGGTTGATTAATCAGTGATCAGTGATTAATCAGTGATTAATCAACCAAATCAATCAAGTCAGTACTGTGTACAGTACAGTGGCACTTTGCTCTTTCATATTTGCTCATTTGGACCCCAGTATCCCAATACATCACTACTGTATATAGTTTCTCACATAGCCAGACGCTTACCACAGAGTCTAGGGCCACCGTGAGAGAGAAGGGGTACTGTTTTTGCTCAGCTGTACAGGATCCACATTCTGTCACCCTGGGAACCACAGTGCCACCTCGCTGGAACACAGGTACCTGTAGAAAGACACCACATGAAGGAATACATACATTTACATTACAAAGATACATCATTTTAAGTGTTTCTGAGTATAGTTCTCCATTAGAGAGAACTTAGCACTCATAATTCACCGTAATGAATTTACTGTAGTCATTAAAAAAAGCTAGCTTCAACCTATCTTTGTGGTAAAATGTAAATATAACCTCCAGCAGTAGTCCATCAATAGACTATTTTCAAATGTGTACCCCCAACTGTCCCATCCCCACCCCCCGGTGGGCAAATCATGTAAGGACACCCACCGTGTCCAGGGTCACTGGAAAGTTCAGGGTCCTCCCTCCTTTGTACGACTTTGCAGTATGGATATCATACCAAATCTACAGTACAGACAACAGAAAACAGAAGCCTTATTTTTCAAATGTAATACCAGATATATGCACACATTATAATGCATTAGTAGACTACTAAGCACTTATCCTTATTTACCTCGTTCGATTCTGGAAGTAAAACTTTGACTTCTTGAACACCAGATTCAGTTACAGGACAGGCAAGCAATGCAGCTCCTGCAGGGAATGAGGGAGGTACAGTACATATATAAAGTGATCTTGTAATTTGATAGAATCTTGGTCCAAAATGTGTCAAGCATCTTTATCTGGTCGGTGTGCTCCATTTTGAGAAACATTTGTGACTATTTCTAGTTTCTTTATCACAGAGCACAGAAGCAGCAGATAAAGAGGAGCGATAATATTTGGAAATTATTAGCTATTCAACCCAAGGTTTTACCAAAGTTCAACATGGCTTTAAAGCATGAATAAAAAGAAAAACTGTGAATTTGATTGAATATTCATTGATTTATTGCGTAACAAACAACGATTACTTTTTAAAAGGAGTTCTTTACCAATCATATACTGGTTGTCCACATCAAATATGCTTTGTTCTTCTGGATACTCCACCCATAAAGGTCTGTTGTGATGAATAAAATAACTGTTGACTTTTGTGTTCGAAACGGCAATTATGAGAAAGATTTGAGTAATATATTAACATCCCACTGACAACACTGCTTTAACAGAGGGCAGCAATACTAACCTAAGAGGAGGCAGCGCGGAGACATGTGCTTGGTGAAACAGAGTGTACCAGTATGGCAGCAAGCAGTACCTGAAATACACAGAAAACAAGAGGTGTCTCTCATTAGGAGCTGTAGAAAGAGATAATGGACCATCTTACCATCTTGTGACTGTGTGAGATCTACACTGTGATCTTGTCTTGGTTAGTTAATAGCTCACATATACATCTCAAATCACATTATGATTAAGTAGAAGGAACAGTTCCTCACTAATGTTTGAAATCTTGTTTGAAATGACCAAACCTGCCTACCGGCTACCGATGATGTCACTGGCAGGTGACATGGAAATTGAATATTCCAGTTGAAGTTCCAGTTCCAAGTATGGTATTTTGTGTTTTTTCACTTACAGCAGACATACAGTATATTGACACTGACACGGATGGACGTCTAGTCATTCAATCATAATTTTCTCCCAAATTTGTACTGTTGTCTGTTGACATGTTGATGAATTTTATTGTGGGAAATGTATAACCTTCAGTCAAATTCTGGTGAATTATCAGCTATTTATCAACCCACTTTAATAAATGATTTACTGTATAGTAGAGTCTCTTTACTAAACTGGAAAGTTTGTCTTGTAAAATAGGAAACATCGTCGTTTGGAACCATGTCAAAATGTACAAAAGCTGTCATTAATTTTATTTATATTTTCATGAACATGATCTCCTTGCTACACGGCTACGCCCCGCCCTTCCTGTTTTCATGAAGATGAACAGTGCTTTTCCAGTACCTCTGCTGAATCACAGTACGTATGGCAGCAGTGACCTCGTCTCCAAACAGCCAGGGCTCTCTGCGCTTTGTCTCCTTGGCAGAGTGACCACGGAAAAATGGTTGCAGTGCACCCGCCTGGTACCAGCGCACCAGCAGCTCTGGCTCCGGGTCCTGAACAAACCCCCCAACGTCCGCTGAAATGCAGATAATTGTCCTGTTGTCACATTGCAAGTTCAATTTATGTCAGTATGTACTTTATGATACTAAGTCATCTCCATCAACATCACCAAGATAAAGCCCTGCTATTCTAATGAAAACAGAATAACTGGTTATATGATAATAAGGGATCAAATATATCTTCATGAAAGATTATGGATAATGTATTTGAAATCACAACTTTTACTCAATGTTATTACATTGAGTTAAAGTAATTCTGACTCCCTTTTTTTGTTAATCTTGTTTTTTCTTTAGTTGGTTCATATTTTAACTGTCCATTCATGAAATCCACTCACCACCACAAAACGATATGCCAGCCACACTTAGAGATAACAACATTGGGATGGATATCTTCAAATAGTCCCAACTGGCAACGTTGTCACCTGTCCATATTGCTCCTTTATGTAAAAACAAATAGTAGAAACAAATTCCTGCTTTAATCAAGAAATAAATAAAAACAATAACAAGGTTGACGTGCACAAGGACCGTTTCCCTTTGAGGGGAAAAGGACAAAGGAAGTATATATTACCGAATCTCTGTGATCCTGCAAAGAAGGAGCGTGAAAGGACAAAGGGTCTCTCTGTGCCTCCTGAGCGAGTTATCAGACCATCTACTGTAGCCATGTGCTGGAGGGTGATGACAATAACGCAATAAAAATACTGTGTAATGCTGCTGCCATTGATACTGTAGGTCTTTGACTATATTAACATGCTGTAGTGTATGTGTGTAGCAGCAACACTTGCTGCCAGTCTTGCTGCTGAAAACCTAAACTAAATTAAACTTAACTAAATTAAGCTAAGTAACCAACTGTACAATACAAAAATATTTACCAGAATAATATACAACACAGAACAAAACTACAGTAAACGATGGCAACTAATGTAAAACTCAACCAAAATAAGACCACAGTATGTGCTGATTCCATCTCACCTGGTAAAAGCCATATAGGTTGTGAAGCTCCCTGTGTTCCCAGCCCCCAGAATGAACTGCATCCTTGGGCATGGTTTGCTCTGGACCCCCGAACACAGAAGGTTCATTCATATCATTCCACACAAACAATGATGGCGTCGAATCCTGAGTCAGACTAGAAATTAGTGCACTGCATCAACAACTTCCACACTTTTAGGATTTTTTTGTTTTTGTTTTAACACATACTCATTTTTGAAAAACCATGGCTTAATTGTGTCAGGACTGAAAGATATGCTCTCCTCCCTCAATGTGCATTGTTCCTTCGCGAGAACACATGGATTTAGGTCGTCATGTACTGTATAAGGGATAATATCTTTCATCTGGTCTTATAATAACAGAAGGCATTGCTTATGTTTTGTACTCTCAGTAGGCATGTTACAGTCACAGACATTGCTTGTCTATAGGTGTTGTATTTCTATGTTATGTTGTAGTTGTTTTGGTTCTATGTTCTTGTCTTCCCCAGGTGTTTCTCATGTGTAATCAGCCCAACTGCTTAAATCGGGCTTAAATAAGAATGTAGTACAGTCAACCCCCGTCCACATGCTGCCACATACTGCTTCCGTAAGATTGCTTTGGGAAAACATGGTACTGGCTGACAATCACCCCTGAGTCTGACTTAAAATGTTACGTGCCTGTGTTAAGTTTATTAACTTTATCTCGGTTCTGATACCTTCACTTTCTGGAAACTACTGTATACTGCGAAAAGGGGTTTTCTTTTCTGTTTGTGGACGGCTCAACACCATTTCGACCCGTGCAGGGATATCCTGATACTTAACCTCTTCTCTGAGCTAAGTGTAGACATGAGGTTACAAACGGAGCTAGGGTTTGATCATCACCTGCCTGGCTGTCCTGCTTTGGGGTCATCACCTCACCAGAACATGACAGTACAGTAGGGCTGTATTTTGCGTGTCTTAAGTACCAGGTCTTATTACCTAACTTGAGTAAACTAAAGACCTGGAGGCGTGATCAATGCCATTTGGCTATTCTGAGTGGCCAAAGAGCATTGATCACGCCTCCAGGTCTTTAGTTTACTCAAGTTAGGTAATAAGACCTGTTACTTAAGACACGCAAAATACAGCCCTAGGTGTTCTTACCTTGTAGCTGTCCAGGGCGTAAAGTCTGGAGTACCATGCTCGAGTAGCTGGACTGCTGTAGTCCACATAGCATGACTCACCTACAGTACAGCATTTGGGAGAGTGATATTTATGTCATTGTGCTAATGGAAATATTGAGAATTCACAGATGTTTTACTTTTTAACAATCATTCCAACAATCATTCCAACTCACTAAACATCTAAAAAGGAAATGTACAAAAACCTACCAGGCCAGCATGTTCCCCGATAGATCTGTCCCTTACTGTCCTTGACAAGATGTCCTCCATCCCAAGCCATGTTAAAGAGAGACCACTCTGCATCCACTTTGATGTGGGGATCATTTATGACCACCAACTGGAAAGGTATGTGTGTAATTACATAGACTTATATGTAACATTTAATTAAAAAAAGAAATACATCTGATCTGAGTCATTATGTTATTTTATAATACTGTCTTCAGGTATTACACGTACATTCCAAAGAACCAAACTGAAGAACAATTCAACTCAGAACCTAGAAAAGCAAACCTTCCTCTTCTTCTGCTCTAGGTGGCGTTGCAGGCCAACGGGATCAGGGAAGAGGACAGGGTCCCAGGTGAAGTAGCGCTTCCCCTCAGTGTGTTCGATGTCCAGCCAGATGACGTCGTAAGGGATGCCATGGCAGTCGAACCCGGCGTCCACAGCTTTCACGTCTGCCTCGTCATCATAGTTCCATCGACACTGGTGGTACCCCAGGGAAAACAGAGGTGGCAGGGCTTGATATCCTAGTGGCAAAAAACAAACAAAGAGAGGACATGATTCACTACAATTAAGTATGCTTTCATTCATGATCATTGAGGGAAAACACAGGACAAAAATGAAACATGAAGAAAAGTGTCGGTTTCAAACAGAAAAATGTAATTCTTTGTTATAGCAGTCCTTTGTAAACATTAACATGGTAGCCATGCTATGAGTGTGTTTTCCCTAATGTGTGTCCTGTATCTGTATCAGTACTGCAAATCCTCCCCACTGTTGCTCTTGTAAATGGAGCAAGTGTGTAGTGTAGTAGCAGTGCAGCGAGCATGCAGACAGGTAATGTAAAACAACACAAGGACATAACCTGCTTGCGCGTGCACGCACACACGCACGCAAGCACGCACACACACACACACACACACACACACACACACACGTCACACACACACACACACACACACACACGCACACACACACACACACACACACACACACACACACACACACACATACATACACACACCTGTTAGCTGAGCATACTGAGTGAAGGTCTGGGTGGGAGTAGGTCCCAGCAGGACCATACAGTCAATCACACCACTCTCTGACTGCCAGTGTACGTCTGTATGAGGGGTAATCATCTTCTTCTTCACTGGGGGGGCACAGTCATCCTGGTAGTAGGGCCAGTGAGAACGTAATGCATGTTAAGCATACTGTAAGAAGTCTACATTGGGTTGAGTATCTTTAGTGCTGTTTGTGAAGGAGTACAACCATACTAATAGCCTTTGATAGAGGGCCACTATTAACCTCGACATTCTGCGTTATTCACCTGCTGTTCATGGGAGCTGTGATAAACATTCACAAAGGTCTCTGATGCGTTGAGCCAAAATATGCCCACTGTTCTGTCCGCCTTGTGGGCCAGTAAGAGTGGTACTGACCCATACAGGCCAAGGCGACTATACAGGTCATAGGCAAACACGTCCAGATTATACAGCCGATACGGTCCACTGTCCCTGGGAAGGGAGATGTATAAAAAAGGGTTGCAAATTGTTCAGCAATTTGGAAGTTGGTAGCTTTAAAGGCCCAGCCTCAGTTCTTGATTAGAGGGTTAACACTACAGACACATCATTATGCCTCTGCTGGCAATAGCCGTGATCGGAGGAATTTTGTTTTTGGGTTGTACATCTGTCTGTCCCATTCTCATGAAACTAATATCTCAGCAATGCCGTGAGGGAATTTCCTCAAATTTGGAACAAACATCCACTTGGACTCAAAGATGAACTGATTAGAATTTTGGTCAAAGTCACCGTAGCTTCACAAATCAAATTTCATACATGTTAAAATTCTTATTATAAAACTTACATTTCACCAATGAATAAGATTTAAATTAAACTACGGTATTACATTATACATATACTATATGAGCCTCGACAAACATGAATGTACAGTAAACTGCAACTGGTTGGCAGAGGCATACAGCCTTGCTGTAATTTGGGGCTATAATCGTTTATGTAATAGTGCTGTAGTTTGTTTAAATTTGTAATGTTTGTAAACATTACAGGAAAACAGACCTCTATTTTGGTTTATGATCATGTAAGAAAGATCCATATAGCATGTTTTCCATAAATAAATAATGATCTTTAAGAGTGTCTGTGAACAATTCTGGATTGGGCCTTTAAAGTGCTGTCATAATGTTGTATTGTAGAAATCATTATCATGAACATTATCATTATCGATATTATCAACTAAATGAAATGTGTGAGCATTTGATTCATCATACCTTGTATCCCTGAGTTGTAGGCTATCAGCATGCTCTGGAAGACCGTACACATGGCTGAACCCATGAAGACGGACATCAGCCCCTATGCTACTGGGACCTGTGGAGAAGAAAATAAAACTTCAAAAACCGTTTTGAATAATATATTTGTATTAATATAATTTTCCTGTTACAGTACTACGTATTGTGCCAGTTCTTATTTGTTGAGTTGATTTTAATCTCAAAGGGCCGATCTGGTTACAAGCTCACAACATTTTGCCTGAGTTTGTAGATTTTCTATTTTGGACAAATACATTTGGTGTAGAGTGAAAAATCACACCCGTGTGAAGTGAGGGGTGCTCTTATCATCATACATAATCTCATTCCGACCAATGAGAATTTGTGTCCTCACCTTCCACTTCAATGTTTGTGTTTATGCAATGTTTATTTACACAAACACTCAAAACTCCATTCATTGTCAATGTGGCATTCAATGTTCGTGTTTGCACAAACACTCAAAACTGGCCATTCATTGTCAATGGCATTCAATGTTTTTGTTAGGACAATGTTTGTGTTTACACAAACCCTCAAAGCTGGACATAGGAGGGGTAGCGTCCCTCAAAAAAGAGGCCCAAATAGACCCCTGGGGATCAACTAAGTAGCCTATATCTTTATTGTACTTTTTAAGTGCTTAACTGATGAAACTAGACCAAAGGTCTGGCTACTTGGCCATTAAATACTCAACATGACCCAAACCAACCATTAGCTTTGATGTCCACAAACTGTCTAAACGTTTCCTTCCATAGCCCCAGTGGATCTTCTTCAAGCTGCAAATAGTCAGTGGAAGCAAAGAAAACAGGTAGATATTTGTAGAGGGTCTGACTCCAAAGCTAAGATTAAAGCAATATTATGTTGCAGTGTTGACTAATTTGATTTTCTTACCTCACCACCACCAGAAGATGCAGCTCTGAGAGAGAAGGGAAATGAGGAAATGCACGAAAATGAATCTGTAAGACAAATTAACGCACACCTACATGTTTGCTTTCCAGTCAACATCTGCTCTCACCTGGGTGGAACCTGCAGTGTCTCAAACCATAATTTCCCCTCAGGGTTGAATGTGACAATGACTTCCTCATCACACAGGATCTCCAAGTGGAAAGGACAGCCCCACAAACGAACCCGGTGATGCCCCGAAGACCAAGTTAGAGTGACAGAATCCTTACTTTGCCTCTCCACTCTCAACCTGTCAGATGGACCCAGAGCAGTAATATCAGTTTTAATAGTTTTTTTTTTGTTGTTGTTTGTTTTCCGGTTTTCCAGCGGAGACACAGGAGAAAGGCTCTGATGGGATGTGATCCTATAGGCCAGCTACGGCAAGATTTAGTTGCGTGCTTGGTCACATATGATGAAAATGGCAGATCTACAAGCTCACAATACGTCACAGTGTGACACATTTAGAGTGCGCGACACTGGCACTCAACTAACTATAAATCAAGCTTAGGGAAAATTAATATTTTGTTGCACAACCATCATTTTGTTGCACAAAATCAGCTATTTTCACCAAGCAGCGTGGTTGTACGACAAAGTTATAGGCTTAATGGTACTTACAATGAAGTAAGTACTTCACCACTTGACCTCTGAAGGGAAGTGGTGAAGGCCACTAGAGGAACTGTCAACCAAACTAGAGTATTTATGTGTTTATATAAACAGTTATGATTTATTAGTTACTATATATATTAGTTATTCATGGATTTTATTGCCATAGATATGAAATTAATGCAGTTTCATGGGTCTTTCCAACTCGCCAAATACATCTTATAAGGGAACACAAGACCAACAATTTTACTGTGACAATGAAAGTCACTATTTACTTCAGTTGAAAAGAGTAATTTGGTTTGCAGATGGGATTTTACAACAAAAACACAATTAATCACCACTGTACACTGTAGTAGTGTATACAATACTGTATACAGGCACACATGCAAACAGTAAGGTACTGACACTGCACACTATACAGTGTACAGTATATGCCGTTGTGATTGATTTCTCATCTTCTTGTTGCGATGTTGTGACTTAATTAGTGTCATAATGGAAGGAAATCCAAGCACATTTCTTACTGTTCACACTGTGGTTCCGCGGTTAGCACGTCTGGAACTCGGTAACGTGCTTTAATGGGCTGCAGCTCATCCAGCAAAATTCTTACAATCCCACATTTACTGGGTGACACACAGAGAAGTAGTTCCACCTAACAAAATAGGTAAGTGATTATGGTAAAGTACAAGTAATTTGTATATAGCATATTATGTTATATATACTGTATCCATACTGTACCTTTACCCAGCCTTTATTTTCCCTAGTTGAGGGCAGTGGTGACTGAGCAGGTGATACGTTTGCACTGATTGATCGGCTCTCATATCATCCCTATTTACTGTATACAGCAACTGACCATTAAGTACATTCTAAAGCTGCATCTTCCCTAGGGGTTACATAGCAACTGACCAATAAGCGTCACCTTGCCCTGAACTAGCATTGCAAACAACCTTGCTAGTTGCTACCATATCAGGCATGGACGAAACTCAACTGTCAAATATGGTGGCTTATGTTTGAACAGTGCGGTAGAATGTTTATCTGGGTGCAAAGACGAAAACAGCTGAATTACTGTAAACAGTTCACAGAATGACTGTGTACTGTACACCAATAAAGGTGAGGCATGCCAGCAACACTCCTTCTGTGTTCTGAGCCAACTCTCTACACGCACTGTTATCCCAATGGGACTGTACCTTTTTGTTTGCTGAGGCTATTCCTCGAGGACAGTACTGTTGATCTATTTATTTAATGCTCTTTTCACACTGTCTTCTTTGTGAATAAATAAAGCTATGTATGTATGTATAATATATGGAACAAATACTGTATAGACAGTACATGTACATACAGTAATATAAGCTGTCTACATATCCAAAATATGAAACATTTTGCACATCCCAAAATGCGAGGCAATGAATAGAGAAAAAAAATACTTACATTTACACATATATATTTGGCACACAGAATAAACTTCAAGCCTTTCTTCCAAGAGCCTTTTTCCTATTTTTAACATTAATACATTCTCCAAGATGTCGGATTATCTTATGCTGATGTAAAACCAATATGAAATGTGACTTGAAGCTTGTCCAAACCTGTATATGAGGTTCCAAGACATGAATGAGTGCCCCTTTCTCTGTCAGTGTCAAGGTATCCAGAAGGGCCCTGTACTGCAACTTAGGGCCCTGCATCTGTCGCCTAATAAGTGACAGTCAAATTTAGCAATAATAACATTCTCATTGTGTGATCCATCTTAACAATATCACTTGAATCTGTACACTACACATTATAATGTAATGTGCATGTTAAATCCACTAAATTATCAGTCGGGACAAATCAGTCATAAATAAAAATGCATGACTGCCCAAAGCCCTATGCAGAATATTACATTAATGATATGGTTTATTATCAAATGTATTAATAATATTAATGAACACAGACTCAACACACCTATAAAATGCCACCTGGTCACATTTCTTGAACTTTTCTTTTCCTTCATCATCGGGGACAACACTGCATACAGGAAAGTGGAGGATAGCAGGATAGGAAGGCAAAAAAGAGAACAATCAGTGTTAACAAAATACATTACAATTACATGATACATCCCACTTGACACAGTCTCAGATCTAACGGTGCACGGACTGTGCTGTGCCCTCTTCCCTTGCGCTTTGTACGGTACGTGCGTGCTAGCCATGGTTCACATGACGCTCGTACTTCACGAGCGTCATGTGAAGTGACTGTCATGATAATCATGTCACTGACAGTCATGTTTCAGGGCTACGTGACACCTGTAGAATACTAGTAGCCTATGGATATAAAAATGTAACATTTGTTTTTATACCTAACAATCGTTTGGCCTTCTTCTGCCATTTCGGTAGACAACTTTTCTGTCACTGCGGACAGTGCGGAGTTCGTTCGTCCTCTTGTTTTTCTTGCGTACAGTGTACACTGCAGTCAGATACCCTAACCCACTACAGTGTGGTGTGTTTACTGTGTACTGTAGTGTACACTACTGTGTGTACTGTACATGTCATGTCGTGCAAAGGACAACGACACACAAGAGGAAGGACCGGACGGATTTGTAGTCACTACAAGACTCAGAAACTACAATGTTAGTGCTATACAGTCTATAGTCGGAAGAGACGGCCGCCCGCCCTGTGAATGGCTAGTTGGTTGTCAGGCAACCAGGTGCTGAGTTTGCACACCACGTACGACGTCCCCAGACTCCCCAATCTCCACCCTACACAGAGAGATATGATACAGTTAAAGTGGTAGATAATACATTTTCAAAGTTCTCATACAGAAAAGACTGCTGTTCCTCCCTCATTAGCTGTTTCTAGTTGCCCAGCAAGTTAAAACCTAAACCAATCACAATGCGACGGTCCCTCCAGGTTATGGGATCTGCATTCTACCAAAGCTTTGAGGCGAAAAGGTAAACGCACGATGAATTCGGCCAATCGGGTGTCGCCCCCTCGTGGTAGATGCACGTACTACACTGAAGTGCAACCCAACTGGATGCAAGACTGTCTCACTGGATGCTGTGACTGTACAGTAGATAGAGCTCACAAATAAAAATGCCAGATGCTACGGCTCATTGGGTCCGTGCGCTGGTTTTTACATTGGTTTTACGTGGTGGAACTGCAGCCGAGGTGTCCTTGTGGAATGCCGAAATCAACGCGGTGAGTGTTTTTTACTGTCCTGTTAACGCTGGTTCTCGGGAATTTCCATGGGAATTACCCATAGCTCCATAGCAACGTGCTAGCTAGTGTTGCTACCAAAGAGGACTGTGTACTGTAGCATCCTGGATCGTCCAACGGTCCAACCTCTTGTTGAAGAGCACCTGTCAATCATATGACAATGACACTCACTCTACATTGTGGTTGTTTATGTCACACAGTGCATATAGGCTAAAGTAATAATAACAGCACTGGTATACAGCTGTTTATTTATACCCCAGAGCTGTTATTATTACTTGCCATAAGAGCTGCCAAAGCTTGCATGGTCGTTTTAGGGATAAAGAACAAGTACAGTATATTTAATGGCACTGGGAAATCAATGTGGAGAAGTGACAGTGTTTGTGTTATCCAGCTGTGAATACACACTATATGCCACTGAGGCAGCTGGGACTACAAACCCCAAACAAACAATAGCTTATTGATTTGTTTTTTTGCCCTGTTGCATTTTCAGACACAAGATGCTGTGTTCCGCAAGACGTTGTACGCCAACACCACTATCTTTATGAAGTGTAAGTAGGGTGACTTGACAGTTTGTCAAATATATCAACATCTTTGATTGTTTTTGGCAAATTTAACATTGGGAAGGGCATGGTCTAGCTGTCTTGAAACACTAACCACTTTAAGTGTCCAACATTTTTCAATTTGTCTCCCACAATTTTTCAAAGTTGTTTTTGAGAGAATAAATTAATAAAATATCACCCCTGTAGTTCTGTTTGTGCTCCATTCACTTTGGCTATTTGAATTGCCAAAGTATAAAATAGCGATTAAGTGGTTATGGGATGTCTGGTTGCTCGGCCATTATAAGTGTTATCAACGTGTGTTTTCATGTGATATACTGAATTCAAATCCAGGTCATAAGCATTTGCATTTCTACAACACGGCATTGCCTTGCAGTACCTGCTCTTACCTATCATTCTTCACTCTCTTTTCTGATCAATAAATTATTGATCAGAAATAATGTACAAAGGCCCCCACACATGAAGTATGTCGGGATTTATGTATGTACACCTGCCACAAATATAGCTTTTCAAACTAACCAATACACATACCAGACCCATTTAAATAGTCTTGGTTAGTATTTTCTGTTTTTATATACGGCACAAGATAAGCGAGTACTGTGGAGATGATTCAGATAGTATCTGGCTTGAAATACCTTCCCATGTTTATCTTTCTGTTTGGTCATGTTGAAAATGTACTGTAGGAATACTGTGTGGTAAACCACACCCAACTAGTTCCTGTTGGAAAACTCTGTTTGACATGTAAGGCTGATCCTCGTATAACAATGTTGCATCAGCACAACAGGGAAAATAGTCACCGGTGGTATTTAGCCTTTAAGTGACTTCTGTCCAGCCTTTGATTATAGTAATATATAACGTTTGATTTTATCTGGATAAAAACTTCTATGTTAAAACAAAATACTAATATATATATATATATATAATATTTCTTTTGTTAATTTTGCAAATAGCAATAGTGATAATGCTTCTTTTTTTGTTGCTCAGTGAATACAGAGGAAATGCAGAGGCTCAAGGAATGCGCACATTTGATTAAATGTCAGCTTGAGTAATACCTCTGGTAAAATTCACATTGGCTAGCATGATTTACTACTGTGTCCCCATTACTGGCTAGGCTACGTTCCAAAATCAGCATGGATCGGCCGAATGCGTCACACTTTGCATGGGCACAGTCACAGTGTGTCTTTATCCAAAACGTGCCCATGGAGCAAAGATTAAAGGCCTATTCATACTCTAGTTTTAAGGTGACCACCAAAAACTACAACATGACGTCGTCACATCACGCCGCGGTAGTAAGCACTTCACCGCTCACCCAAACATCTCTCTGTTTTTACTAACCACCTTATCTACCACCTTATCACTACCTTATCACCTTACCTAAAACTGGAGTATGAATAGGCCATAAGAAGCACACGTGTCTGCCACCATTAACTGTAATATAGGCGAGTACATTAATATGTCTTGTCTTCTAATCCTAACAGTGCTCTGTCATCCAATGAGCTACACAACATCCTGTCTAAGCACCCCCATCTAGGGGAAACAGAAAAGATCTTATCTTCCCAAGGCCAATTATACAGCAGTGACCATTAGAAATACCTTTTTGTTTATTAGAACTTTTGATGTACTATGTTACTCATTGTTTTCTTGCTTGTTAATATAATGTTGATGAATACATGAATAGGCAACCTCGGAGGCAAAATAGTGTTTAACCCTGGACATTGTTTTTAACCAATCTGTACGCTAAAATGTGTTAATAACTTAATACCTATAGTCTAGTAAAGTACATCTGCATCAGTTGGAGGAGATCTCCCTGCTCTTCCATTGAGAAATGTAGACCGTGGTGTCAGGTAGGACACCTGCTGGTTGAGAAGTAGCACTGCCAGAGATGTGCAGTTTCTCCCCATGCCAAGTCGTGGGGATTCCCTTTAGTCTGGAAAGAGCGGTAGAAGTTTGGTGTCCCACACGGGGGCCACAGCATACCCAGGTTCGAATCCAGGGTAGGACATGAAACACGGATTGTGAGCTACATGCAATGATGTATCCTTTAGGAAAATACCTGGTCTGTTGCCTAGTAGTTACAATAGTTTTGGGGGAAATGTCTATTCCCCACATAGTTCTGTTTTAATATAGTCTTTATTTATTTATTTATTTAACCACTGTCCTGTTTTTCACTGTCTGGTTGCTTCCTAAGATATCAGTTGTCCCTCACATTCCACATCTGCTTAATATGCCAGAATCTTTTCCAGTGTTATTAAAAAACACCTTTTGCCCTGTTGCCCATATCTTATGTCTTTTCATTAACAAAGAGTATTTACTTGTCATTTGTTGATGACTAGGTTTCATGATACTTGCTCCGATCTTGCACATTGTAAGTCGCATATAAGAGCGACTGTTAATGCCAAAGTTGTCATTGTTGTAACTTGTATTGATTGGGCATCGGTTATTTGACCTTTGCACCTTATGATTTTGGTTGCTCACATGTTTTTCAATGTTTGTCTGCTTGTTAAGATACTGTACATCAATACATGCCATTTAGTGCACTGCATAGTATGAGTGCAGTGCATACATCTGTCTTGGGTGGTTGTCACGGTGAGGAGATCGAGCACTTATTTCTGTCAAGTGTTCATATAGAATTTACGAAAGCATCATTAGTTTGACTTGATTTATTCTCATTAATTGATCATCTTCATCGATCCATCATTGAGAACATCATTGAGAATTGTCGCGTCTAAATAAACAAATAAAGTAAAGTAACAATTTGTTACACTGTAGGTTGTGCTTGGTTGCCTGCCTGCCAACATGTCGATGCTTTAGTTTAAAGTTTAAACTAACTATGATACTTTATGGTTTAAACTTTAAACCATAAAGTATCATAACATACATTTTAGTATGGACAACTTCAGTGATAATTGAGACCCTGACCGTGGTAGGGTTAATTCTGTGCTCGATTCACTGAGATATTACAGTATCTTGTAGATGAATGATATTCCATATTGTATTGTCCCAATGTACACAGATAAATCCTCAATTTATGCATTTGTAAAATAACTGTGTGTGTCTTAATGTATTGCTCTTCATGGATCCTCCTTACTCACTGAATGTGAATCATGTGACTCAGTCCAGGGTGATCTGGCCTCATGCGATGGGAACCTCTCCATTAACGTCAGCTGGTATCTACGTTCCTCTGTCTGCTACAATGAGGTCTTTAACACGCCTGTGAGTACACACGCTTCAAACTGGGTTGTCATGAAAGCAAACAATACACTACATATATAATATAATATAAAACATAATTCACTTTACATTTCAGGTATTTTGCTGTCACTCTTATATAAACACTTTTCAGTATCTTTCTTTCATATAATGACTTTCATTCATTTCCTCAAACTACATCTTTTGATATAATGAAAAGTGCAGTATAATTACCGTAATCATAGTCATTTCAACTTTACTGCATAACGTATAAGATGCATACAGTTACGTATAAACAAAATATACACCCATAATATAACAAGTGAGGTGATATGTTTTGTTTCCTCTGCAGGACAACAAAGCCATGAGCATGTTTGGACTGGAACACATGTTGAGAGATGGCTGGAGTGGTTACTACAGCCAGGGTTATATGTTCTTTGACAATTGTTCCTCTCTCTTCTTACCAAAGGTATGTGGGTTTGACAGTAGATACTTCCATTTCAAAATTTGTATTTGAAAGGATTCAAAGGAAAGATATTCACCATATTAACACAGTGGCCATTTTGCTATTAAGTTAAATATCCCAACCCGCAAATTTGACGTGGGAGCAAAATGGCTGATGTGTGAATATAGTCTATTGCAGTTGGCCTCCTAAATGGAGCATTTAGAATTTGAACCATGCAGATTGTTGCTCATATACAGTATGAAAATCTTTCATTTGATCCACAAATTGAAACCTAACACTTGCACACAAGCACGTACAAATGCAAGAGATGTGCTATTACAGAAAAACTACATATTTTATAATGTATAATATATATTCTACTTCTCCTGTTTTCCCGCTATTAGGTGTACTACACAGAGTTTAATCCGTACCAACCACTTTCCAGCCCAAAGGTCAGTCGTCTTGCTGGTGGTAAATTACATTATTCATATTAACAGCCAGTTACATACAGTACAGATGGTTTTAGCTTCATCCTTCATTGATGTTTCTTTTGACATATCCAGTGATGATGATGATGTAGCTATGCTCTCTCCCAATTTGTCTCTGTCCTACTGTTTCTCTGAATAAAGAAAGTATTAAGGAGAGTAGACTGCCTGCCCTATCTCCATTTCAACCACCACTGCAAAGCACATGCTAATCTTATGACTGGACTTAAAGCTGTAATCCGTAAATGTTGTCCTACCTGGTGTAACGGCCCAAAATATACCCTGGCCAAATTATAAGTGGGGTTAATCATGTGAGCTAACCTGTTTTATACGGTATATTCTTGGTTAGTCCAAGCAGCGGTTCCCAAACTTTTTTGGCCGTGCACCCCCTGTTACCTCCTGACCTAGCTGACGCACCCCCCCCTATAGAGGGTATGCGCATGCATAAAGTGAATGGCAAATCGAGTGGCAAAGTGAGAGGCAACGTGAGTTTAACATTGTTTGATGCAATCAGATAGGACTTTTCTGTTTGTATGTATGGATTATTAGGAAGGCCAGAAAGTATTTTTTTTATAACTCAGTAGTTATAAAGTTATGCGTTCCCGCATAACTTCCGGGTTTGATGATGATGTCACACACATACGGTACCCTCTAGTCTATACACACCCCCCGCACTTTAGCATTATGCCATACAGTTGAATTATTGCAAAATTAAGAAATATTAATTCAAGAAATTAAAACAAACGCCTAACAAAAGGCAATATCATGTCTATGTCTAATATAATATATCATGGGATCTCTGTCGGTTTGTAAACACAGACAGAGCTTTGTCGCTCTACATCTAGAGCTGTATTTTGCGTGTCTTAAGTACCAGGTCTTATTCCCTAAGTTGAGTAAACTAAAGACCTGGAGGCTCTTTGGCCACTCAGAATAGCCAAATGGCATTGATCACGCCTCCAGGTCTTTAGTTTACTCAAGTTAGGGAATAAGACCTGGTACATAAGACACGCAAAATACAGCCCGTAGTGTCTTGAGACTAAATAACACCATAATATCGCCATTACCCTTTTCATGTCACGCACCCCCTAGGCCTAGGGCACTCACACACCCCCTAGGCCTAGGGCACTCACCCACCGACACCACAAGGGATGCACGCACCACAGTTTGGGAACAAACCCCTGCGGGCGCAGGGTATAAAACAGGCTAGCCCACTTATATTTTGGGCTGTTAAACCGGGACTGCATTCCAAAGACTGAATCCCTGCTTGACCAGGGAAGATATTGTCCATATGGGCTTCAAGTAGTGACTCCAGGGTCTAACATTTTCAGTGGAAGAGTAGGCAGACCACCTCCAACCAACCACTGCAGATGTACTAGCTATATTATATTAAAATGCATAAAAATAATAATTGATATTCATTCAAATAACATTCCAGATTGTACTGTACATTCACATGACGTTTGTTTTGTTTAGAGTGACCCGTCAAATCAGACCTTTAATTGGCCAGACAAGCCGGTAAGACAATAACAATATTCTATGTTATGATATGACTAAACAGTTTATCTGTCTCTGAATAAATGTTACAACAGTGACTATGACATTCCACCAGACCCTTCAGTCAAAATATTATATATTATATATTATATAGAAACTGTTTGTACCCGAAACTACATTTTTGACCATTATAAGTATATTTTGGCACTTTACAAGATGGTAGGATATGTTAATGAAAGAAACTAGTTATGTTAGTATGTAATTGAGGTTATCAAGGGGTTATCTCTCACAGCAGATAATTATTATCTCATCAGTGTTTATTTCGGTGTTGAAATAAATGAAAATGACAGCTTTGACAGGTTAGACCGAGAGCCCCTAAGGCTCTCATGTTGACTTGGCTGTGAGTTCCATCGAACACGGCCAGTGTTCCAAGGTGGGGAGGGTGATCTCTGGCACTCACTGCACCAGCCTCGTACAGGGTGGCGCCTGTTCGGTAGGGAGCTGAACTGGGAGGAATTGAGTACATGTTATGTCCTCGCAGTTAAACTCCTCACTGTCAGGTGAAAAGAAGCGGGTGGCGGTGCCACAGATAACACATGCTTGGCTACGCCCTCCTTAAGACCAACCAGCAAGTCAGCACTCGGCAGCGACAAGGGACTACAGTACAATAGTGGGAATTGACTGAAGGATTAAATTGGGAGAAAAAGGGGGGTGAATATATTATATTTTTGCTAGGATGTGTACACTTGGAGTTAATTTTGGAAGAAAAAACCCCAATATATATTTAGTTGACATTTGTTTCAATTGAAATACTGTGTTCAGCCACGCTGGGTCATATGTTTTGGTCATGCCAATCATTAGTCAGGTTTTGGGAGAAAGTTTTCGAGGCGGTGTCTTATGTATGTGGTGGAACGGTGGACCCCTGCCCGGTGATTGCTGTTTTTGGGGTGTCTCCAATCGAGGAACGGCTCACGGGTCTTCAGGCAAACGCTGTGGCATTCACAACGCTTTTGGCTCGTAGATTGATACTTCGACAATGGAAGTCGAGGAAACCTCCCTCGTTCAAACAGTGGGTCAAAGAGGTTCTCTCCATGATTCCCCTAGAGAAACTAAGGTACAACCGTAGTGGTTCTAAAGATAGATACATTATGACTTGGACCCCTTTCATAGAGTTTGTAGAAAGTATACCTTTCACTTAAACCCATATTCCCTTGTACAATCTGATACCTCACACCAAACCTGACATTGGGCGACCTCTGGTTGGACAGTTGGATATAGAGCAATTTACTATCTAAACTGAAAGATGGATACAATGTATGTAACCTAGATACCATACCCTGATGGAAAATGCTGTTTTTTTTTTTCTCTTCTTACTATGTTCATTAGTACTTTCAAAACTAGTTCACTGTCTTGTACTGTCCGTCTTTGTTTTATTTGTCTTGTTCTGACCTTGATTGGGGGGGAGGGGGGGATATTTATTCATTTATTCACCAATAAAAATCAAAATAAAGTGTTAAAAAAAAGACTGTGTTCATGTACAACACAGTAATTCGATGTATAAGTATACAATAGATTAAGCTCACTGGACTCTCTCTTGCAGGACATAGGTGCGGTGGCAAAGTCTTGGGATGACAGTCCGTATATCTTCATAGTGAAGGTGCAGCCTTTGTTACGTGGGGAAGATGACATCTCCGAGTTCCCCAACTTCGCTTTCACAAGTGAGCTTACCTTCGTCGTCAGCCATTTTTGTACAGCAATTGAAATTGTCTTTGATGCATTTACTATGAGAGAGGATTGAATTTTACATGGTGATTTTGACTCCAACACCTCATGTGTATACTAATCACAAGATTAAACTTTTATTTTTCCCTGGGGGGAATTCAGGTGTTATACTGTACCAGCAGTAAAAATAAAACACAGGAGAGGACAGAAAAGAGTCCAGAACAACAAAAATGTATTAGGTTCTGACACATGTGAGCTACTGTACTGTCACTGACTGGGGTGTACTGTGGATTTGTTAGCTAGTGGATCGCTACATCACGTGATTGAAATAACCTCTTTAATATGTAGACCTATTTAATCCCCATACATGGGAAAGCCCATGGTGCCCAGGTCTTGTGACATCATCAGTGATGAAGATCCCTGATGTCATAATAAATGCGACTTGCTGTCACAATTAAGCCCATATATGGAGATCCCTCATATCATCAATATTTACGTTCTCAACAGGCCCGGAAATTAAGGCCCGGCCCTACCTGGGCACTCATCAAACCCTGTACACTCGAGACACTGCCACCGCTGTCACCCTTAGATCTCCATATATGGAGCTGACCTGTTCTGACATTCCATATGTTGATCTAACCTCATCAAACCCTGTACTCTCATGACACACTCCATATGTGGCCAGTACAGAATTCAT
Organism: Protomyctophum parallelum; assembly: GCF_964188405.1. Classification (NCBI taxonomy): domain Eukaryota; kingdom Metazoa; phylum Chordata; class Actinopteri; order Myctophiformes; family Myctophidae; genus Protomyctophum; species Protomyctophum parallelum. Next base: position 29,515,033 of record NC_139718.1, on the reverse strand, counting down.
TCCATATGTTGATCCCCCATGCAAAAGCGTTAGTGTTGTTATAGCCTATGTTTACCTTGCAGACGTCACCTCTGTCATTTAATTACTGTATTAAAGTGTTGGTTTTGTGTCTTTGTAGTGAAAGTGGAGATGAAGGGACCTAATGACTACTCCTCCCCCGCAGACTGGCCCTTGATGATGGTGGGTTGAACTTTCTCAAATTGTAAAAATAAATAAATGGTGAGATTCTCTAATAATGTAGCCAAAGATGAAGCTTATATCTATTATTATAACTGATTCACGTGTTGAACTGAGCTTTTCACTCAAGAGGGTGAATAGCTGGTAATCCCCTAATCCATTTAATGAGCCCCATTGCCCCCGCCGGCGGGGGCAGCGGCTCAGAACCTCTGAACAGCGCTCAGAGGGACAATGGAGACCCAATTGGTCTCTGGTTCCAACTCCGATGTTGCGGATTTTACCTCCGGACCCCCCTGGGGTTTAAAGGTATATTCAGTGATTTCACTTAATTAAAATATCACTTATTTTTTTGTTTTGTTGTGATAATCCTCCCTACTATAGAGTGTGCTGGCCATATAAGGAGTTCCTCCCTGTCCCCAGTTAACCCCTGGGGGGGTCAAAAAACCTTAGGTTTCGTTTTTGACTCTCTATCCTGATTGGACGAAAGGCTGGGTCCCACAGCCAAAAACGAAACCTAAGGTTTTTTGAGTGAAATCACTGAATATACCTTTAATAGGTTTTATTAAATTAATTGGAAACAAGAATCGAATTGTTGTGCAAGGCCACCGGTGCATTTCTAAAGACAAACTGAGCTGCATAATGAGGGTTGAGCATTCATTCTCATGTTCTTTATGTTCCACAGTTTTTCATGGTAATGTGCATTGTGTATGTGCTTTTCGCGGCTCTCTGGCTCTTCTGGTCTGCCTGCTATTGGAGGGATTTGTTGCGGATCCAGTTCTGGATTGGTGCTGTCATTATCCTTGGGATGCTGGAGAAAGCAGTGTTCTACTCTGTGTACCAAAGCATCCGCTACAAAGGAGAATACGGTCTGTCAATGGTCCACACTTCAAAATACTGAATGCAATAGTAATAGAAATCTAAATATTGGGTAATGTCTCAGAATTTCAATACCACTGAAGATATGTCATATAAAAATAATAGACATAGCTCACAGTGTGTGAGCTTTAGTCCCATCACACAGCACATTTTCATTAATATGTCATTTTATAAGATCAGGTAAACCTGTTTTGATCGCCGGAGGGAAATATCGGCAACAGCAGTAAGAATGAAACACAGTACAGTAGAGTCAGGAACCAAACCAAGCTAAAATAACTTGTGTCATTTTATAATGAATCCTTTTTAAAATATTTTGTATTTATTTCTCCCTCCACAGTTCAAGGTGCTGTGATTTTTGCAGAGCTGCTCTCTGCTCTGAAGAGGTCGCTAGCTCGAATCCTGGTGCTCATAGTCAGTCTCGGCTATGGCATTGTCAAGTGAGTCACCATTAATAAAATACAGCAGACTCTTCTCACATTGGGGGAAAGAAATTCTATATTTTTGTCCTTAAAGCCATTTTAGTAGTCATTTTTTGGTGAAACCTCTCATAACTAACTGTGATTAAGCTACGCCAGCCGTCTGGGCCACACGTGAATCTAGTTTGCGTCCGAGCATAGGCATGCCTCTGATTGGCCTACCGACACTGCCCGTCTTGATAATTAATAGGGCTGGCCAATTAACCATAAATATATATCGATACTAACGGCCTAATGATTAACCACGTTTGGCGTTTTCTGCTCCTTCAGGCCCAGGTTAGGTACTACAGTACATCGGTTAGTAGCCGTGGGACTCCTCTACCTGCTCTTCTCCTCTGTGGAAGGTGTACTGAGGGTTACAGGTGTAAGTATCCATTGTTTTATTCATGAAAACTACACTTGAAAATACATTATTATTATTTCTTTTTTGTAATAATACAAATCAATCGGATAATAGATCAGATAACACAAGCGATCTCATGTTTCACGTTCACCTTAACTTAAAGCTACAATTTAGGAATATATTTATGAATACAACAATGCAAGCTTGTGCATGCAAGCATGTGTGTTTGTGTGTGTGGCCTTTTCTATTGCAATGAACCATGCTCCCCATTTCTTTCCTGGGGCATACCATCACTTGGTTACACCATGTTATGCAAGGATGAATGCCTAGTAGCCTACTGAATGCCCTCCATTATGCCTGCAGTACAATGTCCGTAGCTATGGCAATAACAAAATGTACGGTAATTGAAAGTACATAACCTAACCATAGACCTACCGACTGCCACAAGACCTGAAAGGTCTTACTCCAAAGTTTAATAACATATTTGAGAAACACTGAACATAGTTGAAAGTTGCAATTTACATCATGAAACATTTGCCTGCGGTAGACAAGGCCCCAATTCTCACCCACTTTCATATGTTTAATCCTTCAGACCTACTTGCTGGCTGTATCTTGTATTTCATCAATAAATCCATAAACAATAGCATATTTGTAATGTGACATGAATGATATAGTTTGGATTCACAAACAACAAGAGGGAGTATTGCATATTTGACTGTATTGTTTACAGTTTTCTGGACTGAATTGTATTTAAAAACCCAAATGTAATTCATGTAAAAGATATTTTTTGTAAGTGATTAGAAGCATGTACAGCTATAGTTCACTTCACAAAGAATTCCATAAACATTTCAAATTTCTCCAAACGCAGCCAGTACTTATTTCATGAGTTTCATTATTTAATTTCGAGAGACCTGGAGGTGTTTTCTTGTCTTTTGGAAATTCAAGAGTTCATTGCCTTCTGTTTGGAAATACAGAAGGCAATGAACTGTGAGCGCACAGGATTTTGAGCAGTTTTTATTTGTGCCGAAAATATTTATTTTATGGGTTTTATGGTTAACTATTCCATCTTAATTTAGCTATTTCTTTCTTTCTTTCTTTCTTTCTTTCTTTCTTTCTTTCTTTCTCTCTCTCTCTCTCTCTCTCTCTCTCTCTCTCTCTCTCTCTATCCCTCTCTCTCTCTCTCCTCTCTCTCTCTCTCTTTGTCTCTGTCTCTCGCTCTGTCTCTTTCGCTCTCTCTCATCCAGGGTCATGGCACGGTTGCCTTGGTGGGTAACCTTGGCCTGTCTCTTATTGATTCCTGTGTGATGTGGTGGATATCCTTTTACACAGTCAGGAGGGATAGATAACTGCAAAGTCCTGGGTTCTAATCTGGAAATCATGGACCTTTGTTGTGTTATCCCACCTTTCACTGTACTGTTTACCTGCCTGTCTTCATTGTCCTGATATCAAAACGTTTAAAAACGAGCTTGTAGATTGTCTATATTTTTTAACAGGACCTGAGCTGTTAATACAAGCCATGAAATACGTTATATGTATGGCCTTTTCATGTAAAGTATTTCCTTTTTCCTTAACTTGTGTCTACATTTTCATCAGTCTATCCCAGACTACTAAACTCCTGAAGCTCCGCAGGAATGTAGTGAAACTCTCTTTGTATCAGCACTTCACCAACACACTCATCTTCTCTGTTGTGGGTGAGTTGTTTTGGATCAGAAACATCTGCTCCTCCGTCCTCCACATGATTAGATATGCATCGCCATCATTCTGAGAGTGTACAAATGGAATGTCCATTTGGTTCCAAACTATCAATTTATTTGGAAATGTCCTGGAACCCCCTCAAGGACCCCGTGGCGGTCCCCGAACCCCATATTGAGAACCAGTGTTTTATACAGTACTTGGAATACTTAATATATGCCATGAGATTAAATACTGTTTCTAAACAAGGTCATGAGAAGAATGCAGTTGTCAATATACCATTTCCACCTGAGATATGACATTATATTCGCTGTCAGATGAAAACCTAGGTAGTAGGAGGTACTAGGGGGCTGCCATACTGTGTCATAGGCTCAATCGTCAGTTTGTCACCTCCTCCTTCACACTCAATAGATCCTGTGATCTTTTGTGGCCAGATGTCATTTCCTGGGGTCTAGTAGGACTATAGTAAATAATAATAAAGAAATCACCATAAATAAAAATACATATTTAGCCAATTCCCCCACCCCTGGTCAAGAAAATCACAGAAATTGCTAAAACAAAAGCAGTAAATGAAAAACAATTAACACTCATCTTTTACTTTCTCTAATAACAATCTAAAACTTGAACCGTCGTTGAAAAAAACTAAATTTGTCCTTTAAGTGCCCTTTTTCGAAACTAAATATTGCAGAACCATAATACTTAACCATAATCAATCAAACTTTTCCTTTCTTGTCCTTACTTAATATACTATACTATCCTATACTTAATGTTGGAAAATTGTCCTTCCTCCTGACATTGTGGAGATGGGGTCTTGTGATTATTTAGAAGAATTCTAAACCATGCAAAGTCGTGTTTTTTGTTTGTTTGTGAACATTGTTTATATTTGCCTGAAAAATCTAACCGCTGCTTACTTGTGTGACTGCAGCCTCCATCATCTTCATCATTTGGACCAACAAAGTTTTCAGGATGGTTGGCTGTCAAACGGTCAGTTTGCTTGTTTTCCATAATGTATTACTGCAATCTCCTGTTATGTATGTCTACTCTTGAGAGAGAGAGAGATTAAAGAAGCACTTAATTTAGTTTGTTTCATGCTTCTGATTGGATCAAACATTAAAATAATACAAAGCCCTTCGCTAAGTCCCCCAACCCGTCCTTGTCCAATAGGCACGTTAGCAGCGAGGAGACAGGACAAGCTGTCCTTCCCCCCCATTGAGATGCATGTTAAATATCGGGATTTCTCCATATAAAATAATCAATCATTTCGATAGCAAAACCTTCAAAATGTCTTCTAAATCTAGTCAACCAGGCATGCAGTAGGCTATGCACTGGACAAAATGAATGTGCATGGCATTATTAACTACAAATACGAGGAAATTACAGAGGGAGAAATCAACTTAACGACCACCCGACCGGAGCTTTCATGTTGCACTGCAAAGACTACGGTAATTAGTATTACCTGTGTTGGTCAGTCGTGTAACTTTCTCAACGTTAAGCTATGTAAGACTAAGTGTTCAACAACACAGCCATGCAAAATAACACTGACAGATTTGAGGCAGTGAAAGCTTGACCTGCATAGCAACAGTTGCTAAACTATTTGGATTGGCATTGGACAATCACTTTTTGGGGTGGGATTTAGCGAAGGGCTAATTGAATTCTGGCATCTTGATGATGGTGTGTTGTATTATGATGATTTTAAAATAAATAAATTGCATTTTTATATCAATTTATCCAGTCAATTGATTTCAGTTAATTGATTCACAAATATTACATTTATCTACATTATCTGATGAAATTAAATGAAATTCTTGTTTGTGTTCAGGGCTGGAGGGACCTGTGGGTGGATGACGCCTTCTGGCGGTTGCTGTTCTCCACCATCTTGCTGGTCATCATGGTGCTGCTGCGACCCTCTGCTAACAGCCAAAGGTCAGGACTCAATCACACCTGGACTGCACAGGGCAGTTCAATCCAGCACAGAACATTTTTACTCATACAAAGCTAATCATTCAGTATTAATTAACTCTGGAAGTGTATTTGGTTCCATTTGTACACTCCCAGAGTTACGAAAGGATAAATTTAAATGGATTTTTAAACTACTCTACTGATGTGAATGTCCTTTTTTTTCTTAGCATACTTTGGTTTAAGGTTCACATGAATCTGACACTCTGTTCTGTTGTCTCATAGGTTCTCCCATTCCCCTCTGATTGATGATGATGATGAAGAGGAAGAGGCCAAGGAGCCCATGTTGAATGAGGCTTTTGGTAAGCATCATAAATCTCCCCTCCATGGAAGGGAAAGGAACTGGTTGGAATAATGTGTTCCTTCCAACCGGGGAAACTCCCCCCTGTCAGGTGAAAAGAAGCGTCTTGAACTCCTCATGCATAGAAGGAAGCATGAGGTCAGTCCGTTGCTTTCCCCCAGGTTGTTGGAGGGAGTGTAGTGCCCAGGATTACATTAGATAATTGACACTGGATGAAAAAAATGGGTCGCAAAATCGTGGGATAAAATAAAATAAAAAACCTCCTCCACTGTGGGATCATTCAAATGGTCTCTTATCATTCCCAAAATTCAAATCAGCACAATTATTACTCCCTACCAGACATCAATCAAACAGTAGTCCAAAATAAATTGTGTTCATTCAGTGTTCGGAGTGCCAGATGGGTGGAGTTTACCATCAGAAGTTGGCACATAAAAGTATGCTAAATCGATATCCAAATGGCGTGAACCTTCGGACATTCTGCTATGTTAAGTGGAGTACATACCATCCACCTGGCACATGAATGCCAAAGACACTGGCACAGATGATCACTTTACAGCTTTTACAGTATCACAGATGTTTATAATAATAGCTTTGATGTGGTGTTTTATTGTAGTGTCTAAAAAATAGGAAAACAATTCCCCACAAAATAATCTTGAAATGATACCATTTAATAGATGATGGATGGAACCACAGGTACAAAAATACTTTCTTTATTGAGAAATCTGACGAAATCTGACGAAGGTCAGATTTCTCAATAAAGAAAGTCTTGTTGTACCTGTGGTGTGCAGGCTCCATCCATCTGCTTTGAGTAGGCACGTAGTGCATAGAAAAGCGCTATAAAAATGCAATTCATTATTCTACGTCCGCTTATGATACAATTTAATACCATTTGAAATGTAAAATGTCTATCTATTTTCATGTGACTTTATTTCAGAGGGGATGAAAATGAGAGGCTCAAAGCCAGACACAAATGGCTCCCAGAAACTGCTCAGTAAAGAGGTGGGTTGTCCTCATTATCCACCCCACCCATATTCCCCAAAATATTTTGTAATTCCAGCTGTCAGCTTGGTCACTTCTTAACCATATGAACCCTAGTGTCCATATTCTGTGTGTGTTATAATAGCAAGACATTCTTTGAAAAGGGTACCAAATATACCGGGAGACCCCGGTCAAGAAAGTGTATAGGGTATCTACATCCATCTGTTTAGTGTTCCATTAATACTCCATTAATAATTAATTGTGCATAATGTGCTCTTGACAGGATGAAGACCTAAAATGGGTCGAGGAGAACATTCCCACAACTGTTGCTGACGTGTGAGTACAAAGTGAAAACGTTTAGCTTGTTTTGGCCAGAGCAAATCGGTTTCAGTTTTTTCCCTCTCGTCTGCTTGGAGCAGCCAAATACATTGCCCGTTGCACATTTGAACTAGATACCATTCTCAATTCCTATACCGATCAACTCCAAACCAGTACAAAAAAACAGTGCAAAAGTACTCTGTTTTTTTGTTTTGGTCCAAGCTGCCTCAGCTTCTCTGATGACTGCAGGCTCCTGCAGACTGCTGCCACCTACTGGTATAGGGAGTTATTGTCTCCACCAGCCGAAGGCATGGGGGAGAGTATGTTTTGCACTCTGTCCGCGTGTCCGTCCGTCCGTCCGTCCGTGTGTCCGTCCGTGAGCAGCTAATCTCGGCCACCGTTAACCCGGTCGATGCCAAATTTTGCACACACACTCCCTGGATGCCAACCATGAACCTCTGCCCCAAACTTTCCAGAACGGCCTGTTATAGCGCCACCAGGAGGCCGCTTTGTGCAAAACAAGTTTTTGCACAGTACACCTACAGATTTTGTCCAAACATCACGCAAATTGGTACACAGTCTCTCTAGAGCCATTCAACCAAACCGGTCTTTCAGATTTCTCAGACTCCATCCTGATTGGTTAAGATTGGCTTCCAAAATTCACAGGAGTGCTCAGTTTCAAACAAAATGCTGCAAATCATGAACACATCGCGTGATTTCCGTGAAATTGTGCACCCACATTCCCACTAGGCCCAGGACCAAATGCCACATGAACAATTTCAACTCAGCCTCAAGGTGGCGCTATAACTGGCCGAAAAGTGTTTTTACCTCTAACTGCACGGATCTGTGGATAACTTTGTATGCCAACTCCCTAGAGGCCAAGGAAAAACCTTTGCCTGGAATTTTTCACATCTGCTCTTTATAGCGCCACCAGGAGGCCGACATATGTAAAACACATTTTCTATTATTACTCCTTCACATTTTATCCAAATTTCACGCAAATCGGTACACATGATCTCCATAGTCATGTGATCAAGACAGGTTTGTTTGATTTCTCATATTCCATCCTGATTGGCCACGATTGCCTCCTACAGTTTTCAGGACTAGCCCGCTTTTTACAAATCGCCACAACTCCTCAACGCAGCGTCCGATTGCGATGAAACTGTGCACGCATATTCCCACTAGGCTGAGGAAGAATCCTGGTGGAGACCTGTGCCGATTGGCACTTTATCTAGTTTAATCTGATTTCCTCTGACACATGGCTCAACAAAGTGTAGTCCAACTGTTTGCAATAGCTTGTTATTCTGTCCACACACAAATCTCTTGGCAAAAATAGCTGATCTTCTATTTTTGATGAATGTTCCCCCAGGAATTGATTTTAACTTTTTTTTAATGAGGCGTACAACTGTGTCTCTCGTCAAAAATAGCAGAGAAAAGCAGACTGATTAATTTCATTTTTATGAAGTTGTTTGATTACGATAGTTATGAGTGCCATATTATTCACAACCTCTGTATATAACCTTCCACACATCATAAATATTTTCAAAAACCAACTTGCAAACATTCCAGATCGTGATGTGATGCCTTCAGCTTGTGCATCAGCTATGAAGTACAATACTGATTAAATAATGGAGATACAAGGTTTCTGCTCCCTCCCTCACATTAATCTTTCTTTTACCATCTCTCTCCACAGAGCCCTTCCAGCACTTTTGGACGATGAAGAGGTAAAAGACCCTTCTCTTTCCCCCCTTGTAGTCCCATGATTTCCATTCCATTCTATTTTTAATGCAATAAAAGGCTCAGGGGTAACAAGTTCTTCAGTGATATTGTTCCTCTTAAGCCCAAACCACAGTACCACACCAGTTGCAACTCCTTGGGACATAACCGTTTTTAAGGTCAACCACACCAATGCAACTCATGAGTTGCAAGGAGTTGCATTGGTGTGGTTGACCTTAAAATGGTTTTGTCCCAAGGAGTTGCAACTGGTGTGGTTTGGGCTTTATAAGCAAGCACACACACACACACACACACACTGCACACACACACACACACACACACACACACACACACACACACACACACACACACACACACACACACACACACACACACACACACACACACACACAATTCAATTCAATTCAAAGGGCTTTATTGGCATGAGAAAACATACGTTTACATTGCCAAAGCAGAAAGAACAGTACAACAATACAGCCATACAATCAAAACAAAAACAAAAATGATGTACTTTGTCAGATTCTTCAATAGATCAACTTCTATGTTCAAGATCACTCGATGCAGGTATAGTGCAGGCATATACACAATGATTAGTCTTTACGGTGGTTGTGTTCCATTTGATATCCTTCTCCTATCACAGCAACTCACAAATCTTGCTGCTGTGTTTGCACATTGTTGTACTTCGCCCAGCAGATATGGGAGTTTTTTGTCATTGGTCATGTTTTCAAAATCTCCGTGTGTGGTTGTAATCTGTGGGAAGTATGTGTCTCTGATGTCTTGGTACAATGGACAGATGGTTAGGAAGTGTAGCTCGGTTTCCACTTCATTTAGTGTGCAGTGGGTGCATAGTCTGTCTTCTCTCGGGATACAGGTCTGCCTATGACGGCCTTTCTCGATCGCGAGACTGTGCTCACTGAGTCTGTACCTAGTTAAGATTTTTCTTTGTTTTGGGTCGGTCACAGTGCTCAGGTATTCTGCCACTGTGTATTCTCTGTTTAGGGCCAGATAGCATTCTAGTTTACTCTGCTTTTGTGTTGCCACTTTCCAGTGTGTCAGATAGTTTTCCTTTTGCTGTTTTATAATTTGGTTTAGTCCAATGGGTTTTCTATCTCGTGGCTCTGTTTGTGTTTGTGTCCGGAGTTCCAGGGCCAGCTGGCTGAGGGGGCATCTCTAGAGTTTCACTGTGTGTGAGTGCCTTGTTATGGAGTGCATCTAGGTCACTTTCTTTTAGGTGGTTGTAGAACTTAAGTGCTCTCTTTTTTATTTTGATTATGAGTGGGTATCGTCCTAATTCTGCCCTGCATGCATTATTTGGTGTTTTTCGCTGGGTACGGAGAATGGATTTGCAGAATTCTGTGTGTAGGGTCTCGGTTTGGTGTTTATCCCATTTTTCAAGGTCATGGTTTGCTAATGGTCCCCAGATCTCGCAACCATAGAGGGAAATTGGTTCTATCACAGAGTCCAGTATTTTAAGCCATGTTTTAATTGGGATGTCTATTTTGATGTTTCTTTTGATGGCATAGAATGCCCTTTTTGCCTTGTCTCTCAGGTCCTTTACAGCTTGGTTGTAGTTCCCTGTGCTGCTGATGTTTAGGCCAAGGTAGGTATAGTTTTTAGTTTGTTCTAGTGGGATTGTATTTAGGAAAAATTGGTGGTTTTGGCGGCTGGGCCTTTTTTGAAATATCATGATTTTAGTCTTGGTTAGGTTCACTGTCAGGGCCCATGTCTGGGAGAATTTGTGTAGGAGATCGAGTTGCTGCTGTAGTCCTTCCTTGGTTGGGGACAGCAGCAGCAGGTCATCTGCGTAAAGTAAGCATTTGATTTCTGTGTTTGCCAAGAGGATGCCTGGAGCTGTAGATTGTTCTAGCGTTTTTGCTAATTCGTTGATATATATGTTGAAGAGTGTTGGACTCAGGCTGCATCCCTGTCTAACTCCACGGCTTTGGGGGAAAAAGTCTGTGTGCTTTTCGCCTATTTTGACTGAGCATTTGTTGTTAGTGTACATTGATTTTATGATGTCATAGGTTTTCCCCCCAATGCCACTTTCCAACAGTTTGTACATCAGACCCTCATGCCAAATTGAATCGAATGCTTTTTTGAAGTCGACAAAGCAGGAGAATAATTTGCTTTTGTTTTTGTTTATTTGGTTGTCAATTAGGGTGTTGAGAGTGTAAATGTGGTCTGTTGTGCGATATTTTGGTAGAAAGCCAATTTGTGATTTGCTCAGGACATTGCTTTCTGTCAGGAAATTTAGAATTCTGTGGTTGAGGATCATGCAGAGTATCTTTCCGAGGTTGCTGTTTACACAAATCCCGCGGTAGTTATTTGGGTCATATTTGTCTCCACTTTTGTGGAGTGGCGTTATCAGGCCTTGATTCCATGTGCTGGGGAAAATCCCAGAGCTGAGCACGATATTTAGGAGTTTTAATATGGCCAGTTGGAATTTGAGGTCGGTGAATTTTATCATTTCATTTAGAATTCCGTCTGCCCCACAGGCCTTCTTTGTTTTAAGTGTTTTTATTTTGTCTTGTAGTTCTTTTAGGTTGATTTGGGAATCTAGTGGATTCTGGTAGTCTTTTATGGCTGACTCTAGGTTTTGTAGTTTATCTTTTATTTGTTTTTGTTCTTTGTTCTTCTCGATTGGGCCAAAGAGGCTAGAAAAATGGTTTACCCATATATCTCCATTTTGGATGGGTAGTTCGTCCTGTTTTAGCTTATTAAGTCTGTTCCAGTTTTCCCAGAAGCTGTTTGTCTGTATGGAATCCTCAATATCTTGCAGTTGGTTTCTAACGTGTTGGTCTCTTTTTTCTCTTACTGTGTTCTTGTATTGTTTCAGTGTTTCCCCATATTGGAGACGTGTGTTGTGGTTGTCTGGGTCTCTGTGTTTTTGGTTTGATAGTTTCCTTAATTTTTTCCTGAGATTCTTGCAGTCATTATCGTACCATTTGTCATTCTCAAAAAATTTTCTGGCTTTCTTGTTTGATACTTTTACACACACACACACGTGTCACTGCAGATGCATTAATGTCTGTTCTCTTTCCAGGAAATCCTTAAAACCAAGATGGAGAGATCCAAGATGGAGTAGATGTAATGATCTGAGAATAAAGCGAGAGTGGAAGCAATTTCCAAGAGGCCACAATGAATGAGTCGCAGCTAACGGAAGTCACAGCCAAAAAATAATCATTATAATGGGGACACAATCGCACTGTAAAATCCAATGTACAAATGAAACCAAATAGAAGGGTTCATTCGGTTCCATGTGTACACTCTCTCAGAGTTAAATATACTCTGAGGATTTTACTGAGCAGGTGTTCCTTTTCTCACACTTATTTTATTTAAGTTTATGATCCAAAAAGGGATAAGGGATGGGGTAAAGTTGTGGAGTTGCAAGAATGACAGAATTTTATTGTGAGGCAGCAATTAATTGAGGTGCAGCTGAATGAATTGACAACCAAAAATGTGTGTTTATGGCCACCGGTTCCTTCTATAGATTTTTATTTCTATCTTTAAATTAAGTTTAATAATTTTAAGTTATTCTGTTACTCATTGGTAAGCAGTGAGCAGCAGTTACTGAGGGAATCATGCGACAATAAGAGTTGGCTGGGCTCGTAGAGGTGTGATTTGTACTATCCATATCGTGTGAAGATCTGCACTCTGTGCCCTGGGGTGTAGTTGAATATCAAAGAAAACAGGGCAACACAATCTGATGACATTTTATCTGCTGCATACCAGTATGCATCTATTTTACAAGAGATTATTAGTGTGCTAAGGTGACATGTTTTTACATTCGGGCAGCATCTGGGTTGAAACGTCTGTGTCAGCCAGTGTTGCTGTGTGCTCTTTCATGATTTCCTTGGTTATGGGAGGTTTCAGCCCCCTGTTGAAGGGGAGGCGGTTAGAGGCACGTGCAGTTCATTCATCCTTGGAGTGTGGATGTAATAACCAGGGAGTATTGACATGGTTCAGAGGTGTCTTTAAGAAACATGATCCGTTTAGTTAGAGAATTGCAGTGGTTATTGGGTCAATGGTATTGGTATTGTCTTCTGTTGCCTTAGATCTAAAACTTCCATACAGATGGCACCCTCAGTCCACATCTACACGAAGACACTAAAGCTGTTTTCGGCGTTCGTCACAGTTGTGCATCAAAGTATAAATCAGTATATTGTTCTAAGCATTACTCAGAACATCAACAAGTCATATGCCTAAGCCCTACTGTTTAGGTCTACCAGGTCACAAATTATGTTTTACAGTTAAGTGACTAGACATTGTAATCTAGGTCACTGCTTACCAGTAGCTCCTGGTCATTGCTACTTAATACAGTTTCAGTCAGTCACATTTATCATTGTCTATTCATTCTGTTCATTCCTATGAAGCTCGATTAGCTGCCTTGCACTTTACTGGTTACCATGATAACTAATTAATGTCATTCATTGCACATTAGAGACTGTTAAGTAAAAGTTGTAATATCATTGAGGATGTTCTCTAATGCTGTGTGGTACTTAGAGCTGGGGCTGTAACCACAGTAAATATAAATATTTAATTACTTTATTGAAATATACAGTATGACCCCTTCTACCATGTGGAATTTTGTAATCTACATGATACACCCTATTCAGAGGGTATAAGCCTGTTGGGCTTACTGTCATCTCACTTGCCTTTGATTTTATTTGCTTGTAGACGTCACTGTTGAGCCTTCTTGGCATGCCGCGGGACTAACTAACTCTTGGCCACAGCACTCCCCGTTGACAACTAGGCCAGGATTTCATGTACAGGGTTGCCCTAGACTAGTTTGAATGCCAATGGGTAGTTGCATCAAATCCTGTATATTCATGAATAATGAGCCACTATGGCACACTAAGAAAGAACTCTCCGCACTGACTGAATTGTGTTTCCATAAGCTTTATTGCTGCAACGTTTCAACCAGTACTTTAGTACTGCATCTTCATCAGGCAAGGCATCCATCAATACTGATTTTGTCCTGCACCTATAATCAATTTGGGTTGGATGTGCACACCGGTCTACTTCTAACACCCATGGAACACAAAATACATTTTACTCTAGATAAATTATATTTGCACCCATGTATTATGGGTCATTTGCCTTCAGATGGCAGTAATTTTCCCGTCCTTGTGCAATCTACTGTAATATGTGTGGATGTGGTCAATTTATATTTTAGGTTCATTCATTTGTTTTGTTTTTTATTTGTTTATTATTCATTGATGTCATACAAAACATTTATTTTTATTTTAGAGATGAGGGCATGAGGCCCTATATCAGGATGTGAGTCTGCAATGTATTGTGATATGCTAACAAAGTATGGTTTTTTTGCATATTGTCCTGAAAATAAACTTTATATTAAAACATTATTTCCTTGTGTAATTAATTATTTCCCAGTGTTCCTTTCATAGGATATTTCATTTCTACAAAATTTGACTTAATTTGACTTAATTAATAAAAAAATAAAAATAAAAGTAATGCTGTGTCCTAAAATAGCTAGGCGGAACAGAAATAACTCATTATGTAACAAATTATATCACTTTCCACCGGCACCTACTGTTTCACAAACAATTGTTTATACTTGGTTAAGAGGAATGTGCCTTTAATGCGTTCCTCGTGAGTACACCGAGTTCAGTCACGTGCCTGTCAAACCTCACTGTCTCGCGCAGCCATCAGCAACAACTGGGGAAGTAACTGAGGACGATGCTAATGTTAGCAAACCTATCTAACTAGGAGCAATACGGAAATCTACCAAGTTGTACTGGCGGTTTGGAATTATTTTTATTCGGCTATACATTGGGGGTGAAATCGGTGGTTTGTCCTTGTGATTAGAATAGCACGGAATGTGAAAGAACGATGTTTAGTTGCATTGTTTGCTAGCTCATAAGCTAGCCAGCAGTCAGCTGTTTTGATGAGGAAAGTGGCTAGCTGGTGACCACTTTATAGCTTCACAGCTGTCTTTCCAGCCAGCTGCAGCGATTTTAATCTTGCTGTGAGTTTGGTAGACCACATTTTCCTCATTACCTGGCGCTTAAATAAACTACTGGCTCCTGTTGAGATGACATAAAGGCGTGTCACTGTGACCGTTCAAGTCTACAGTCAGCTGTTGTCTGGCAGACGTCACTTCAAGCGTGTGTGATCGATCGACCGATCGCCTTGCTCTGTAATTAACCAGCAATATTATTCCAAAATGCATGACGCTTATGAACCAGTGCCTATCTTGGAAAAGCTTCCTCTTCAGATTGACTGCCTAGCGGCCTGGGGTAAGATATTGTATTTGTTATTAAGAAACACCATTTCATTTATGAGCAAGCAGTTTCTCTTTGACAGACAGGCTGTATAGCTTTTGACATGAATGATTTGCATGCAGCCAAAGTGACTGCTTACTTTACTGGGGATGACAACGTCATGGCACATTGTGTGATGCCAGGAGATTGGTAACCTCAGTTGAACTGTTATTGACTGAAGTCTCTTGTTTCTCTGTCCCCACAGAGGACTGGCTTCTTGTTGGAACCAAGCCAGGGCATCTCCTGCTCTATCGGATACGAAAAGATCCAGGTGAACTACAGTATGATGAAAGTGAAAATATACATATAATACAGTTTGTGTATTATGTATTTATCCATAACCTAGATCAGTGGTTTTCAATCAGAGGTCCGGGGACCACCAGTGGTCCTTGAGAGGGTTCCAGGTGGTCCCCAGCTAAATAATGGGGGAGTTGGTAACCAAATGGACCGTTACTGCATACTTTGCAGTATGTTTAAACCTATAAACAAAAATAAATGGACACGTAAATCTAAATGAGCATAATATGCTATATTATAAATGTAGAGCATGAGAAATGATCCTACAAATATAAGGGCAAATGCCACACAATGTTATCTATATCAACTATAGTGTGCAGACTACTGATTATTTTCTGCACCTGATTGCCAGAGTGGATGTAGATAACATGCTACATTCTGTTTTGATATCCTGCCATTAACTACACTTTCACAGACAGCTTAAAAATAGGACAAATTAAACTTTTAATTGAAATTATTCATACACTAATCATTACTGTAAGTCAGCCCACATATCGTGAAGACCAAAGTGGGAATTTGCATTCCAGTAAACTGTCAGGAGCACTCACTGGCACTGGCAATGGCCTCTCTGTTAAAATATGCACAATCCTTTTTGAATGTGCAAACTGTCTTATCCACAGGCACAAACAGATTTGAGGTGACACTAGAGAAATCTAACAAGAACTTCTCAAAGAAGATCCAGCAGGTATGCACATTGACAGGATAAGATATTTGATAGCCGTGGTGGGTGATCTGATACATATATTTCTGGAAGACACTGTGATAATGTGATATGATCCCACCTTGCACTATTGAGTAACTAATAGGATTGCATGGCTTCATTTTCGGTTATTCTGGAATTGAACCTGGGAGTGCCTGTAATTGTTTCACATACAGATTAATGCCTGTGATTAGAGACTAGATTATTTTGGTCTCAGCTCCTGACCTTTATGACTTTCATTTCCACAGCTGTATGTGGTGTCACAGTACAAGATCCTTGTCAGTCTGCTTGGTAAGCTCCTTTACTTAAATGAACACTTAACTTTTTTTCACACTTATCTCCATATATCGGTCCTCCTTAATGCTCAGTAGGATGTAGGATGTAGCCCCTCTCGGCACCCCCCGGTTGAGCTCTTTTCATCGTTCACCCGTAGGGTCCATTAGCATTTATTCCACAGCCTATGGTACACAGCTGTACATACGCTCCGTTCAGGCCATGCTGCGCTCCGCTTAAGTGGTCGTGAGATGTTTCAAAGATGCATAACACTGCTATAGGAGACAACGGAAACGTGGAAGAACTTTCATTTGGAGCAGATGCCGTTAAGTATTTTTCCCCCGTTTTGGCTTCCTTCCTTGACTTCCTTATTGACTTCCCATTGTACCGCCTCCCGCACCGACACTGGCTAGCTGCTCGTCCCTACGTTCCTGCCTCTGATCTGCTCTGCTCCGCAGCTAGCCAGTGTCGGTGTGGGAGGCGGTACAATGGGAAGTCGAGGAAGGAAGGAAGGAAGAGAGAATTTCAGAGCAGCCAAAATGGGGAAAAAAAGATTAAAAATACTTAACGGCATCTGCTCCAAATGAAAATTCTTCCACGTTTCCGTTGTCTCCTATAGCAGTGTTATGCATCTTTGAAACATCTCACGACCACTTAAGCGGAGCGTATGTACAGCTGTGTACCATAGGCTGTGGAATAAATGCTAAGGGACCCTACGGGTGACCGATGAAAAGAGCTCAACCGGGGTCCCGAGAGGGGCTAAGTAGGATGGTACTATGGTGTCTCAATGGCAGGCTGTGGATAGCTAAAAACAATGTACCTGTCTGTAGTTTTCATTAGCTTGAGTTGAAGTCCTTGATTGTGAGATACAGGGAGTAGACAATCTCATCATGAGCATCAGTGAAGACTGGGATAAGGTTGAAAATGGTGTTTGTTTAATTCGAATGATGTTGATTAGTGATAATTATACTTAAGAAATAAGACTTGATGTGTGCTTCAATGGATAAATGGTGTGTGTGAGATTAATCATTTTTTTATCTACAGGATTGTATATTCTAACAATTCTGTGGTAGTTTTACAATCAAGATTGATTTGAAATATGAATAGTAAGATAGTGAGAATTTGTTGCTGTGACAGGTAGACATACAGTAGTAGAGAAGACCAGCGTGAAAAGATTCCTTACTTGCCAGAGATGTGGTTCTGGTCTCGTCCAGCATATCTGGAAATGAGAACAAAATCTCAGAAGTGACACTTGCAGTGTACAGTAATATCTTTGATTCTCCCCTACAGAGAACAACATCCATGTCCATGACCTCCTAACCTTCCAGCAGATCACTGTGGTATCCAAGGCCAAAGGAGCCACACTGTTTGCCTGTGACCTGCAGGTCAGTCATACTGCACCCCAGTTTTTTGTCTCCATGCACCTACTGTAGCCGTTTGACACACTCAAAATCTCATTAATGAAAACAACGTAGCTATTAGAGGGAGATTTCAGGCTCAGCATTGGTTGTCACTTATTAATGGGTAGATCAAACTTAATTACAGACTTACTTACCAGTAAGACGCCCTAAGGGCGAGAAGCGTGCACGCATCCGCCTAGGTGGCGGCAGACTGCTGGGCGAGCGCTCGCGCTTTGGCATCGGGGGGTCAGATCAACATATGGAATGAATTATGTACTAGCCATATATGGAGCGTGTCTTGAGTGTGTAAGGGTGACCTAAGGGTTTGTCAGATGTAGAGTTGCTGGCCGGCTCCATATATGCAGATCTAGGTGATGATACAGTCTTCTCCATGTATGGCTATCCATGGTTTGATGAGGTCAGTGTTGTGATCTTCATATATGGAGACGTGTCACGAGGCTTGACCATATATGGAGGCATGATGTCACAAGGCGTGACCATATATGGAGGTGTGACCGACCGACTTACTGACGGGAAAGATAGGTTTTCATAGTAAAAGTTATTGTAACCTATTGTTGTAACCTACATCTTAATGTAGGTTAATAATTAATCTTCTTCTTTTATTGAGTTATGATGAAGTTAATGTATTTCTGAATAAGAAATACGTACTAACTTAATAAATTGTAATAAATTAAAATGGCCTATTGTAATAAATTAAAATGGACTATCTTGTCTTCTTTATATTCAGCAATCAAGCTCAGGGGAGGCAAGATTGAGAATGTGTGTCGCAGTGAAAAAGAAACTCCAACTTTATTACTGGAAGGACAGAGAGTTCCATGAGTTACAGGTGAGATACTGTAAGACACAGATTTGTATGTGGGTATGACTCATTCAAATATGGTGTCCAGGTTTTTCAGTTATTTTCAATCTAGTACTTTTGTAAATGTTCTTTGTCTGTCAGGGAGACTTTGCCGCACCAGATATCCCAAAGTCTATGGCCTGGTGTGAAAACTCTATATGTGTCGGCTTCAAGCGAGACTATTACCTCATCCGGGTATGTAGATAATGCTCAAACTCGCCTACTGTACACTATTGATGCTGTTTTATGTTGCTGTGTATTTTAACAGTTTAATCTACTTGTATTTAGGATGCCAATTAGGACAATGCCTAAAATGATTTTTGCCCAAAACATTTATGTTTGTAACTTGTAAGTCCATCCATACAGTACAGGACTAAAATACTGTATACACAAAACTCTTTTTCCATGATCTCTTAACCAGAGATTGTACATTGCACAATGAAATATCCAACCCAATTAGTCTCATACTGTACATACGTTTTGGAATTTAATTCACTGTTTAATTAAAGCATAGTTTTTAGAGTATAGAGTATTTGTTTTACCTGTTTATTCTCATTATTGTATTTTTTTTTAATCTTCTGTAGTAATTCATGTGTTTATTGATGAATGTTTCTTTGCTTCTCTTTTTCTTTTATGATCTACATAGAAGATGAACTAACCATATTGGCCTATGCAAAAATAGCAAGTTTATGATTACATCGATTATAGGCTACTCTCTCACTCAGCAACACAATACTATCTCTCCCTGTCTCCTAGATGGATGGTCGTGGCTCCATAAAGGAGCTCTTCCCAACAGGAAAGCAGCTGGAGCCCTTGGTTGCGCCACTAGCTGATGGGAAGGTGGCTGTAGGGCAGGATGATCTGACGGTGGTGTTAAATGAAGAGGGCGTCTGCACCCAGAAATGTGCACTGAACTGGACAGACATCCCCATAGCAATGGGTAAGGAAGGAACATGTACTTACAGCAGTGTAGCCTGTGGCTAGAAAGGACAACATGTCAGTGGTTCATTCTCTGCAACACTGGCTACGTTTACATGGACAGTTAAATCCCCTTTTCATTCAGAATAAAAGTTAAATCCTATTACAAGTTGTCATGTGGAGAGAAAGTTATTCTTATTCTACTGTTAATTATTGCTGTCTATCTCTCCTGTTAATCTTTTCCTGTTAATTCTTGCTGTTTATATCTCCTGTTCTCCTATTAAGTCTAGCTATTAATCCTATCTTTCCTGTTCTCCTGTTCATTCTTGCTGATCATCCTCCCTGTTCATTCTTTCCTTTCCTCTTGTTCCACGGTGCCACCACCTTCTATTTTCCAACTTCCTCTCAGTATGAGGTGCATATCACTGTTGCATTATTCAACAAGATAAATGCAGAAGTAGACCAGACCTTTTTGTTTATTTTATTATGACTAAGGCACCACAGCACATCTGGTTTACTGATGAACTTCATGACTCAAAAACGAAGGCAAATTAAGTCTCAATTTGTATTCAAAAGTTCCTTACTCTGTAGCCATTGGAATTCAGATGGAACAGCGTGAAGGGGAAATGAAGCCTGGGAGCAGGGGTTTAAAAACCACTCGCAATTTCCTTGGTTTTGAATGGGTCAATACTGTGGCTTTGGTTCTGGCCAGGGTTGGATGAGAACTGTCTAAAACCAACTTTCCCTGTGATCCACCATCACATCCCTGGGATGAAGAGGAAAGGGCGTAGTCTCGCCTCTGGGTGTAATCTTTCCCACATCCAGATTCCCAGCCTCAATCCTGTCCAGATATATGGCTCCAACTTGGATTTCCTAACCTCAGGGTCTTCACTCCAAGATCCCTCGGAATAGAATATTGTCAATAGTCTTGTCTTTTATAGATTGTGCAAATGAAACAAGCTGAAGTAATAAACAGAGAACCTGAAAGAGTTGATGTAACCTGTACCCAGTGTTCTCATTTGTTTGAACATGGCTGGAACGGATGATGCCAACATAATGAATCAATATGATGTTTGAATTAGAAAGAACCGAGGAAGATGCTGACAAACAATGTTGTCCCCCGAGATTGGTTATGTTTGTTTGTTTGTTCTTTTTTTCTCCTCCCTGGCTTGCCTCTCACCATAATCACCACAGAAAAGACCTTCTGTATTGACATCAGAAACTATATACTGTACACTAATCACCCAACCTTCCAAAATGTTGGCGTTGAGATAAGAATAAAGATATGAATTTCAATTTATGTATTCAATTGAGTGAAGTGAGCATTTGCACTTTCAGATTCACTCTATTTTGATGTTTACATTTGTTTCCACTGTCCATTTATGTCCACATGTACAGTACTTTGTTGGGATGTCTGTTTGTTGTTAAATTGTTAGCAGCCTGAAACAGTCAAATTCTTGATTCTGATGGTTTCTCTGTCATGTCTCTCAGAGCACCAGCCCCCCTACATCATAGCTGTGCTGCCACGGTATGTGGAGATCAGGACCTTTGAGCCCAGGCTACTAGTTCAAAGTGTGGAGCTCCAGAGACCTCGGTTCATCTCCTCAGCAGGGTAAGGTGAAAAAAGACTGCAGCAAATCGTAATAGGGCTGATTGTGAAATTCAGTGTAATCTTGCATAGTGATTGTGTTTTACTATTGTTATCATACAGCTTTTTCTATCTCTATTCTGTTTCATGCCTGCAGCGATGATCCTATGACACCTGAGGTCCCTCTCAGAAGTCTTATAACATGGTTAATATCTGATCGAGTATTGACATAATAATCGTAGAATATTGACATGCTAGACTAATTTAATGACTTGAGATGCAGATGACCCGGTATGTACTAGAACTATCTCAATTGAGTTAATATTGTCCCTAAAAAAAGGTTAGGCCTATGTCTTTTTCAGAAATTACTTTGGACATGTGGAAAACATTAGTTAAACATGCATAGTTACTTTACCTGTGTTACATCATCTTCTGATACTTTATTATATATAATTATAATCCCGTATCGTGTAGTGTTTTGTTTCATTAGCGCGAGCGTGACAAAATACAGCTTGTTGTTGTTATGGTGCTGCAGCTGCTTGCTGAACACACGTGAACGGTAAAGATACCAAGGATTCGACAGTGATGTCACTGTTATGCTATGCAACAGGGAAGTACTCGAAGCTGCTTATAAATCACAGTCAGTGACACGTCGCTGACGAATCCTTGGTATCTTCATTCGACGAGTTAACTTTTCACAACTGTTTGGTCGCAAGGCTGACAGCGTACCAGTGGGCATCGGTCCGCATACCAGTGGTTGGGAATCTCTGCATTACAGTACTGACATAAAGACTAACTTCAGTTATATATCAAACGGAAATGCTAAACATAGAATAAAAAGATAAACATCAAACATTATATCCATTAGAATCGGTGAACTGACACCTCGTCTTCCTGTGTGTGAGTGAAAGATTACTTGCGTTCCAACTCCATTCTCTCTTGTGTGTTTTATTTTTCTCTGTCTGTCTCTCTCTCTCTCTCTTTCTGTCTTTGTCTCTCTATCCTTCATCTATCACAGGCCCAATATCGTGTATGTTGCCAGCAACCACTTTGTGTGGCGTCTAGTGCCTGTGTCCATTGCCAGCCAGATCCGTCAGCTTCTCCAGGACAAGCAGTTTGAACTGGCCTTGCAGCTGGCGGTGAGCATCAAAACTAGACCCAATATCCATTAATACTCAGTCAGTATAACTAAGTATTTCTATTTATACAAAGTTACTTGCAGACTATGATGTGCTTGCACTATTATGTTTCTCTACAACTATGAAGCATAATCCGGAATTCTACATAACCTGAAATCTTCCAGAGAACCTGTGAAGTTCTGAGATTGATTTTTGTTCACGTTTCAATGATGTCCCTAACCAACCGTAAATACGTCATAGAAATCTCCACCGCCTACATTATTCCTCTTCATTGTAACGTTATATGCAAACATTTCAACAGAAACATTTCTGTGGAATTAGCACAATGGAAGATGGTGTAATGTAAATGGTAAATGGTGCATTTATAATATAGCGCCTTTATTCAAGGCGCTTTACATAGATTGTGCATTACATTCACCCATTCAGACACACATTCATACACCGATGGCGGCAGAACCCATGCAAGGCACCAACCAGCACATCAGGGGCAATTAGGGGTTCAGTGTCTTGTTCAAGGACACTTCGACACTAACTCTGGGGAGCCCTGTTTCGAACTGGCGACCTTGCGGTTGCCATCCGGCCACTCTACCCCTGAGCCACCACCGCCCCACAAATTTACATTTGTGTTCAAATGTAAATTGAACACAGTTTGTTGTTGACTAAATGTAGATTTGCAGGCTTATTTTGTTTGTAGACACATACAACAGAACACAGGGACCCCTCCAGCTTTCATTTACTGGTGTTAATTTAACTCGGAGAGTGTTCAAATGCATGGAACCAATAGGTCCATTTGGTACCCTCTCTGCAGTACAAGAATACTATTGTACATACTGGTACGTCCTACTATAACTGCATGTTTACCCAGGGAAGTGGACTAAGCTCGAGATGCTTGTTTACAATGCCCACCGTCATCTTCCCATTTGAGAACTGCTGGAAAATGTTTGAGAACCATTGGTCTATTACACTACTCTTAACATAAACTGCCCTGGAATGTCTTTATTTTACACTTGCTATTTTTCTGTACAGTATTATGATGGAAGCTATGTTCTTTCACCCCCTAGAAGATGAAGGATGATTCAGATGGAGATAAGAAGCAGCAGATCCACCACATTCAGAACCTCTACGCCTTCAACCTCTTCTGCCAGAAGAGATTTGATGATTCCATGCAGGTGTTTGCCAAACTTGGCACAGGTATGATACGTTGACAACAGGGATGATGCACACTGTAACTTTACTTGACATTATCTACAAATATATTACATGTGGTGTGCTTTTCTTCTTTTTTGAAGCTTTATTACAAATATATAAATGGCAGGTTTAGTGGTTAAAATGAAAGCAATTATTTTGATTGTGACAGAAATACATACTGTACATGACCATAGTAGTAGTAATATAGTATTTGTACATATGTCAAATGGATAAAAGACAAAAATGCTTGAGGCCTTAATTGTGTAAACGGTGTGTTTGGGACATACAAATATGTTACGTTATGTATATTTGACATGGACATCACAATTGGGTATTGTTATAATCAATAACGGCCAAATACAGTCATTCAATGTGCTAGACAAGTAAAATAGCAAAGAACAACATACTGTATAGGCACTGTAAAAGGAGCCTGTTACAATTCCATTCTGCTATTCAGCCAGCTCTTTAAGGAGGGCTTAAAGTTAACAATGGAGCTAATCAAGCTAATGGTGAGTTTTTCAATGTGATTTTACAGATCCCACTCATGTGATTGGTCTGTATCCTGACCTGCTCCCCTCAGACTACCGTAAGCAGCTGCATTACCCCAACCCTTTGCCCACTCTGTCTGGGGCAGAGCTGGAGAAGGCTCACCTGGCTCTCATCGATTACCTCACACAGGTGTGTGTGTGTATGTGTGTCTGTCTGTCTGTCTGTCTGTCTGTCTGTCTGTCTGTCTGTCTGTCTGTCTGTCTCATGTCCTCACAAGCACAGATGTACATGGGGTTTGAGTTGTATGTAATGTATATGTTACAGTGAATGTGGGAATCCCGTGAATCTAGGAAAAGCAAAATGAGGAGCGTTCATTTCATTTTTCGGCTGCCAGGTGGTGCTGCGACAAACAAAATGGGAAGAGGCCAAAAACACCGGGCGCTGAGCAAGTGGCCCCAGCTTGAAAAAAAATAAAGCTAGATCCGAGATTCATGGGTTTGTGAATGTGGGTTTCCCCACATTCTCTGTAATGTACTGTATACACACAGTCAAATCTGAGATGAGGTAGTCTGTGAAGTCACTGAAGGTTGTGAAATGCCCTCAAGTATAGTATTAAGTTGTTGTGTGTTTACTAGCTTTGGTATTACGGATGCAAATAAGTGTGTAGCAAGTCATTGCGATAGACTGAATAAGTGTGATTACTTTTGTTATTGCATTTACAGAAACGCAGTCATCTCGTCAAGCAGCTGAATGACTCTGACCCCTCCACCACCTCTCCACTCATGGAAGGCACTCCAACCATCAAGAGTCGCAAGAAACTCCTTCAAATCATTGACACTACCCTGCTGAAATGCTATCTGCATGTAAGACTTTTCTTATTTAGAGTAGAGAAGAGTTCCTTGAGTTTCTGGGCAACAGATGTGAGAGACTGATTCAAAAAAGTTTCATGACATATATTTGCATTGATTAGAGCAACAGTGGCGGAGCAACTCTTCTCCTTTCCTCTGTCAAGTGCCAGGGAGACTAATTTAATAAACATAGTCCCAAATGGGTACCAGAGCTCATTCAAATATAGTTACATTATGTGACCTTGTTTTGGGTCCACATAAAATAAGAAGCTACAATTATTTTTGATGCTGATTACCTTCAATCTTGTGATGTCTAATTTCCCTCTATAATATCTTCTACAAAATACAGTTTGTTCTGATTGCTTTTTTAAAAGGAAATAACTTGATATATTGTATATTCTGATGATAACCTTTTCCATTATGTTTTTCCAATGTGAGTGACTGATATTCAACATGCTGTCCATTCTTGTTCTTCAGACCAATGTGGCTCTTGTGTCTCCTCTCCTGCGTCTGGAGAACAACCACTGTCACATAGAGGAGAGTGAGTATGTTCTGAAGAAAGCCCACAAGTACAGCGAGCTCATCATTCTCTATGAGAAGAAAGGGCTGCACCAGAAAGGTGAGGGCTTTTACAGTATAGCATATAGACATGTTAAGTATTTTGTCATTTCTGTTGGGTGGAAACCTTGTAAGTCCAAAACCGTTCCTTTTTTATTATCGACCTGAGGCCGATTCAGCAGTAGTTCTCACACTTTGAAGATTTTTCAATAACGTAAAAAAAATAGCAGATGTGCAAGCTCACACTCTGCTATTTCTTTAACAGCCAACGCTAACATCTAAAATGACACGGATGCTTTCCCAGTTTCGATACGAACTTAACCAGGATGTAGAAACCTCTATTTCAATGCTCTACAAGTTGCTTAGCCATTAGCCATATATTCTGTCATCTAGATGACTCGTGCCAAAGGTAATAGAAGCTATTCAGGGTATCTGGGTTGTAAAGCCAGACACCTTGGTTCCTATGTGTTCACATGTTCTTGGTCTTGGATCTTGCTTGAGTGCTGTAGATTCTAAGGCCCTCATTTATCAATCGAGTGTAAAATCTGCCACAAATTCGAGTGCAGGTTTCGTAGTACACCCACGTCTCCACGGCATTTATAAAGTGATCGCAAACAGCTGATCCTTCCTTAATTTCGTTCTCACGTTAATAAATGTCACGGCTGAATTTTATCTGGCACGCCCTAAGAAATCAAGCCTCGCCCTCGTTTTTGCGACCTGAACCACTGCTATACGATCTGGAAACCATGGTTACCGTGCCTTTCTGCCCGCCTCACCCCCCTCTCTCATACACACACACACACACACAGACGCACACAAGCTGCACGCACACGCAACTTGCAAGCCCAACTAACTGGTGTGTTTTTAAATAAATAAACAACGAACACCTGCATGAATTAAATAAAGTTGTAGGCCTACCCTGTCTGTTCCCTCTCACCTCGCTTGCCTTGCTGTCATGTCCACGCACGCACGCACCTACATGACACATTAAATAAAGCTGTCTGTTTCTCCTCTCGCTTCGTTTCCCTTGCTGCCCGCCTCACCCCCCGCACACATATCGCAATTTTTCACTGTGTGTTGTTAGTTGTATATTAAATCATTAAAGTATTTTTAATTTAATATCCAACAAGATATATTAGTGAACGAAAACCTGAACCTGTGAACCATAATTAAATAACAAATAGGCACACACACGCTGCTGTTTTGCAGGTGCTCCTCCTGTCCAGTCTGTCTGTCTGTCTGTCTGTCTCTCTCTATCACAGTGGTCCGTCCGTGACCAACTGACCATGCACGTTCCGACGTTCTATTTAGATCAGTCGTTAGTCACTGCTGTGGCCGCCGGCCGGGCTGTCAACTGTCATATGAATGTGCAGCAAAAACCGTATATAGCCTCATGTGGCTGGTGGTTGCCTGGCTGGGTAATATACCTATATCTCCGATGCAGTTCCCACTTGCGCTGGGAGCCTGGCACGGTACATTTGGCATTGAGCGACGCGTCGGGTTTATTATATTGCACATACCGTAAGAAAGACATCGGCCTTCATGCTGTAGATTAGGCTACAGTAGGCTATACCACGTTGGGACTGCTGCACTATACTCTCCAACGTCCCGTCATGGAAATATTTCAGCACAGACAGCCCAAATCCTCGCATGTATGCGCTCATGCAAAACACTGTTTAAATGGCTTAAGCATCTCTTGCAACATTGTTTTTAATTGCGCGATTTTATCTCCTACTAATTTCATATGACACATGTATTCCTTAACATTTTTATTTATTTATTTTTTACATGTAGCCCATATACATTATACATACCTTTTATATAAACATTTTAGGAGTGAATACATATATGTTTAGATGCCTGTGACAGCCTCTCAGCAGTTCAGACAAGGCTGCTCCGCTTGTGTAAAACAGAAAAACAGCGTACGCCAGCTCGCGACCAGACGTGACTATTTGTCCTACTCAAGTTCAATTTCAAGCTTTGCCGGAAATGTTAAATGCCGAAAATGTCGGTAATTTCGGCGTGCGCCCATATTTTGGCGTACGCACGGTTGATAAATGAGGGCCTATGGATTTGGGATCGTTGGAGATACCCGTTGCTTGGTATCTGAGGTTTTGAAGCCATTGGAGCCGCCTTTTATGCTGTGCAAGTCTAGTGTCACGATGATGTCACCACTGTGTATATCCATCTTTGGAGTTTCTACATTAATCTGATGTCAGCGCTAGATATCGCCGTTGTCTCCATATATGGGACTATAGGTTATCCCCATATATGGAGCTCTAAGTGAAAGCCTTCGCAACAGACATTATGGCATTTTTCTCACCACGGTGAAAAATCAACATACCCTGGTAGTTCAGTGTTTTATCAGTTATATTTAACTATAATTTAGATATTTGCTCAAGTAAATCGACATATTTTTCCCCATTAAAAATATGTGCCATACAAAGTTTAGTTTCTCCAGAAGCCGATGGACAAATGACGCAAGACTGTCAAATTTACTGTAACTAAACAATGATTAGTATTTATAGTAAGCGTACAGTATATATTTTTCATATCACACTCCATATGCACTCCTGTAACTTTCAGCAATAATAATTTTAACTGGTATACATAACACATAATTGCCGTAAATGTTGTCATTGTCCCAGCCCTACAGTATAAAGAAATATGTAGCCACTAACGGCTAACAGACTCAACATATAACCTCATTACACTTGTTTTTATTCATGTTCTATATTATTATGAACTTCAACTATTTAATTTGTACATTATGTATCTTTTGCGATGTTTCTCTTTTCTTTTTATGTAAAAAGTGGAAGAAATCTTCTGAGATGAATGATCAAAGAAGTAGATTGACCTTGTCACTTAGATGAGTCAACCTTCATGATAATTCAGAATTACCAAGAGTTCAAATTTGCCCATTTGAATCTGCCATCTAAGTTTACATACAGAACCGTGAAACCAGGCGAAACATTTCCACATCTGCCTCCACTTTGTCTGTCTGATTGGGCCTGCTGCAGAAACTGGGGGGAGATGCATGGTTTTATCTGGTCTGATTTGTGTTTTCTTTAGCATTTTCTCTGCCGTTTTACACTTGTACAGTATATACATACAAGAGCCAATGGGCCTCATTCATGACATCGATTCTATAGTGCTAATGTATTAGCATAGTCTGATTCATCATTCTTCTTAGCTGAATTTATATGTTGATAAACACAACTCAAGTGTGCTCTCACGAGACATGCATGCAAAGACTGAACTTCTCTTCTTCCCAGCTAAGTCCTGCCTTATGCGGGAGCTAACTATTTCCGTAGACAACGCCCTGGTAACGTCTGTCCCAACAGCCAGGAACCATGGTGTTGTCCTGGACAGTCTCTAACATACGACGTATTAGACCGTTCCTCACCCAAGAGTCAGCCCAGCTCCTAATCCAGACAACAGTCTTGTCAAAACTTGACTATTGTAACTCCCTCCTTATTGGCCTACTGGCATGTAAACTTAAGCCTCTCCAACTGACCCAAAATGCCACAGCTCGCTATGGCTCCCCCATATCTTGCAAGTCTGATCGAACCCTACAAACCCTCCCGCACACTCAGATTAGCCAACGCAGGGAAGCTGGAAGTACCACGTCCCAAACTCTTCTCCCTTCTGTCTGCAAAAATATGGAATGCACTTCCCATTACAATCAGAACTGCAGTCTCACTCCCAATCTTCCACCGTAGTCTGAAAACCCACGTTTTCAGACTCCATCATGGCCCGTAGCACTTGCCCTAGCCCCTTAGATAGCACTTTATGTAGACCTAGATAGCATTTTATACAGACTTATAGCATGTTGCGTAGACAGCACTAGAATTTCATTTTATGTAGTCATAACACTTTATAGTATATATGTATAGCAGGGTTCCCCAATAGGCGGCCCGCGGGCCATTTGCGGCCCACAGAGCGCCCCCTTGTGGCCCATGAAAGAATTAAAAAAAAAAAAGTTTTTTATTTATTTTTTAAGGGTCCCAGATATAAATGGCATTAAATGGCGGTCAGTAGCCTATGCATGTCAAACTGGGCATCCTTTTCAAATGGGGTCTTGCCCTGAAAATGAATTTTCAGGGCAAGACCTCGAGCGTGCAGACTCGGCCCCCAGCCTGGTACGCTAGTCAAGATATGGCCCTTGAGGAAAATTAATTGGGGAACCCTGATGTATAGTATAGTATAGTATGTATAGTTTATATGTATAGTTTCATTATATAGATATTCCACTGTTACGTTCTTAGCTTACGCATGTTTCATGATAACTACTTTTTTGTATGTGATGTATTGCCATGCTTTTTTAATTCTTGCTTAATGTAAATCGCTCTGGATTAAGAGCGTCTGTTAAATGCCTAAATTGTAATGCATGCTTGAACACTTGATTGAATGGGGGAAAATAAATATATATATATCTATATATCTATATATATATATATGTATGGAGAGAGATCCCTAATGTCATCAGTATGTACAGTATATATACTAACCATATATTGGCATATTGGTTGAATCAGCAGTTCTGGACAACCGCCTATCCAACTAACTTCGGACTACACACACTATTTACGGTGAACTTTAGCTGTGAAAGGCACCTTAAATATACCGGTAGTAGAAATATAAGTAGAGTGAGACCCATTCTGGGGAGGAAGTTTTGGTGGTATATGTAAATATAAATGAGAACAGTGGGTACAGGCGTACAGCCCACCACAGCTTTGACGTTTTTTATTTAACCAATTGGTATAAATTTGATTTTATCTATAGTATTTCTCTTGTCGTTCGTTTATACAGTGCACTCGGTGCGTTGTCGTTCTAAAATCCAGTGCGCTGTGCACCGGGTGTGCCGAGTGCCCGCACTGAGCGACCCTACCCTGAAGCTGTGGTTGTCCGGTGTGAATGCGTCACAGCACAGGTCGTTCGTAAAAATGGCACACTGAACGCACTCTGTGACATCACCGCCCACCACACTGAACAAACTGACCACATTCCCGGTGCGCATTTCCAAACGCACCCTAGATCAGAGCTGTCTTAATGTAATTTAGATTTGCGTGGTATGCTGGGCTGTTCTCACCGCGACCATGCCTGTTTTTAATCAACCGAACGCAGAACGTTGATTTAATGCCGAATCTGATAAATTCTGGCTCACTTTATCCTTCTCATGCTCACTTTTTTATCTTTTATCTCTTACTCTATTTTATTTAATTCTCATTCACTCTCTCTCTCTCTCTCTCTCTCTCTCTTTTTCATTCTCTGCCTCTCTTTTTCATTGTTAATTCAAACCAGCTGTTTGTAGTTGCCAATTAAAGTGATTCCTAGACCAGATCCATTTTCTATTGCAGGAGGAATTATGCAACACAACACTATACCCTAAATAGATGACATATTGCTACTTTCCGACATGCATTCTAATCCTCCCCATTTGTTCTCTCCTCCCTCTTTCCTCCCTTCACCTCTCTTTCCCTTCACCTTGTTTTCTCTCGCCAGCCCTCCAGGTGTTATTGGATCAGTCGACCAAGGCCAACTCTCCCTTGAAAGGCCATGAGCGAACAGTGCAGTACCTCCAAAGATTGGGTACAGTAAGCTCAACAATTACGCCAATGTGTTTAATGTAACTCATGCTGCTTCTGAGTTTGGAAGTTGTAAAATTTGGATTCCCAAATCCCAATTATAATGTTTACTGAAGCTGTTAACAATATCAATATATTTTAGATGTTTTAAATGTCATACTTTAAACTTTAAATAATTGTAAGTGTATTTTAGATATACCTTTCTCCCTAAAAATGAATCTAAAGGTTGTCATTTTCTTGCCAATATTTGTATAATTTGACCCATAAATATTCAGTATGGGTAACTTGTATCCTCCCATGCCACAGGAAATGAGAATCTGGGCATCATCTTTGAATTCTCCCCCTGGGTGCTGAAGATCTGTCCAGAGGATGGGTTGAAGGTGAGAGCGTGATATAGCCGGACAGCTTGCCTTGACTGATTTCTCCACTCCTTCATTCTTCTTTACCCTAGTGTCTTTCTCCCACAAAACTACACCGTATTTATTATAACAGTCTGGCAGTACTGACAGAATGTGAAACAATAAGATATCAGGCCTTTTGCTTCTTTTTCGTGTCTGTTCCATGACGTGACTTATTTTCCTGACTCAATTTCAGGAATGTGTCAGACTAAAATGCTAGTTTTTCCTTGTATACATTGAATAACCTTTGGTAGGCTTTGATAATGTTTCTGGGTTGATTATATGTGGCTCTTTGTTTGTTGAGACATGTCACTGTTGCTTTAAATTTTTAGGCCTTCTGGCCTGCGGTATTCAAAGAAAGCAATAATAAATCATGATGCTTGTTTTATCTTGTCATCTTCTTTTAAAGCCTGTCTCTTTTTTTTTCTCCTTCTCAGATCTTTACTGAGGACCTGACGGAGGTGGAGACGCAGCCCAGGGACAAGGTGTTGAACTTCCTGAAGGAGGGCTTTAAGGAGCTGGCTATTCCTTACCTGGAGCACATCATCCACGTGTGGGAGGAGACGGGGCCTGAGTTCCACAACGTGCTGATCCAGCTGTACCTGGAAAGAGTCCAGGGCCTCATGAAGCAGTACCTCAACTCACTGGCTGAGGGTACGAACATGAGGGAGGGTTTGTGTGAAAGGAAATGAAGGGGGGCAATGGTAAATTCATACTCCCATCATATGATTGGCCTCTATTTCCGTCCATGCTAAACCCCTTATCCTTAAACTTCTTTGCCTTTTTTACTATTTTTAAAAACATTTTTTTATATTAATATATAGCCAATCTATAAGCTCACAACGTGTTGATGTAGATTGGCTAGTTGAACTATTCAAAAATGTTTTTACAAAATAGTTAAAAAAAAGTTTAGGGATAAGGGATAAGTTTTAGCATGGAAGAAAATAGAGCCATTGTCGGCATGGGACACACCATTGTACGACCAAGGCTTTAAGTTCATTACCGACACATAGCTCCCAGTTTGTTTCTGGTTGAAATATAGCATGTATAAATATAGCATGGGTTCGATTCCCGCTCGGGGCGCTGTGGGTGCTGGCGGCGTGTTTCCTCCTCCGCGTCATCAGTGCCCATACCTGAAGGCGGGTTGGCGAAAGGGCCTTTCTGTGTGGAGTTTGCATGTTCTCCCCGTGTCCCCTAGGGTAGGTACCCTCACAAAAACATGCAGTAATCCTGGTCTCTAAACTGCCTCACCCTGGCCAGCCGGGGCGCCTGATGGAGGGGAAAGGAACTGGTTGGAATAACGTGTTCCTTCCACGCGCTACGTCCAACCAGGGAAACTCCCCCCTGTCAGGTGTAAACTGTAAAGGAGCAACTTGGACACTCAAGCATGAAGGAAGCATGAGTTAAGTCCGTTGCTCTCCCCAGGTTGGCGGAGGGTGTGTAGAGCCCAGGATCACATTTAGATGATTGACACAGGGGTGAAAAATGGGTTACAAAATCGTGTGATAAAAATATATAGTGATAAAAGCACAGAAAGAAAGTTAAGAAGTTAAGATTAGATTCTGGACTGCATTTGGCCACACAACAAGAGCATGTTGTGAAAGCCTTGCATACAACAAGATTGAATGGAAGCACTCTGCCACACGCTTGCACACATACAGTGCATAAAGTAGAAAAACTTCCATATAGGTACTTAGCATTGAAATGTTTTGTGCGATTACAATTAGGGCTGCATGATTATGACTACAATAACTAATTAATCACGATTACTAATTATGATTTTTGGTGGCACATTGAGCTTTTTGGGGGCATGTTATCTATCTATAAATGTACCATGTGTCTGTACGTGTGTAAGGCTGTAATCCACGTAACTCGAGAACTGTTCGCCCCACCGACTTCCAATTTCCACACCCCCACAGGGAGTGTAGTGCCCGGTGTCGAGTCGGTTGGAACCATGGTTGTCCAGAACCGCCACAAAAGGCCTCTCCCCGGGCTCTGGACAGGGCCCCTGCACAGGGTCCATATATGGAGCTGGCTTGTTCTGACATCACAACACTCCATATTTGGGCATGCCTGACACAGAACTCCATATATACGTGTGTACGTCTGTAATCCACGTAACTTGAGAACCGTTCGCACCACCGACTTCAAATTCGACACACGTTCAGGGCTCGACAATGCGAGCAGGTACTTGTATTTGCTACTAAAAATAGTACCGTGCGAATTGTGAAATGCAATTTGTAGCAATTTGCGACTATAGAATTTGACCGTTCAATCGTGATAAAGACAAGGCTCTAATAAAGCAAGTGCACATTCTGAGTCGCAGTTCTATACCTTAATTTATATTTCTGTAGTATGGCGGTGTCGTTTACCAAAACGAGCAGATCTACAAGCTAACAACGTGTCGAGGCTCAGTGCAGCGTTAACTTGAAGATCTATTCCCCTTGCTTCCACCGCACCCCCCCTCCCCCTTTTAACACGCTGTGCTGAGACACAGGCAGATGGGTGGAACGGGTACTCTGACACAGGTACAACGTGTATTGCATAGCCAGGTGGGGCATGGATCTCCAACTTCCATCATTACCGACTCAGTGCTCTACAGCCGGGCACCGGTCTAGTTGTACAAATAGTGTGTAATTGTTTTGTGATTATATTGTTCCACCTAGAGCCTGATGGGTGGAGAGATAGGGTGTACAGTGTTCTAGCTCTCCTTGTGTAACGATGAATGAAGCAAAATGTTTTAATTAATTGCCAACTTAAGTTTCACAATTCGATAAATCGTGAAACCTAAGATCATGCTTTTTGATGAATTGTGCAGCCCTAATTACAATACCATCGCTGGTTAAACAAAACAACCAACCACCTGGCACGATAGATGGCCAAGCTCCCAGCTGTGTGTTGTTTATCACCATGGATACACACGCCGGGGTGACCGAGCGCACTTTCAGGGTACAGCTTCTGCAGCACCAGTCTCTCTGTACACATTATTTCACTGTCTGAGAGCAAAGACTGGTGGATAATATCACATGCAAACTACACAGAAATAGATTGTTCATGATTACCCAAAAATATGCTTTGGGTGGCTATTTTGTTTTACTGTCACTGTATATCCTATACGGGGACTGACTTGAAACTGTGGTCTGGATTCAATTTAGTCATTTCATTACTAATGGCTGAGCCTAGGAAAAAGAGTGGTAACAAAGCCGTTCACTTGTCAGAGCTTAGTTACAGCTTCATCCAAGGGCTTATTTGTCCTATTGGAGGATGTGGACTGGATTTCCCTGAATAGGACAGGCTTTTCAGAAAAAAGCTCCCTATTCATGCCTGGACCTCAACCTATTCCCAATAGAAATACGGTATCAACCTCCCTGATTTCTCATGTTGCCTTGGATTACAGTGCCACACATGGATTAAGTTTTCCTCTTTTGCGATGTCATCCAAGGAGTAGTCTTGCACAACTTGGCTTGTGTCAGAGCTCATTATCCACTCTATGCGTCTCTGTGCATTAGAGCCCCTAATGTCCATCCAGGGACTGTCAATGCAAATGGTCCTGTTGGCTAAATGTGCCACATTTACAGAGATGCTGATTAATGGGAACTCTGCCAGGAAAATAAACTAAGGAAATAAATAATGGGGTCCTTAAGGCTGGGTACCTGCTAGCCTGCTAGGGGACTTACTGTACATGACTGTGTGTGTATCATAAACTATGCAAAAGCTACAGCACAACACACGTCATTGTACAAGTACAGTACAGTTGCCAACAATGACTACGACTTAGCAACAATCTCGCCTCAGGGCCCGTGGAACACTCTAACCGCCACTGGTCCCGATCACGTTTTTTGCTCCCATCCAATTCCGAGCATTTGAAAATGACGTGATCTGCCCCCAAAGACAACCCTACTTTAGGGATATCAGCAGTGTTCCATTGTTTTCTCTTTGACATGCTGTAGGGGAACCAGCGGTGGCAGCAGGTAACGAAGAAGGTGATCTGGGGGAGTTCAGGAACAAGTTGCTGTGTTTCCTGGAGGTTTCCACCAGCTATGAACCAGCAAGACTCATCAGTGACTTCCCCTTTGATGGTAAGTAAGTACTTACCATCAAATGATGGTAAGTTTATCATTGAGGTTCCCACCTCAATGATAAAGGATTCTGCATTTCAGAGCTGTACTGTATACAGTACCTTCTATTCATATACCAGCTATAGTCAGTTATGTAACATCCAAATCATCACTACAACCAAACTACACTACAAACAAACGATTCACTGACAACCTTCCAGATTACCACACCCAAATCATATTATTTACTGTTTTTCTGTGCTGGATTATGTTATATTCTTATTAGCTTGTAGGTCTGCTATTTTTGAAAAATCGTGAAAATATTTATTTCAGAAAACTGGAGGATTTAGAAGATTTCTTTTAAATGTTGAGGTCAGGTCTAAATGGTTTAAGAGAGGATAAATGTTATGTAATCCTTTCCTGCACATTAATTGTATTTCCATGTGTTTTCCCACTCTTAAGGCCTTCTGGAGGAGAGGGCCTTGCTGCTGGGTCGGATGGGCAAACACGAGCAGGCGCTCTTCATCTACGTCCACATCCTTAAGGACACCCGCATGGCAGAGGAGTGAGTAGTTTTAATCACCGCTACAGACTAATCATTACACAATCAACTACAATATTTCGCTGGCTGCCTGCTTGATGGCTCACACAATTTACTGTAAGCACTGAATTATTTTAGAACATAGCCTTTGGTCATGTGTGCTTTGTCTGCCTTATGCATGCTGTGTATTACAGTCTCATTACAGTTACATTTTCTTCAGTCAAACAGTTAATCAAATTCTATTTTACAAGCACATTATAACCGAATTAATTTGGCAAATTGTGTTTTCTCTGTGTTGTCCTGCTGTAGGTACTGCCACCGACATTATGACAAACTCACCGAGGGAAACAAAGATGTATGTAATGTAATTTTAACGTCTAATCAGTGTCCAACTTTATATATTGACCAATTTCTCTTGCATGGCAAACATTGTAAATAGGTTGCAGCTTTTGCTAAACTATGCATCAATGTCTCCAAGACAAAGTTGTTAAATGTATTGTGCTTGGCATTAAAGGCTAATCTGATTCATTCATGTTCCACCTACCAGGATGAGGTAATAGTCTCAGCTGAAGTAGACGACACTGTACTGTAAGGAATATCTGAGTAATAAGAATAGAGGAAATACTGTATCTGTTGCACTAAAGTAATTCGGCCGTATAGTGGCAGAAAATGCATATTCTGTATTCAGTTTGGTTGATTTTAGAGCCGAAACTGAATACCGGTAGTCAAAGAACCGAGGTTGCCTTAGCCTACCGTTTTGTTGTGATGACGTGATCAATACTCGGCTTCAAGCATGACACACGCACGCACTCGCGCACGCACGCGTGCACACACACACACACACACACACACACACACACACACACACACACACACATGAATGTACGTAGCTATGACAGCAATGGTACAAAAACTGTTAAAAAACTAAATTATATATACCATAACAGTAATAATTGATGTTGTTCCTACTGTTTCCTATATTCGGTTTTGGCCAAGAATTTCCCATTCGGTGCATAAATAATGGAAGCAACTATTATTAAGCCCTGTATTTGTGTCCATTGTAGGTGTATCTGTCTCTGCTGAGGATGTACCTGTCTCCACCTGACGTGCACTGTCTGGGGCCCATCAAGATGGAACTATCAGAACCTCAGGCCAACCTCCAGGCTGCCCTGCACGTTCTGGAGCTGCACCACAGCAAACTCAACACCACCAAGGTACAACAACACACATTACTAAGATGATCTACGTCTAAATTGTAATAAAACACACAACAAAAATCATATCAAAATGATTTTTAAAATGTATTTCATTTTAAAAGAAGCTAATATATTTTGCAGATTATTACACCTTTCTGGCCTTACATTATTCATTTCCAAGGGGCGGTTACAAACGATTCAAACGTCACAGAAAAACAATTCCCACAACAGTGGGCTTTGATTGGGCACCCACAACTCTGGGGTGAGTGAAATGTAATTCAAATCAAGGAGTGCCAGACCAATCTGCCCAGGGCTATTTCTTAATTTTTTAGCTGTGCCAGATTCATCTGGTTTCCAGGCTAAAGCAAACTTCTGCACTGTCTGCTTCTCTGTTGATGTTGCATTGCACACATCATTATTTGGCCTATAATTAACTTGTCTAATGAATTATTAATTTCATACTTTTATCTTTGAAAGTATGAAGTTTGAATGCTTGATGTCGCAGTTATCTTTGGGAAAAACACAATAAAATGCTGTGATTGTTTATATGCAAATAAATTATCTGTAAATGTCACACCTCTTGGTAGATGTGTGGCATTTTTATTGATTTAAAAATAAATAAATCTATTTGTCTTTCTGCCAAAAGACAGCACAAGAAAATATCATATACAAGAAAAATGTACTATATACATACTGTGGTATACATAGTTGGTGTTTACATAATCCTAGAACAAAATATTCTCTGTGTCTTTGTAAGATTAGTAGAAAGTTAGAAACATTCAAAAATGCTGGCAGTGGCTAAATAAACTCTGGTAGTAAATGGGTTGACTTGCTGAGATACTTGGAGTAGCATAGCATAACAATTTGTGGGTTGCCCTGTATTCAATGCTTTATAACATCAGGCTTGATTTAAATAGTATTTTCATTATTCTTGGTTTGTAACTTGGAGTCCCAAATGGATGGGGTTTACCACACTGGCAAAATTGTAGTAATTTCATACTGTAAGTTGTCCATCACATGAAAAGTATTCTAAAGAGATGTTTTAAATACTTAGCCTACTTTGTCTCATCCTTCTGCACTGAATGAGATTGTGCCTTGGCTGAACCCCACCCATCTGGTACTTTGAGCAGGGTAAAACTAATTACAAAAATTACTTGCAGATACGCTTTGACCTATGTGTCTTATTATTCACCCCTGTGTCTAGGCACAGTGATGTTGATGGAAACCATGTGGTAATAGCTGTCATAACAAAGAACCCCATTAGACAGATTGGCATTTAAGTTGGGATTAATCAGGGGATGTTTAACGTATTATGTTGTATAGGCCTACTGGTGTTCAAGAGATGCAGGCCTTTCTCTTTTTGAGAGCAATCCCTCAGAAAAAAATCACACCCGTGTGAACTGAGTGGTGCAACTCCCCTCTCTCCCCCCTCTCCTCTCTCTCTCTCATTAGCAGGCAACAATACAGCACTAATACTATCTCTCTCTGTTTCTGGCACAACAGCGCCCCTACTGGTAGTCATGTCATACTGATGCTCATGAACACATACATAGGCACATACATAGGTGAACCAACACATAGGTGAACGCGGACATTGCTGTTCCTTGGAGTGGTTGCACCACTCAAAAACCCAGACATAAACAATTACACATTTACAAGCTGGCTTTGATTAAAATCCTGCAGTCCTGAACTACAATAGACGCAGGTTTACGTGAAGGGCCTTTGATGCATTATGTGCAGGCCTTAGATGTAGGTCCTTATCATATACTATATCTGTCAACAGAAATAGAATAGTAGGCTGAATGACAACCATTTGGTTCTTGAAGTTTCTAGTGCCCCGACAGGCTACAGACAATACTTTGTATTCACAATGTTCCAGGCTAAAATCCGGCATATGACATACTTCATGCCACATTTCCTTTCCCCTGTGTCTCCAATCTGTCCCATCACTCACCGCTCACCCTTAAAAAAATTATTTATTTGTCTCTGTATTTTGAATAGGGAAGTGTCAGATTTTTGGGTCCAATGCCAATAAAGTTTTTTGGAACGATCTAGCCTATATTTGACCGATATGTTTTGCTAAATCTTTAAATCTATTTGAAAACATTTACATACTGTGGGACATGACGTCTGCTCTTTTAGGAGGAACATGACGTCTGCTCTTAAAGGACATTTTTTTTAAAGAATCCTTTCCACAATTAGGCAATCTGCAAACTGACAACTAATCACATTGCAATGGGTTGTGAGCTTATATATCTGCTATTTTATAGAAAAAAGGTTAAACAAAATATTCGGGACACATTGGCTGCATGAATGCTGATGTAAGTAAAATAATGGACAATATATTGATAGATCGGTCAGGCTCTAGTTGGGAGTCCACTGTAATTTTATGAGACCGAGAGAGAAAGACATGTAAAGGCCTCGACAGAGTCCGTTTTTGCCTTGCGGAGGGGAGTCAAACGCACACAAAAAACGTACCTGTGTGAGTTGAGTCGCTATTGTAGGCTTATGTCGGTCTATAATGTGAAATCAACTAATCATCCACTAGATGGCAGGTATGACAGATTAGATTGTACAAAAAGTACTGATACAAGTGCCACTTTATTTGTGTTATGAGTTGAGATGTAGTTATAACTATATTATGTATATAGTGTATATATCATCATAATTGAAGTATATACCACTGCCTATGCTGGCCAATCTACAAGCTCACACGCGATACCTTGCAAGCTTGAAACTTGTTTATTCTAATTGAATTGACCCTGTTTTGCATCTTTTTCTAGTGATGTAATCAATGAATCATTGTGTTCATTCATTGTCAAAGGAAGCCAGACATGATGTTCATTACTAGTGGATGATCATCTGTAACGGATAACACGGTTTGTTGGTCGAGTCTGTAAACGGCCAAATTGTCACCACATGGAAGCATAGGATTAGGAGACGATACACCAGGGCTGGACTGGGTCAAAATAATTAATCCCTGACATTTGGCCCAAAAACATATTAAAGCAGGGCAGCCCAATGAATGGGCAAAGCAGTGCTTCGAACGATGATGTCATGTTGTCCTGTTTAACTTTAAATGTGATCTATCCATGCCGATCGTGTTTACAACTCCATGTGCCGGCGGCATCCTCTTTCAAGAAAGAGGCGTCGAGCAGAGGAGGAAGAGCCTTCTTGCTCTCTGCTGGAGAGCAATAAGGGGTACGCCAGGGGTACTTTAGCTCTGCTTGCGTCGAGGAACTCCTTGCGCTGCGTTGCATTGGGGTTCGTACCCAGACCGACGGATGACGCAAGGGAGCTGCCGCAAGGGGAGACATTTCTCTCACCCTCCGTTGAGTTCTCAAACTCTGCCCGAACCCGACCAGGCCCGACCCGACCCGACATTTTAGGGCCGGGCCTAAAATGTATGCTAATCAGTAGGGCCGGGCCGGGCCTGGGGCTCCATGAAAAAAAAAATATATATATTGAATTTCTTTAGAATAATAAAAATAATAGTTCTGTTCTGTCTGTTTGTGTATTTATCTATTATGGAGATGGTGCTGACTGGCGTTTCACTTTTACTCTGTGTAGAGTTCTCAAATTCTGCACAAACCTGACCAGGCCCGACCCGACCTGACATTTTAGGGCCGGGTCGGGCCTAAAATCTATGCTAATTAGTCGGGCCGAGCCGGAGCCGGGCCTAGGGCCTGATCAGTTAGGGCCGGGCCTTAATTTTCGGGCCCGATGAGAACTCTACCCAGTCCGTTGCTTAGCGCTGCTTGCGTCAAATATCTAATTACTGAATTAAGTAACTGTAAACCATCTGTGGTGTTCACATAAGCCTGAGTAGATGATAAAACGACAAAGTGTTTTTGAAAGTAAAATAGGAGAGAAGTATTCAATCCCAGGCCAAGGGACGGAAGTCCCAGGCCAAATGCGGAAGTCTCTGCCACTTCACCATCAACACTGAGAGCTCTGTGCTTTCAGCCTGCCAACTGCAGAGGATCACTCCACATACTGTACTGTAGTGGCCAAGCAATAGAAACCTCACCTTTGTGGAATGAAAACAGTCTCTCTATGAAAACAGTCTCTCAGCAGACTGTGTTTTGCTTCTCTACATATCTTATCACAGTCTGAACACCATTGAATTGGTGTAAATATTTTAGTAGCAGAGCTGCTCGGGTTTAAGTATTTATCTCTCATGGAATGTGCCACAGCACAGTGATACAAAATTGATACTATTTTAACACAATGCACCATAAATAAATACTGAAACCAGATATAATCAATAGGAAGGTGTATGCGTGTACTATATGTAAACTATTAATTTCCTTTTTTATTAATTTTTTATTTTGGAAATTATTTGTGGACCCCCCAAAACAATTGGCGACCCCCCCGGAGGGGTCGCGACCCCCGGGTTGAGAACCCCTGCCTTAGTTAGATAATTGCACCTGTTGGTTTTAAGATGGAGGTCTGTACAACTCACCTTTGACAGACAAAATGTAAATTTGGCGTCACAGCAAAATCATTAAGATGACTACGGCTCAAACCCTTGCACTCATTACTATACTGTAGGTTGCTTGTAATGTTGTGCAAGCATTAAAACTTGTTGTGACTGCTAGTGTGGACAGATCAAATGCAAAACATGTATAGTGGAAATGGTTGTATGCGCAAAGACAATGGCAACCTGTGTCAAACCATAGACATTTCACGTTAACCATGTAAATTGTAAACAATACTTATACTTGGATACAATACTTGGAACCCCTGGGGTGCTATACTTCTATCTTGCACCACCTTGCCCTTTATGCCTAGTCTTTAAGGCATGTTTTACTATTTTGAAAGAATAGTCTATTTCGACACGTTGTCAGCTTGTAGATACCGGTAGGCTGTTTTAACAATTAAATGTTTTTCTGAAAAACAGTAAAAAATGCATAAAAAGTTTAGGCATAGAGCCCTTTGTCTGCACCTCAGTGCTGAAATAACGTTGAGCGGTGGTGAGTAAAAACCGAGAGAAGGGCTGGAGCGGTGGCGGTGGTTTGCTCTTCACCGCGGCTTGTGACGTCTTGTTGTAGTTCGGTGGTCACCTCCCCACCGAAAATCCAGACTACGAATGAGCCTTTAGATCTCCATAAATGGAGCTGAACTGTTCTGACCTGTTCCATATGTTGATCCTTCCTCTTTGATGTCTCTCTTTTGACTGATACATGTCCATTTAAACTCTAGACGGTCCTGCCCCAAAGTTATTTGTGCAGCTGCAGCCGGCGAAAACTAGTGTTCTCAACCGGCCCGAAGATTAAGGGCCGGCCCTACCTAGGCCCTCATCAAACCCTGTACACTCAAGACACTGCCCCCACTGCCACCCTTAGATCTCCATATATGGAGCTGACCTGTTCTGACATTCCATATGTGGATCTGACCTCATCACACCCTGTAAACTCAAGACACGCTTCATATATAGCCAGTACAGTACACTCTCCGTCCTTTCTCAATCTGTATACGGAATGTAAACAAGACCAGCCATGTGTCCCATCAAAAGTGGTGACCTATTGAATGTGGTAGATTAGAATGATTACGCAATCACCACAGACTGCAAAGCATTTTCGTGTAACACCCGTGGCTGGGTCGATGTTGCTGCTTGTAGCAGTCTTGCGTGTCTCCGTTGGCAACAGAAAGTACAGGGAAATATAGGTCTAACTAATCCGTTAGGTTTCTCCATTATCCAAAAAAGTATTCCGTTACAGTAACGCCATTACCCCCCAACACTGGCGATGATCACCTAAATGGCATTGGTAGCACGCCACGCAGCCACCTTAACCCAGAGACCACTGCTCTCTCC
Source organism: Protomyctophum parallelum (assembly GCF_964188405.1). Lineage (NCBI taxonomy): Eukaryota > Metazoa > Chordata > Actinopteri > Myctophiformes > Myctophidae > Protomyctophum > Protomyctophum parallelum. Next base: position 29,472,039 of record NC_139718.1, on the reverse strand, counting down.
AGCACTCTGTCATCTCCTCTAGCTTCGCTAATCTCTTGCTCAGTGCTCCCTCATTGATTTTAACGGTAGTGCACTTTCATTTCCCGTGGATCTGCTCCGTGTCTTCCTTGCCAACATTACAAGAAGACGGGAGAGCAAACACAACCTTTATGATGCCAAGGCGGTGTGTGGCTTACACCCGCTCCATGCCCGGCCGCACACATGTGGTGGTGTTTAGACTCGCACTGTGGCGCAGACATCTCGCAGCCCAGAGCCCCTGCAAGTCCCTGCCAATGTGGCTAAATCCATTTACACTTTGAAGAGCCTCCTGGGAGAACATGTGGATGCACTGAGAAAGCGGTACTGTGAACATGGGGCCAAATGCGAATCAGTGTTGTTTTTGGCAGCAAATTTTTGTTTTAGTCATAGTCTCTTGAATAGTTTTCATTTAGTTTTAGTCACATTTTAGTCACCTGGAATGTCTTAGTGTTAGTCTAGTTTTAGTCGACTAAATATCCTAGGATCTTAGTCGACTAAATGTATTTTGGCGGGCCTTGATACCGTCATAATGACTGTTTTTACACTTGCTGATCTACAAGCTCAGAATGCGTCACGCTGTGTGATCAGCTATTTTCAGCATGCAACCAAGTGTAAAATGACTAGTGGATCTCTTGTCCACTAGTCCCTATCATTTTAGTCTAGTTTTTTTTTTTTTTACGGAATTGTCTTAGTTTTAGTCATCATAGCTTAGTTTTCATTTAGTTTCCATTTAGTTTGTCAGTGAAAAAAGGTAGTCGACGAACATTTTTCGTCATAGTATTAGTCGACGAAAACAACACCGATGCGAATGCGCACAACTTTGGATCCCGTTGCCTGTCAGACTTGTGTTGAGCTGTAGCGTGTTTACCTTTACTACAACTGCCCTATACAGCACTGCAGTTATGATAGTCCATATAGAGTGGGTTCACACTGTATTAGCTCAGCACTGCACCGCCACACAGCAAGAAGGTGCTCTCACCTGTCCTATGGCGAAAACATGAGCATCCGCAAAGGATACACTGGGAGTAATGGCATAAGCCAATAGCCATACATTGTGTTGTTTGGTCCATCTTACTATTACGGACATTTTGTTTTTTCAAATTATAAATGGGTAAATTAACACTGAGGAGTTACTGTGTAGAATATAGCATTTTTCCCAGAGGGAGAAACCATAAGTCTGTCTGGATGACGTTTTCCTTTAGTGAGTTACATTTCCCTTCCCTAATTCATAGGAGTTTCAGTCTGAGATGCCACCATACCAATGTGTAATACACACCTCTGCCTCTCATCTCTCCTGAGAAGGCTACCCTCGAAAGTGACTGAATGCATTTAGGCTTTAAAAAGTCTCCCATGAGGACATGGTATTAAGAGAGAGACCACTCAGGACACATTTGGAATGGGGATATAGGCCACGTGTTTGAGTGTGTAATTTAGATCCCATTGGGGGTGGAGGATTTTCTCCTCAGTTGCAGTGTAAAAATTTACATTTTATCGTCGCTGTCAGGAGGAAACCACCTAATTCCAATTTTGAGGTTTTTGATTTGTTTTCCATAAATCAATGCTATTGAACATCCTTCACATATTTGTGTAGGTTATATAAAATTTGGAACCAATGAAAAGTGCTTCGGACAAAACCTCTTAACTCCATTGTACCCTCAAACTGTCTGCTAAAGCAGCTAACTCCACAACCTCTCCCCCTCTCATGCAAGTAAGTAAAGTCCCAATACCAATTTTGATTAGGCAGTATTGCTTTGTTTTAACAGAAAAATTTACATTTTGGAGTTAGGTGGTTTATTCCCGAAAGCAGATTAACATACACCTTGGCAAATTACCCCCTTTCTCACTGACAATGTTCTATTTCTGACAATGCACTGACAATCTACTGAATTGCCAATGGCAGGACATGGCATATCTGTATATACTTTTCTAAACAGTATTCGACTGTGTGTGTGTGTGTGTGTGTGTGTGTGTGTGTGTGTGTGTGTGTGTGTGTGTGTGTGTGTGTGTGTGTGTGTGTGTGTGTGTGTGTGTGTGTGTGTGTGTGTGTGTGTGTGTGTGTGTGTGTGTGTGTGTGTGTGTGTGTGTGTGTGTGTGTGTGTGTGTGTGTGTGCGCGCAGTGGCTGCACCACTCAAACATGGTGAATGGTGGTTGCAGCTGAAGTGGAACGATTCAGGAAGGGAGAAATTAGTGACCACGTGATTTTCTGGATTCATTTGGACTAGAACGGTGAATCGTAGGTTAGAGAAGAGCGCCATCTAGTGTAAATACACAAAAGTCTCAAAGTCGTCCTTGGCAGTGTGGGCATTTGGAAAAATAAATGTTGTCAAAGGTCGTCCTTGGCAGTGAATGAAGGTCTGTTTTCCCTATAGGCTATCAACCTGCTACCAGCAAACACCCAGATCAGAGAGATTCGAGTCTTCCTGGAGAGTGTACTGGAGGAGAAGGCCCAAAGGAAACGTTTCGACCAGGTTCTGAAGAGTCTGCTGCAGGCAGAGTTCCTCAGGGTGAGACGGAGGGACCATTGAACTGTTAATGTGTTTGTTTATTTTTGGGTGGTTCTCCTGTGGATGGATACATTTGTCTTCTGTCTGTATATTGTTTACTACTACTTATAATATTAATAAATAAAGCCTTACTTTAGAAGTGTATTACACTAAAAAGCTGATTTATTTTATCAGCAAAACATTTATAGGATGAGCAGAAAATGTGAGTGGTCAAAAGTCGAAACACTGGACAATACAGTACAGTAAAGTAAATGATGACTAAGGTTTAAGAAGTGACTTGTTCTCAGATTTTTTTTCTGCAGATTAATAACGTTTTGGTCTAGGACATGTTTTATGTTGCTGTCCCTGTTAGAGTTCTTCAGGGTGAAATGAGTTCATGTTCATCTTTATTCATTATCTGTTTTTGCCCCTTAGGGGATTACTAAAGTTTGCAATTTGTTTTATGTGGGCCTTTCAAAGAGATTCAAGTCTCAGTGAAGTTTAACTCCTTAAAATAAAGGCGTAAAGGCGTAATCTAACACTGCTTCCGTTTAATGTGGTTATCTGCTGATTGTGGCTGAATAAAATATAGAGACATTTTCTGCTGATTAACTTTAAGATATTTCTGCTTTATTGAGACGGGACAATGTGAGCAGAAACGATGGTCTTAGGCTGGAAATTAATTCAGAATTTTACAATGCTTCATTCATGCTATATTATCGTGTGTGTGTTTGTGTGTGCAAATCTCATGTCTCTTGCTGCTCTATTATCAGGTTCAGGAGGAGCGAATCTTCCACCAGCAGGTGAAATGTGTCATTACAGAGGAAAAGACCTGCAGGGTGTGCAAGAAGAAAATAGGGAACAGGTAATTAGCATTATATCTACTATATAAAGTCTATGTGTGGTGTTTTTATCTGCTTGCTGGGAGTTTGGATCCTTTTGTAGGCCAGCGCCTTGCATTTTCAGCTAGGAAGAAATGCTTTGGTGGACTTCCCACCCCAAAAAGAGATTGTCCAATGCCAATCCAAATAGTTTAGTAACTGTTGCTATGCAGGTCAAGCTTTCTCCACCTCATAGCTGTCAATGTTATTTTGCGTGGCTGTGTCGTTGGAACACATACACAGTTTAACATTGAGAAAGTTACACGACTGATCCACCCAGGTGAATCTGGCAATAATACTAATGACCGTAGTCTTACCATGCAACATGAAAACTCCTTCGGGTGGTCGTTAAAATTTGATTTCACCCTCTGTCATCTCCTCGTATTTCTAGTTTATTTAAATGATGTCATGCACATTTGTCCAGTGCATAGCCTACTGCAGACCTGGTTGACTAGATTTAGAAGACATTTTGAAGGTTTTGCTACCAAAATGATCGATTATTTTATATGGAGAAATCCCGTCATTTTACATGCATCACAATGGGTGAGAATGACAGCTTGTCCTTCTCACCCATTGGGTTGGGGAGGGACTTTAATTAGCGAAGGGCTAATTGTACTTGTATACAAAAGTCTTGACCAAGCACTCATAGGAACACCCTAGGGTATAAATAATTCTGGAAATGTTCTCTCTCTCTGAAAATGTAGATGGTGGTCTCTCAAATTTACTTTGAGAGACCAACGTGAATATGCATAATAGTATCGGCTATGGTAAATGCCTAAACACCTGAATGTATCTCTCTGTGTCTCCTCAGTGCATTTGCTAGGTACCCCAACGGGGTCGTGGTCCATTACTTCTGCTGTAAAGACCGCACGGTGTGCCCGACTGAGCAGTAACGCCCTTCTATCTGTTTGACATGAGCCATGCCTGGGGGTGGTCATGTGACATTGACTGTTTACCAGTAAACATTAAGCCCCCCTCCCTGCATTCTCCCAGTGGACTCCACTGTTCACTCATCTATGAAGAAGAGATGTGCTGGAAGGTAGATGGGGGAACCACTTGTAGCTGAGCTGTGGAATAGGACTCGATCCACACAACATATGTCATGCAGACGCAGCGCCACACAGCGTCATACAGCACCTTGGTCACATGCATGTTTAATGAAGCGGGATGGTGCACCTAACACAGAGAGTGTGGGTGGCAGGTGCTACCTGGTGAACTGCACAGAGAATGGAACCCCCCCTAACCCTGGCAGAGTTGGTGCCACGGTCTCTACCCGTCGAGCAAGACAGGGAATGGTACCCCTCCCTCACCCTGGGAGAGTTGCTATACTCATGGTGATACACACAGGGACTCTTTCTAGAAGTGTGGGTGTTGCTCACTTACTCCTTTCTCTCTCTCTCTCTCTCTCTGTTTGTCTCTGCACGAGGAGCCTGGTGGAATGTGTCCAGCAGAGAAAGAGAGAGAGACGTTGACATTTAAAAGCATGTGTCACTGTAGCGCTAGAGGGGATTCATTCCCTTGCACCTTTGCCTTTTGAAGAGAATGGTCACTATTGACAGGCGACTCTCAGAGGAACTACTAGATAATAAAATATCTTCCCTGTTCTCGGATGCATGGGGACAAGTCAGAGCTTCTTCCTTTTTTCCTTCTCTTGTCCTTGCACTCTGTAGGCCCCCGACTACTGCTTAATACGCCATAGACTCTACAGAACTGCTCTGAAATGCCTTGTGTGACTCCTAAGATTGTACTCGCAGTGATTTCAGCCATGTTTTTGTTTTGTTTTATATCTTTTTTTCATTATATATTTGTGTTGTGATATTTGCTATAGGCCTAAACAAAACCTCACTTATCTCATTTGTACTGTTGTTACAGTCTGTGTGTGTCTCTCGAGGCCATGGAGAGCTGTGCTCTTCCATGGTCAGCCATGCTGCTTTTAGCTGGTTTTGTTTTGTTTTGTTCCATTATTCATTACGTCATGTTTCAGCACTGGTTAACACAATATAGATGCAAACAATAGTCCGCACTCACAAACTAAGCCTTTCAGATGATTTATTAAAGTGCACATTAGTGGTCAGGTACAAGCACGTTTCATCACAAAGCCTTTCTGTGATCCCTATTTATAGACAATCAATTGATGTGTACGAAATAAATGAATGCAAACAAATAGCAAAATAGACATTCTTAAATGTGTTCTATTGGTTAACTTTTAATTTGATTCAATCATTTACTTTTTCTTTCCACTTCAAAGATAATTTTTCATCATAATCATTTCCCTCTTCTTATTTTTCTTTTCTAGGCAAATCACAAATGTTTAGCACTTTAAATTTAAACAGATGTCCTTTTTATTTATTAATGCTTTAGCCTCATAACTGTAGAGACAAATAGGTCATAAGTTGAGAGTTGAATGTGTGTGGCAATATTGTAATCAAAATATATCAACCGTCCGACCATGTGGTACTTTAAGAAGCAGGATTGTTAGTTAGCCAGATGACTGTGGAAGAATTAGACATGGCTCTCATATTGTAATATTTAATTTGTTTTAGCTTTTTCTGATACTCTTAACTAGAGTGGCTTACATTGACTGACCAGATAGGAGTTCCGTTGAGGATTTGTGATTTAGTGGTCTATGATAGACCACCAGTTGAATAATTAATCAAAATTAAACAAACACATTGTGTTTTGGCGATATCTTATTGCAATATATGTTACTGCACCAAACAATCTCCCATCATGAGTTATGTGACTGACTCACCCTGCTTCTTAAAATACTCTCACTGCTACTGAGACGTTTGCAGAGGGTCTGTCAAGACTGTTCAAGTAAGTTTTATTACAAACTTTGGATTTGTGGTTCCACTACTATACTGTCTAGGCCCGGGCTGTGTTTGAGGGTTAAATGAAAGTTGTCTTTAGATATTTTATTTCTGAACGACACAGCAGATACTGTGTGTCTGTTTGGCTTAAATCAATAATAAATGCATTTCCACTTGAGTTTGTGTCTGAGAAAAGAGAGACTGAGTGACTACTGGCTTTTTCTTTTAATGTGTATGGGATCTTTTTTACAGACGACATTCAAGTCATGGTCATTAATTCCCACTACTTACAAAATGGTAAGCATGACATCATGATCTCAAAGCTCTTGGAAAAGTTTGCCTGCATTGGTAAATAATAAATATCACACCACTGTACCATTCATGTACATTATTCTTGTGAATACATGGAACACGATACGACTTTAATGCATCGGTAGATCTAATTGGTGGCATAGTGAAAAGAATGAATGCTGTCCTTTGATTCACCTGTCCTCTCATCTGCAGAAATTGACCAGGTTCCCCCTCTCCGAATAATTATGATGATGTCTGAAAAGATAATTCCCCATCCACATCATTACTTTACACTAAAGTGCAAGGACACTTTGGTAGAAGTTTGGGTTGTGAACTTACCTTGCCATGATGTCACTCCAAAGGTGAGTAAACGAACATGCTGTTTTTAGTTTTATAAAACATTTCAACTTACTGCAGATTTTACAATTTGAAGATCCCAATCCATGGATCCAGACCTAATAAAAATATCAAAATCAACAAAAATAGGCCTGGGCCGTGGCTCAGCGGTCCAGGCACCTTGGCCGGTGGTCTGAGTCTGGCAGTGTGCCGCGGGCTCGACTCCCGAACCCTGACGGCCTTTACTGCATGTCACTCCCCCATCTCTCTCCCCCATTTCCTGTCAGCCTACTGTCCGTCCCTCTATAAAAATAAAAATAAAAGGCGAAAAGCCGCAAAAGAGTCATTAAGGAGCATATTTTGAATTAATATAATAAATGGAGCAACTATTTTTTATGTCTCACCCACCTTTGACCTTGCACTAGAACCACACGAATCCCATGCTTCAATGTAAAGTAGTGGATGTCTCTGCCTTCAGACCCTGGGGGCTATCGGGGGCATAATCTTAGCCTATATTACTCTTGAAATTGTAACAATTTCCAATTTTTTAAGTAGGTTTTACTTAAATAGATTTACTCTGAAGCAGCCCTACTCTTTTCACATGACAAACTCTCTCCATCTCATCTGGTAGTCCTTCCACAGATAGTGGCCTTATTCTGACAGGCTAAGGCTCTGGAGAATGGTAAACACTGTTACTGTACTTACTAATGGCTTTGATATGCTGAACGGAGCCAGGCTGGCGTAACAGAATCACAAACCAAGCTAGGCCTGATGCTCAGCAACAGAGTAGTCATGGTGAGCCGGCCAACTGCTTTCAGGCCGGGGGACACGGATGCATTACGATGACTACTACTCGGCAAGGAGACAGGCTTTGGGTAAAAACACGGCTGAAATGCATAGAGTATGTTTGGCTGATGGTACTGTACATATTGTTTTAGAGGCTGATCTTAGGACATATTCTCCCATAGGCCTACTGTCAAGTTGAACCACAGACTTACCAGAGGGGAGGGTGTAAATTGCTGTCTGTAAGGCAAGAATATACCCACTGCTGAATAATTTACAGTGTTTCAAATGCTCATACTGTAGGTCTCTTTTGGTGTTGCGCTGAGGGATGCTGTCATGTCTTGGAATGACACACTAGCCACTAGTGTAGTGTGCAAATGGAATGACACACTAGCCACTAGTGTAGTGTGCAAATGGAAAAGAGTAAGAGGTCGAAACGCTGTAAGGCAAACATGAGTCCCCAGACCTCTCAGGAGCTGTAATTCGTCAGCCCACCTCAGTTTTTATGTTTTGTAAATCATCTGGATGTCCTCAAAGTCACGGAGTTAGTGGGAATGCCAGAAACTAAAAATGAGTGATGGAAAGATTTATGGCTTTTAATAAGTCTCTTTGTAATAGTCTACACTACAGTCTATTACCATGTGGCTTTATAGTGAGTAATTTACATTACATAAATGTTACAGTCATAAGGAAAGGTTTGGCCTAGCCGCCTATATTCCAGAACTCAAGTGGACATGTCAGCGACAAGCATGAATGTTGAAAACATTGTGTAGATTGTGAAGTCTTTATGTACGTATTAACCTTCAGTTTTGGTGATGAGATTTCTAAGCAATAAAGCCCTATTTTACTTTAATATTAATATTTAATATACCAACAAGCACAATTGCACATAGAACACTCGCCCACACAAAGCACTCACTCATACTAGATGGGTATATTCCTTCATTCATTGGTGATAGACAATATTTTACACAACAGAGTTGAAACAAAGTAGGCTACTGTACACAAAGAAATACTAAAATATCAAAGGCAAAAAACCCCTACATAAACAGGGCAACATAAGGACATAATGCAGTGGAAGCAACAACTCTTAATCAGCATGTTCAAATGCTGGGAGTACAAGTGAGTTGTTTTCATACGTGATTTAAACAGAGGCAAGGTTTGAGAAGCTCTAACATAAGGTGGAAGTTCATTCCAGTGTGGGCGCTACAACGGAAAATGACCTATGCTCCATCATCAACAGCCAAAATCAGAGTAATTATATTTTCCCATCCATCTGTCCATATAACTGTCCGTTTACTGTATTTGCATCTGTCTGTGTCCCATTGTCATGCATGTGATATCTTAGGGAATTTCATTACATCCAGCACAAAAGTCCCCTTGGACTCAAGTATGAAGTGATTTATAAGTTGGTGGTCAAAGTTCAAGGTCACTGACCTAACAAATGAGAATATATATATATGGTATTTAAAACCTTGAAGAACAATTGTTTTTGTAGTGATACCAATCAATACGAAATTAAAATGTACTGTTAGTTCCATTCATTCAAGTTGGAACACATGATTGACCATTAAAATAAACATGCTCTAAAATGCACGCAACCCACCCTTCTGAACACTTAACACGGCAGCCATTTGGCTGTTAAGTGGTCATTTGGGTGGGCCACGAATGCTTGTGAGATTTCCAAGTTGGCCCTAGTAGCTGATCCAGAAAAGGTTGAGAACCACTGCTCTGCAGAACTTCAGAACTGCACTACTGAAGCTCAAGAGTGAAGGGAGAAAATCCACAATATTTTGTCTGCTAATATCCCTGTATGCCTTCAATTGTGACTACAGATGGGAAGGTCACCTGAATGTAATCTGTTACAGGTCACAGATTACCTGTCCGGAATTGTAATGCAATCCAGCGTGTAGATTACTCACGTTGATCAAATTAAGTAATCAAATTGTGTTCAGTTCCCTTTGATTTACATTGCCTCCAAAACTGTTAGTATTTAAATCATTTGTTCCAGTTTACTTTGAAATGGTAACTTCAATATCTCGTTCCATTTTTCAAGATGTGTGAACAGATGTTAGTGTCTAATAGTAACAATGATCTCAGCTCACTAACATATAAATGTTGCGTTACATCATCATCATTATCAACTTTGATGGACTCTTACAATAAAAGAAAAACACAAACAAAGCCAAAACAAAAGGAAAACATTAATCTAATGCTCACAGGGTAGGCTGGTATCACACACTAAAACACTGTTTGACACCATAATGGTGTTCTGTCAGTGCTGAGAGAAGTAGCCTACTCCAATTCTTTCTTTTGTAAAAGTAGCATTACCACAATGTAGAAATACTCACCACTCACTAACGCGTAACCTTTCAGTTACGCAACTGAAGCCAGTTTCACGCGATAGCTAAATTTACACTGAAAACGTGTACATAAACATTCAGATTTAAAATATAAAGTACTCATCACACGTGCCACGACTGTCATGATTATGTCATGTTTCAGGGCTATAGTTGAGTATAAGTATAAATTATTGAAAGATGGAATAAGTAAAGAAAAGGTAGCTCAAAACTGGACTTAAGTAAATGTACTATAATAGTTACTTTCCACAGCTGAAAGGCAGTCAATGCCCACAGGGATGACAAGGCTTTGACAGCAGCATGATAATAGCATTCTGGAAACCATTCAGTCACTTGATTGATCATTTACCAATGAATCTTGGTATTCTTGGCATTTTTTCAGCTTTGTATATGCCTTTATTGATAGTACACTAGGTAGACAGGAAACGGGGAGAGAGAGACTGTGAGTGACACGATGCAAATGCCGTCGGGATCGGGACTCGAACAAGTTTTAAAGAAGAAATACCATTGCTTTTTTATATTCACTACAGTGGTGCCCGTTGGGCACTGGCCTACTTGGAATGATGCAAGTTGGAAATACATGCCCCACCCAGTTATTATGTCTGTGTCCCTTTTACGCCCATATATGGAGTTATTTGTCAGGCATCCCCAAATGGAGTCTATGCAGATGTCAGAACCATCATTGTGATGTCAGAACAGGCGAGGCCAGCTCCATATATGGAGATATAGGGGTGATTAGGTCCAGATCCCGGGCAAAGGCTTTTGTGCTGGTTGTGGACACTGGTGTATCCAACGGACTCGACACCAGGCACTGTACTCCCTGTGGTGGTGTGGAACACATGGATTACAGACGTACACACACACACACATACGTAAGTGCGCACTGACTGCACAGAGGCATTTATAGATAGATGTTATATCATCTTTAAAATCTTTGTGTTTTGCCAATTATTTGGGGCCCACTTACAATATCCTCAATGCCCACCAGTGGGCCCCGGTCCACAGGTTTTAACCCATTCTGACCGGGCACCCATTTTGGTGTCAGCATCATGTTATGCTTTAGCTATTTAAAAATAGCAGATCTACAAGCTCATATCGCGCCACCGAGTGGCGCGATACGAGCTTGTAGGTCTGCTATTTTTTGAAAAATCGAAGTACGACTGACATTTTTAGAATCTGATCTCAGGTCAGAATGGGTTCATCAGACCAGTGTGTGTCCGGCGGAAACCTCGTATGAATCTGATCTCAGGTCAGAATGGGTTAAGATAAACTTGTACATGAGGTTTCTCAATAGATCCCGAAAAGTTGACTCCTCCTAAAAAAAGTCATCTGTTCTGTACTACACCCAGTTAGTGTGTGGAAGTGGTGGAAGAAGTACTCTGATGTCATTACCATATACTGTAGATGTTATCATACTCCCATTACATGTATTTCTCTACTCCACTGCAGACCCATCCTTTTTGTTTGAAAACATGGGGCCAGTGCGGTTCCCATCGGCACTGGAGGCTGACTCCTTGGGGGGTGTTGGGAGAATTCTTGTATACTTTAACCCTGCGGCTGTGCTTTTGCTCAGTAATCTGTCAGGAATTCAGAAAGAGAAAGCTCAGAGCTTAGGGTGTAAACTGTAAAGCAAGACCCGCAGAGTGGCCTCTTCTGTTCCGACGGGCACCTCTGGCTCTGAGTTCTGATGCAGACCTGGTGCTGAGGGGTATTTGGAAATACTGTATGCTACGTGTGGGTTTTGTTTTAGAGGAGACTACAGATTGTTTATACAATAATAAAATAATTAGACAATACTTTAATATCAGTGTACTTAGCTACAGTGATTGACAATGTATTCTGGACTCTCCTGATAGGGTTTTAGTTGTGCCATGTACTGTGTGCGACACGAAGATTGTTTGAAAATATTTTTCCTACTAAATCCGCTATTTGAAAATATTGTTTTCACCAGCTGCTGGTACACACTGGTTGATTAGACAAGAGTAAAATAATTTATACCATTTATAAAATCACAATTTATATGTTACCCAACCACAAATTCAAATCGGCAAACCATGGTGAAGGGTCAGAAAGAATTCCTGCATGCTCACTGACACTCTGTTTGCACAATGTGCGCACACACACACACACACACGCACCCTCACACACACACACACACACACACACACACACACACACACACACATACAAGTCCCAACTTGCACATCACAGAGCCTGATGATGAGCGGTTCAAGCCAAGAGATTATTGGCTAAGATTCCATTATTATGATAGTGAAATTCCATTGAGACTGTTGTGTGCACGTGTGCGTGCGCTCACAATTGAGTAATACAGACAGTGTATGTGAATCTGTGTTTGTGAATTTAAGTACACACACATGTATAGTGTCTATTTCTGTATACTGTATTTGTGGTCTTGGGTGTGTGTGCTGCTGTAAGCTTGTGTGTACATACGCACGTACCAGAGTCTGTGTGTCTTTGTTCTCCTGTGTCTGGGAGATTCACCATTTTGGCATACCTGTCTGAAATGCCAGCAGTCTCTCAGTGGAACTAAAAGGGCTAGGGTAGGGATGGTCAGTGGAAAAGTAGTGTTAAGCCAACAGACAGGCAGACCTTGTCTGCCCCTCTATTTGCTCATATTCATCCTTGTACCAGGGTCAGCTTTTAAGTGAAGTTTGTTGATTTAATTTAATCTAATCCACATTATTACTGCAATATTCTGCAAATAAGGCGTTATGTTTTTACATGCTATCTACCCATGTGCTATTTACTGTAGTTTGACCCTTCACCTTTTTTATTTGGGAAAGGGTCTCGTATTTCTGTGGTGAGTCTCGTCAGACATGGAAACTCTTACCTTTGTCTGCTCCTTACATTCACCCTGCTGACCTGTCAGCTTTGAGTTCTTATCAGTGTTAGGGTCAATTCAGTCAGTTCCAGTTGAAAAGTGAAACTGCTATTCAGTTGTTAATGGAGGAGCATTTAGAGTGTTCTATCTTACTCAAGGGAGGATATATTAACCTTTTTGAAGAGAAAAGGTTTAGTTTAAAGCTCCATTTACCCTGGTTTGACTAACCCAGAGAGTAAAAACATTCACAAGACTTTATTCTGAATATGTAACAAAAGAAAAGCATAAACTTAAATAAGTAAGAAACAAAACAATAACGCTCAATAAGAAAAACGGTTTATTAACATTGTCTATGTAATTATGGTAAAGATTTTCATGGTTTTGTGGCATACATAATATCTGCACAGAGACGCAAACCTTCGCTTAATTGTCTCGTATTCACTATATACATAGCTTTACCAAAAAGTCAACTGTTAGCAAGGCAGTACACATTATTTTATTTATTCTTTTCTTGTTTCTTTGCTTACCCGACATGGGAACGTGGCCCCTGGTCTTCCTCTGTGTCTCGGGATAGACAGTGTTGACACAAGGGGCAGACCAGTCCGCACTGGAAAGTCCAGATGTTGAGCTTGTTTCCTTTTTGTACCCACTAATCTTTGCCACAACCGAGAGGCAGTCTGTAGAGACACATTCCCACCAATGTCTCAGTTACAGTGGTACCCATGCTGCTGCTGCTGAGGAGAGGAGATAAGATTACTTAATTTTCAAGTTCCACAGAGGCAAATTAACTCAGCCACCCATCCTATGCAAACACACACACACACACGCCCATACATCTGCCACAAACAACAGAGTGGAATGTTTAGAAAATTGCAGAAGGATATTTGAAAGTCAAATTAGTGCAGCCGATTTCATTGCCTGCATCATCGCCACAATTTACCCTGCATCTGTACCTCACACTGCAGGCAATTCATGATGGCCGGGGTCTGTTGTATGTACTGTACTGTACAGGCCACAGGACTCTCTACTATAATTAACAGACTGTTGGGTCCAGCTCTGAATTGCTGAAAAGCTCTAGTCTTCTATTACACAGGATCACTACCAGCTGTGCTGCCTTTGAGCCCTGCTGCCCTGACAAGGTAAAAGATAACCAATGATAATGCTGCCACCAGCACTATATGGTCTTCTCTGTTTGAATGAAGACAAATAAATCCATCCCTGACGCCATCTGTGGCCATGACCTCTCTGCCCCACTTCCCATTATATCAATGCTGTGGGCCAGAAACCGTGTGCTATACAGTATGTCCAAAACGTTACTTCTCAGGTAATGTGGGGGGGGGGGAGGAACCCGTGTTCCAATATGGACCCAATGTAGCTTGAAAGTCACAAGCTCCTTTTTAATGTTTCATTGATTAAATGTTTATAAAACCCACAGACAGCCTGGTTGAAATAGGTTATGCCATTTATTTTCATTGCAAGAAGCATGCAGTGTTTAGATAAACCATAGTCCCTGGTTTACGTGTGTGTGTGTGTGTGTGTGTGTGTGTGTGTGTGTGTGTGTGTGTGTGTGTGTCTGTGAGCGTGTGTGAGCTAGCGTGCATGCATGGAGGGGGGTTTGAAGGGGTTATAGGCTACATCTTTATTTTATATTACTAATAGAATTAGTGTTTTGCCAATTATTTGAGGCCTTGCAATATAGTGAACCCCAGTCCACAGGTTGAGAGCATGCCTTAGAGGGAATGCACTTTTTTTGCAACATTTGTAAGAGCTCTCACTGGTTTGCTTTGGTTAGTGTGACAAAGTATGTGAATCATTATGTTACATGTGTGTGTTGAACTTGAGACATCCCCCCCCCCCCCCCCCCCCCCTCTCGTTCTCATTGGGGGGAGCCCCGGGCTTATACTTATAATGTGATTAAATGCTGTGTGAAATACATTGGCTCTATCAGGAGTCTTGATTACAGTTTTTTGGATTTTTCAAGAACTTAATTAATGGTGATGAAAATAAATTAAGCCTGGCGCCAGGGAATCCCTTTGGACAGATGTGTTTTCATTTCACTTCATCTTTTGTGTTGTGTAGGCATGCAGTTATTTACACAAACATCATGCGCGTGCCACACACATATAGGCTAAGTGTCGTGTTACTTTGCTTATGTTTCAGATGAGGACATTTTGACACTCCCAATTTATAATGGCGATGCAGGGGCCAGGCCAGCTGTGCAATAAATCAAACAATATATGGGGTGTGCATGACTTTCTTTTTTCTTCAGAAAGTGAATAATAAGGAAACGCATGGGCCCCTATAGGCCTTGCTGGCGTGCTCTGTTACGCTATGTCTAGCCTGCTTGCATGGTGTTTATTGGTATATCGTTTATAGCTCTCAGTGGGTTCTGCTTGCAACGGTTCTGTGTTTAATGTATTCCGACTTATTTTATATGAGTTTGCCTTCATTAAACCAGGCACGGGGTCGAAAGGGTCAGCTGCGCAGATCCAGAATGAACCAAGCAGGAGGATTTTAAATTGCCAAAGCGTGGAACATTCCCTTTCTCTCCCTTTTGTATGTATTAGGTTAATTTGCATTAATTTCGAGGCTTCTTCTTCTTCTTCTTCTTCCATTCATAATTTAAAATGCGTAATGCTTAAAATACATTTATGTTATTCTAACTAGCTTATTTTATTCTTATAAATCAATCATAAAATAAATCTAATTAATTGTGTACTGTCCAGATATGGACATTCAATCAGCATGGCGCAAGCTTATACTCTAAGGGCGCAAGAGGCAGTGGACGGGATATGACGGCGCTAGGACCGCCGCAAATCCAGTCCGAGGCAGAGCTCCAAATAGACTCTCTCCAAGGCAAGCAGAGCAGCTTGTGTGTGCTGCGGTGCACGGAACATCCCCACGCACTGAGGCACCGCACCGCGCTGCTTCTCATCCTCTACCTCTCTTCTCTCTCTCTCCCTCTCTGTCTGTGTCGCTTTGTCTTCTCCTCCCCGGCCGGCGGACGACGAACCCGAACCACCTGCGGGCTCGTCTCCGGAGCCCTCCCTCCCTTATGGGCTCACCATGCGCAGGATACGGGCCAACGCCATCGCAATATTGACCGTAGCGTGGATCCTGGGGACCTTCTATTACCTGTGGCAGGACAACAAACCGCACGCGTCCCCGTCGTCGGCGTCGCAGCCCCGCGGCGCAGGGGGCAGCCGGGGCCATGGACAGAAGCTGCTGGCTGGGCGGTTGGAGATTCATCGAGACGACCGGACCATCCCGCTGATTGTGAGTGGCAGGTTCCGTGCGGATGGATGGATGGAGGGAGTGATGGAGGCAGGGGGGGAGTGAGAGAGTGTGAGAAGAGGGGCTCATGATGCGCTGCATATTGTACCGAGCTGCCTGCAAGAGTGTGTCGCATGCTGATGTGTGTGTGTGTTTGTGTGTGTGTGTGTGTGTGTGTGTGTGTGTGTGTGTGTGTGTGTGTGTGCGTGCGTGTGCGTGCGTGCAGAGATGTTGCACAGCTGGAGGGAGATGTAACAGGAGGCACTCATCCCATCTCATGATGAGCTTATATGATATTTTCCCAAGATATCATGTAGCCACATGGAAATGAATAACCAAGCCTGCCTCTGCAGCCTACAGTCAGACTCAGATTATAGATTGCATTGCATTCCACTCCTCAGCTACGACATTGTGTTTTCGTGCAATAGTAGCTCAGTCAGAGAACCTCAATTACCCGGTAAGAGGCTTTCCATAAGTCCAGTGCGAGTGTGGCGTGCGCAAACGCTGTCAACCACATTGCTTGTTCAGTGAGTGCAACTGCAACAACACCCACTGATTGTTTGAGTGGAATGTTCACGAGGGACAGACAGCAAACTGAGCAAAGCATACGGTCGTAACACAGGCAGCCAGGCATGCAGACAGACATTAAGGCAGGACTGAGCATCTTTCTTCCATATAATACTGGTCGACTTGCTTCAATTATACACCTATTATTACAGGCCTGTGATAATAAGCACTCAAGGTCTGGTCTGCATGCGCCCGTTTTTGCATCACCGCTGGTAAACAGGTGTGAGGTTTCTTCCAGCTTGGCTCGGAGCTAGTGCGGAAAGACACGACTCCAATTGTAAAATAGTGAACACTGAACACACAGTGAAAATTACACCATCATGTAGGCTGCTGCATTCCAGCAGACCTGATGGAGAAATCCAGTGACTTAGTGCAGACATGTATAGCGGATATAGTAATTTTAAAAAGGCAATAGGGGTTGTCCTTCTATTTATTTGACAGGAACAATGTAAAACATAAATGTTAGCCCTTAAAATCAGATGCATTGTAAAGCATGCAGTCCAGATAAAGCTCATTGTCATCTGCAGTCCGCCTGTGCAGGTGTATAATAATTACATGACGTATACAATAATAAAACACAAAGGACTTTATCTTCTCGTGTGGAGAGGACAGGAACATCTGCTCATCAAATGTCCGGATGCTGGCTCTGTTGTGTTATAGGGGCTTTTTTGTTGTACACAACTGAAGTTGAGTAGATGTCAAATTATAATTTTCAGACATTTAACAACCCCCCCCCCCCCCCCCCTCCTGCAGTATCTCTGAGGACCCCATAGGGGTTCCGGACCCCCTGTTGAAGACCCCTGGTTTACAGGGTTTAGAGACCAATGCAATTTGCTCAGCTGTATAGTGTATAGTTGAGGTCGCCTGTGTGAAATTCTCACATTGATGTGACATTTCAGGGCCGCCAGTGTGGCAGATGTTTCACTGGAGCGGAAATATTAAATGCTGGCCCTTTTCTATGACAACTTAATCATATTTCAAGAGCACATTTATTCAAACCGACTATCATTAACAAAGGAAGTTGCTGCACTGTAAATAAAGACTCTGCATGGTAACTCAGTGGAGTTTAGGCCAATATATGGAAATATTTTGAGGATTCATTAAGCAAAAAACATATGGCATCACTTTGGATAATATCTAACAATGACCATATCATTTTAGATTAGATTAGATTCATTACATAACAAATATGGGAAAAGCCATTTTCAAGTACATTTCTTTCTAATTGCTGGCAACCTATACTGGAAAACAGACAGCTAGTATTTACTGGCATGCCATCATTGAACTGTAATCATGACTCGTACACATGAGAGGTAATTCTCAGTGGATAGGCCACTATAACAGTGACTATAAACAGTGTTATTGTACAACCATATGCCCTGTCTTCAAAATAATGCCCTGTTTTATTTGCATGCCTGCTAACTTTGTGTTTTGCAATCTTTGATTTACACAACAGGGTCATTCACCTTAGCCTCCAAACCACAAGATTTCCTGTGTTTAGTTGATCCTGGTAATGTGACCTATATCAGAACGGCCTGCCAACACAGATCTAAGTCCAATAGGGCACTTGGGTGGGTTCATAAAAACACAAAGTCAGGACTTTTTCTTTCTTTCTTTCTTTAAGGGACCAAGAAGTCACAAAGTGACTTTGGTCACTTATTGTTTTTGTGGGGTTTTTTTCTTCTCCTTCTCCTCATTCTCAAAATAGCTGTTCTGGCTTAACCGTGCAGTCGGTTTTCGCGAAACGCAGGAATCTGGAAGAGGGCCATGCCAAACGGTGACTATGTGAAGCCCAAAACCATTGGCCAAAGGGTGGCACTATAGCACTGAATTGAAAATGCAAACTTTCAATGTGCATATCTCATGAACCGTTTGACCGTTGGCAATGGCACTTTGATACACATGTGTCTCCTCATGCCGAACAACTTTCGTGTTCTGATTTTTGATCTCTGACCTTTAGATCACCCGCCATTTTGAATTATATGAAAAACAGTTCAAATGTATCTCCTCCCAGGATCTTTGATCAAAATGCACGAAAACTTCTACATGTGAACTTTGGACCTATACGGACAAGAAATCAAGTTTTTATAAGCCAATGAATATTGCTGGTTTGTGAAAATTCTTCTTTTGTCCCTAATACATACATACAAGCAGTTTAAAAAATGCTTATACCTGATTTTCTGCCTGTTTTTTTTTTAGCAATTTGCATGAAATGTTCATTGTCTCTGTGTAGCTCAGTCAGTAGAGCTATTGCCTTCGGACCACAAGGTTGTGTGTTCAAATCTGGGTACTGACAACTCAGCTCGTCAGTCTTATTTGTGCATATTGTTCTTATTGCGTATTGTCTTCTTTCTTGGTCCCGCCTTATCGCTACTTGCAGCTATATTTCTTTCTTTCTTTCTGTGAGTGTCTCTCTATTTATCTTCTTTTTGTCTCCCGGCACCTCCATTAATAACCTTTGATTACATCAATGACATCATGTTCTTCTCAGCATATGTTTGCTATGGCAAACACTTTTGCCAATTTCCTCTGGCGAACCCACTAATGTCCCAGACATACTTTCGAAAATGCTCTCTGTGCGGTCAGAGAATGTGACAAATTTATTCCCAAAGCTATTTAAAATGTTTCATAGTCCTTCTGGACATCCTGCAACATCTGTTGCTGTGTTCTCCACAATCACACACTCCATTGAGTAGGGCTAACTGTAGCCTAAACATCTACCCAGGGGACAAAGTGCAGGCTAATCAATCGTCATTATCTATAGCGTTTCATTTGGTGCCACATTTTAAGTTCAGATACAATAAAGAGGACAGAGTAGTATTTTTAGAACTCGAGCCGTATTGGGACGCAGCGGACACTTGCTTTCAGGGATTAGCACTCTCCCACCACTTTAAAGGCCTGGCTTTACTTGGGTGGCAGGGCTCTGCAACAAAAACTGTTCGTGGGTGGATAGTCATCACTTTACTATAGTGACTCCTATTGGTTGGTCGGGGAGACTGTTCAGTTGCGAGGGGATGTGGAGGAGATAGTGTTACATCCTCCAGGTGAAAGGAAAGTCCATGTGTGTCAGAGAGGACCAAACTGGTTAGCCAGTTTCAGACCGGTTACACACCGCCATTCAGAAACACCGCCATTCAGAACCCTAACCCTAAACCTAACCCTAACCCTAACCCTAACCGGGTTTCTGAATGGCGGTGTTTCTGAATGGGGGTCTGTCACCTTTCAGACCAAAGGTTTGTGGCGAGACGAAACTCTTAAACCCCAGGGGGGTCAAGGAGGGAAAATCTAAAATATCGGAGTTGGAAGCTGAGACCTTGACCAGCCCCATTTACCCACTGAGAGCTGTTCATGAGGTGGACAGCCGCTGCCCCCGCCGGCGGGGGATTGGGGCTTAAGAACCCGATTTATACTTTGTTGTACGACGGTGGCGCTTGGCGAAAATAGCACATCTACAAGCTTACAATCCGTTGCGGATACAAGGTGTTATGGAGCATAAATGAAAGCATCAGAATGTTGCAGCGAAAAATTGCAACCGTCTGAATTTCCCTGTAATCTCCTCACTCCCCAGGCCAACAGTGGTGGTTGGTAGTGACTAGGGGGAATTGGCAATACCTTGTTAAATAATTGAAACAGTAAAAACTAAAAGTTTGGTGACAAAGGGGACTGGTCCTGCTCTCCATATGGTGTCCTTGTCATCCTAGTTGTGTAGTCAGGGACCTCAGACAACACGTGAGTGACCGCAATTAAATGTCCCAGTAGAACAGAAAACCAGAAGTAGCCTAGCAGAGGCTCCTGTGAACCAGGGTTGGAGAGTCCTAATCAGAGTGAGTTGCATCTGTACTATTTTTGGCTAATAAGTATTTTACTAACGGAGTATTTTACTGTGCGAGTCTGCAGACTCATGCAGTAGATTTCAACCTACAGGGATCAAGTCATATTTGATTTGTAAGAGTTTTCTCAATTCAGCATAGACAATCAGAGACACATGTTCATCTTCTAGTGGAGATTCATATTTAATTCAGTGGATTCAAGTATTGAAGTGCTTTCTCCACATACATCGGTCCATGTCATTTTTTTGTTTTTTTCTTTCTTTCTCTGGAGAGCTGGAAAGTGAGGTCATACTCTACTACTTTGGGAGGGAGCTCACAAAAGCCTCTCCCCAGACAGACCATTAATAACACTGTAGAGGTTCAAAGTTCCTCTCTTCTCTTTCCATTCCGTGCATCTATCTCTCTGCCTGTCCTTTCTCTCTTATGCCTGATTTATACTTGACTGCACGCCGTGTTGCGCACCAAAGATTGATTTACAAGCTCACAACGTACTTGCAGCACAACACACTGTGAGCTTGTAGCTTGTATTGCTTACAGTATTGAGCAATATACGGATGTACAACTATTCTTGCACTTTATACATTTGTATTAAACTTCCACTCACCCCTCCTATATAACTTCTGTGCATTACTTTTGATTAGATTGATTCAGAATTTTCTTTTAGGGTTCATACTGATTTTATTAGAAATAATTAAAATTAATGTTATATTGGCTGATTAATAGGCATAGAGCACCGAAGTCTGACGTCACTTTCAGTAGAGGGCGTCAGTCCCCAGGTTCATGTATTTGTTTAGTTGCATTGAAATCCCCATTGAGGCGATTTTAGATTGCCTCATATAACAACTGTGTTTGAAAAATATACATGTCACCCTCGCCGCTTCACTCATATGGATATGAAGAATCAACTGACTGAGAGAAAACGCCAATGTTACTGCTGCTGAATTAGTTAGATTTTCGCTAGAAGCAGACTGTATCATAATGAGTGACTGACTGTTGCAAACGATACAGAGACACCTCCCTAACAATAACGCCGAGACAGCTTGTTTATTTTTGGACCACAACGCTTATAGTAGACGATATTAAGATCACCCCATGTTATTCTCCATAGAGAAATTACTTCCGCGAACCAGGGGAATCGTCGGGATGAGAGAGTTACGTCAGGACTTCGGTGCTCTATATTACTCAATAAGAGAGTACAATTACAATGCAAACGAATGAGAAAAAACCCTTTAAAAGAAGGCAGCAAACAGAAACGTTTTAAACTTTGATTTAAAATAAGAAATTCAAATAACTAAGCAGTAGGCTAGCCGCTAGCACACCTGCATTCTATGAGTTTGTTCAAGAATCCCGATTTGGTGCATAAAAACTGAACGTTCTTTCTCCACATTTAGTTTGGATTCTGGGGTCAAAGACGGACAGACAGGGTCCAAAACATAGTATCGGCCATGCCTTTGGCCTGGTGGAGACAATAATCTGGTGCCTTTTAGGATATGCATTTATCTATAAATTAATAAAATAGTAATCCCATTTTGTTGCATACATGTCAGGATGGGGCTCGATAAGAACCCGGCTGGATAAGCCTGATCGATAAAGTGATCGCTATCAATACAAATTAACGAGCTCCATCCCTGCATGTCAGTGATGCATTTGTATGAGGTTACTGCAAAACCTGGAGAGTTCATTCAACTTTAAGTGTACAGGTCAATTCTTACACTTTTAGAGTTAAATTAACATTTGTCCTCTAGCTTTTCATAATTCATTGAATGTAACCATTCAAAGCCATGTAATCATACAAGAGCCCATTTCTTTCTCCTATAATGTTGTGAAAAGTAGAATTCTTAAAGGTAGTAAGAGGTTTATAATCTGTCTCCAATGACACTGAATAAAGCCTAATCGTAGATCAGCTATTTCCGTCATCTGTGCTGCGACACCATTCTGTGAGGTACAGTATGAGCATGAATGAGCACAAGGCCTTTGAGTATGTAGCAGAGGAGTATTTTGTGGACAGTAATAGAAGTGAAGGAGCAGTTTGTTGACAAGCTGCAAAACAACTTTTTTCCCAGAGGAGCCCTCGCCTCCTAGATTGATGTGATGGATAATGGATGATGGATGATGGATGTGTGTTTGTGTGTGTGTGTGTGTGTGTGTGTGTGTTTACACGTGTACCAATCATGTGTCACTGTGTGTTTGATCAGTGGTGGAAAGTAACTAAGTACATTTACTTAAGTACTGTACTCACAATTTTGAGGTATTTGTACTTGAGTATTTCCAAATTACAATCCTTTTTTCTTCTACTCCACTCCACTACATCTCGGATCCAAATATTGTACTTTTTCAGTATTTGAAAACTTTAGTTACTTGCCACTTGCCAATTTACAAGCATTGTGAGCTTGTACATCTGCTATTTTACACAATGAGTCCTTTCTACTTTTGTAATTTAAGTACATTTTGATGTGAATACTTTTACTCGTACATTTTGGGTACATTTTGAATTCCGGATTTTACTTTTCTATATTGCAGTATTGATACTTTTAGTTACGTAAAACATGTGAGTGAGTGCTTTTTCCACCACTGTGCTTGATGTGAAGGATGTGAATTGTGAATGCACGGCAGACCATTAAATCACCCCTTAATACTTTCAGCACCATTGCCGTTGATTAATGCCAATTGAAGCCTAATCTTGATACTAATGCTTAACGACATTGCCGTTGATTAATGGCAATTGCGCTTTTATAATTCATTCGATCGATCGAGCCATAATGCTACTTACGTTAGCCGGTTAGCTAGCTATGTAGTTAGCACAGCACTGGATCATCCATCATAGATCGTCGTCGCCATAATAATCCATTCTATCCGTTTCTTTCAATCGCCTGTATCTCCTATTCCTTGTCCCAGATGGCATTTTAGTCAAAACAGCGTTTCTTTGACGGCACAGAGCCGGCGATGTGGAGCGTTCCAGTGCCCCGGTTTGGATTCACATTGTAAACAAGGCCTGTCTCGTCTCCGTTGAGCGTCCTTGGATAAGCTACTTCCGGTAGACTGGAACTGCGGCTTTTCAAAATAAGAACTTGACTGGAAAAAAATGCTGGTGTGAATTTGATCCTAATTTTTCAATAAATGCTAGCACTGAAAGGGTTAAGATGTTACGATGGCTTTTTCTGCAGGTGACCCAGCCTCCTCAGGCGGAGCTGCAGGGCCCGCTGCTGGGAAGCTTTGATGAGAGGGCCTACCTGTCCGCCAAGGCTCTGAAGCCCGGCGAGGACCCTTACAGAGATCACGCCTTCAACCTGCAGGAGAGCGACCGCCTGGGCAGCGAGCGAGCGATCAGAGACACGCGACACTACAGGTGAAGACCAGGGAAGAAATGAGGCTGAGAGGAGTCGCCCACCTTGATCTGTCAATGGTTATTATTAGTCTGTAACCAGATAGCCACACATGAATGGTATCCATTGATTATTTACATGGTGCCCATTTTGCTCTCAGGTTTCTCTCTGGGGTTTGGGGTCTCAATGGGATTTGTCATCATCACAGACAACATATTAGCTGGGTCAACATATGCCACATGTATTTCTATTGAAGCAGCAGCAGGTCTCTCCACAGTTAAACTCTTCATCAGGCGAATAATGTTTTGCTGGTTTGGTTTCTTATAAACATCAGACATGTTATGATATAGATATAATACTTGGTTAACTAAACAAATGGGGGTTTTCCTACCGTAACAGATACTAAGCTACTTTATTATAAAAAAAAATGATTGGCATAGCTGTGTATGCACAATAGCAGCAACCTGACTCTGTTTGACCTGAATGGAACATAATAAGTATCATTGACAACACCTGTAAAATTACACAATTATTCATGTCAATATGGCTGCCATGAAAAGGCTTCAAGTTGCTCTTTGACATGATTGTCCCATCTAAATTGGCCAAGTTGCCCATGTATCAATATTTTCAGGGGTCTGCTAGTCCTTTTAATGATTTATTTACAATTTGTATGTCAATAACAAAGGGAAGTACTACAGACCTCCAGTGTAATGCCTAATCTATACGTTGTTGTATATACATGTCTCAGGACGAAAAGACAATCTCACACATCCACCCCCCCCCCCCAGAATTACCTTACAAACAGACAAATACATAAATAAATACATAAAATACAAATTTGACTAAAGTTTTGCCTAAAGTATGACATGCCCAAATTTGGGATGCCAGGGGTAAAGTGGTTCATTCCTGCGTGAGGCCTTTCTACTCCATATGGTGTGTTCCATTCTTTGCAGGTGTGCATCTGTGAACTATGACACAGACCTTCCCCCAACCAGCATCATAATCACTTTCCACAATGAGGCCCGTTCCACCCTCCTGCGCACCATCAAGAGGTAGGAAAGCATGATGGTACCTATGGTGCTAACTGTTGCTGGGATCCTCTGATGTTCTCTGTTAACTGATGTTCTCTGTTAACTGTTAAATCCGTCTTTACTCCCCTTATTTCATCAGCGTCCTGATGCGGAGTCCTTCGTCTTTGATTCAGGAGATAATTCTCATAGATGACTTCAGCTCCGACCGTGAGTCTCTGCCCTTTTCCACTGATGCAAGAGGTTTCAGCTCTTAATATCGGCTCTGATGTTAATATTCCAGTTGATATAGGGGGGTGGGGGGGGGGGGGGTTCAGAGTTATCAAGAGACCGACTTTTAAAACCAGAGAGGATGAAACAGTGTTTGCAGTTAACAGAAAAATGAGGAGATGAATCAGGGTTGATGGCGTCAGATATGAGTTGCTCTACCACACGGCTACATTCTGTTTGACAATTCATGGGTGGGACTGTTATTTTTCATGAAATAAATTAGAGCAATGAAGGAGGTAACCACCTTAATGTACTAGAAAATGAGTAATGGAATTGGACTTGACATTATTATAACAAATGCCTTGCTGTTTTTATGCAACATAGCACTAAGAAAACAATTGGTCACAGAGGGTGTTGAATCATGAAGTCATCATGGCGTTACAATTATAAGGAAACACTCTTTCTTTCTTTCTTTCTTTCTTTCTTAGTCTTACATAATTTCAGAAATTATGTATTATGTATAGTACTTGAACTATGTACCTTGACTTAATAGAAAATTGATTGAAGGGTTAATCAAACCTCTTTAAAAAAAGAACCGTGAGTAATTACATAATCATTATCAGTTGAATCCAACTTGGGCGCATTGTAATCACTTATTAATGTCTCATCATGTCTTATTACATAACTGACCAGGCTACTGCACAGAAACTGCATTCCAACGATTATTCCCTCTTTGTCTCAATTAGTCAGAGATGAGCTCATACTATATACTGTACACTGTCCACAACACTCCCTCACGCACGCTCGCGCGCGCACACACACACACACACACACACACACACACACACACACACACACACACACACACACACACACACACACACACACACACACACACACACACACACACACACACACACACACCAAGCTGTCTCTGATACAGTACATGCAAACAGACACGCACAGTGTGAATATGTTGTCCCAGACACACATGTCTGATATGATACCACACACAGAGATAGGTGTTGTGGAAGCTTTCTAAGACATCTAGAATGGGAGTAGTCTTTCAGCAGTAGGAGTTGTATTCAGTTACTAATGCCTAGTTTATTTTCCTTCTGCCTCTGAGTCTGCCTGGCTGCTGTGCCCACACTGAGCTGAGCCGCAAGCCTGCATGCCTGCTGTAGAATCAGGATATAGCTTGGTAGACAGCCTGTCCTGTAACTGGAAGGACATGGGTTAGCTCCATCTTCCTGGGTAAACTGCCTCTTGTATTCTGACCTCTATGGTCAAATGTATCTGGTATTAAAAATAATAATATCTACAACTCACAACATTGTCAGGTTGTGTGCTATTTTCACAACGTATAAAATAGGGCTTGTGTGGATAAGGACAAGGTTGCACTTCTGACACCCACCACTGTGCCTTAAAATGTTCCTCAGCAACACTGACTCACATAGGGTGATGAAGAAACAAACTCCTCCAGTTATGTGGAAACAAAGACTCAACTCTAAACTGAAGTGAAATCAGTCAAATGATGATTGACGTAATTGAGTCAAATGCAATGCCCTTTAAGCCATGCAGACAGACAGTCCGACCACACCCGGTCACCTAAAGACAGATGAATTACAAGCAATGATACAGAACACTTACTGTACTCATAAAGTAAGTGTTGTAAGATCACGACTTCACTTTGCAATGACTTGTGACTGTGAGCATGTATATTTGCCATTTGCAAAGAATGATATCCTATTTCCGCAGAATGTTTGACTTTTACGGCGTTCCAAGTATAGGGATGTGAAATTCACACACTTATCTCAAAGAATACCACTGCTATTTTTTCACATTTGGTGCCATCAATGGTAATAAGCACACCATACTTCCATGTTCATAGCCACCTACTTTGCTGGGGGACACAGTGACAGTTATTGCTATGGACAGTAGTTGGACACCATAGCAATAACTGTCACTTCATATGGAACTAACCCACCACGGAGGCCAGATGGATGGATCACTTCCTCTTCCATGTTTTGCATGGAAGCATAGCATTGCTATGAATGCTAGTGTCCATTCTATACATGTATTTCTATGACAAACATGAATTAACATGCAGTAGTTTACTACAGTATGTATTATACTATTCGCTATTGCGAAGCTGGCCTGCCATACAGTGAAGTGATGCTACTCAGACTTGTCTTTAGAAATTACACAGATGAAAATAAACATTTTTGGATACATTTTTACTAGTTAAATTAATATAGGCAAACAGCAATAATAACCGATCTTGTAGATCGGCTATTTTTTGTATATTTGATGTACAATTTACCGGTAAGTGAAAAATTTGGGTTAAAAGGTTAAAGCACTATATTCTGATAGTACTCATTGCTATAGAGTGTTTGTCCTGGCGGCGTGAGGTTGTGTGTTCTACTGTTGTTTGTCCTCCTGTTTTCGTCTGTCACAAGGACCATCGATTCTCTCAAGGTCTATGACCGTCTGGAGTTATTGAACATCAAGGCTTCTGTGGACTGCTTGGTGGTATTTGGCCAGGACGATCAAAGGAACTTTGCTCCCCCGCTTCTTGCTGACATCCCCGAATACCTGTGGCGCGCTAAGGATTCTCCCCGGAGGCGTAAACGCCACAGGCGCAGAGGGACACGAGCTGGCCGGCTAGTCCGGGTCAAAGCTTGGCTTGCACTTTCCCCCAAATCGGCCCTGTTTTCCCGCAGCGCTCCACCGGATTATGGAGCGTGTCTTTGCCGCATCGCCTCTCTGCGTGCCACCGCCCTTGTCCGTACCTGGCTGCTACCTGTCACGGACCCGTATGGAGAGCTTTATGCCCTGGCCCCGCGCCTTCTTCCACCCCGCCCGCGGCGTATTGGTGGAGCAAACCACGGCAACCTACAGCCGCTGAGCCGGGCGGCCTGTGCAGCGGACCCCCCCGTGACAATTAGCTGTGCGTTGCTAAACGCCAGATCGGTGAGGAATAAGACGTTTATCCTGAATGATCTATTTTCATCGCATGCGTTGGATATTCTCTTCGTGACGGAAACCTGGATACAACCGGGTGAGTCAGCTGCCTTCACCGAACTTCTACCTCCTGACTGTTCTGTTATAAACTCCCCTAGGATGACAGGTCGTGCAGGAGGAGGAATTGCTACTATTTTTAAAAACAGTCTTTATTGTAAACCCTTGACACCGCTGTCATTCTCCTCATTTGAACTGCGCTTGTTTGAACTACGTCGCTCTGACCCGGTGCTTTGTGCGGTTATTTACAGACCGCCTGGATACAATAAGGACTTTATAAAGGACTTTTCTGATTTCTTGGCTAGCATTCTGATTAAGTACGATAAATGCTTATTTGTTGGTGATACCAACGTGCACGTTTGCTGCATTTCTAAGCCACTAGCTAAAGATTTCTTGGATGTACTTGATGCTTTTAACCTTGTCCAGCATGTTAATGCACCTACACATGGACTTGGTCACACGCTAGATCTCGTCATTTCGTATGGTTTGCAAATCTCTAATGTGCAGGTATGTGCTCCAGTTTGTTCGGATCATTTCCCTGTACTTTTTTACTTTATATTGCCCTGTGACACGTTTAAATCATGCACTTCTACACGCCAGTGCCGTGTGTTGAAACCTGCCGCCGCATGCTGACATTAGCCTCTCCGAGGGTCTAGACACTGAGCAACTTACATCCTCGTTTCTTTCCACCTGCACTGGCATTTTGGACAATGTTGCGCCTTTAAAAGCCATGCGTCCCAAACCCAAGTCTGAGCCTTGGCTAAATGACACCACCCGCGCTGTCAGGAGAGAGTGTAGGAGGGCTGAGCGCAGGTGGAGAAAAGACAGGCTCCATGTGTCACATGACATTCTTAATGAGTGTTGGAAAAAATCAGAGGACTGTCAAAGAGGAAAAAGCAAGGCATTTCTCTGATATTATTTAAAAAAATATGGATAAACCACGCATTCTTTTTAAGACCATTGAGCAGCTGGTAAATCCCCCCCAACCCACTTGTCTGGAAGCTTCTCTTGATGTCTGTGAGAAATTTCTCAGCTTTTTTATAGACAAGGTCAATATGATCAGAGCACAAATTTTCCCCCCTGCTTTTGACCCCTCCATGGCTGTCACCTGCACAACTACACTTAATCATTTCCAGCCTGTATCTTTCTCTAAACTTAGTGAAGTTGTCTCGCAACTCAAAACATCATCCTGCCCTACAGACGCTATCCCCACACACCTCTTTAAGGAGGTCTGGGAGACCATTGGGCCTAGAGTCCATGCTATCATAAATAGCAGCCTTGTCTCAGGTATCGTACCAGCATACTTTAAAACAGCAGTGGTGACACCCCTGATAAAGAAACCTAGTCTGGATACCTCTATTTTATCTAACTACAGACCCATCTCAAAGCTTCCGTTCATTTCTAAGATCCTTGAGAAAACGGTGCTGTCTCAACTCCAGTCTTTTTTGCAGCTTAATAGCATTTTTGATGTTTTTCAATCTGGGTTCAAAGCGTTTCACAGCACAGAGTCAGCGTTGTTGAGGGTTTTCAATGACATCCTATTGACCACCGACTCTGGGGACTCTGTGATCCTACTACTCCTAGATCTAAGCTCTGCTTTCGACACTCCCGATCACAATACTCTCATATCTCGTTTGGAGCTTTGTGTTGGTGTCAGAGATACCGCTTTAGCCTGTTTCTCTTCCTATTTATCGAAGAGATGCTTCTCTGTTAAATTTGGTCCTCCACCCCCCTGTCCTCTGGAGTCCCCCAGGGCTCGATCCTTGGGCCTATTCTATTTTCTTTATATCTACTTCCTATTGGCCTTATCTTTAAGAAACATGGCATTTCGTATCACCTTTATGCGGATGATTCGCAAATATACATGCCCCTTAAAAAGGACAATAACGGCTCCCTGAAACCTCTGCTTGACTGTCTAAGTGACATCAAGGCATGGATGGCTCTTAATTTTGTCAACGAAAGTAAAACGGAGGTTATAGTGTTTGGACCTAGCGGTCCTGGTATCGTTCCCACTGACCTAGGTTCCCTGCAGCCATATGTGAAACCTGTGGTCTCAAACCTTGGCGTCAAACTAGACAATGCCCTTAAACTTGACAAACTTGGTCAATGCGGTAGTTAGCTCTAGTTTCTATCATCTGAGGCTGCTGGCCAAAATCAAGTCGGTGCTATCTTTTAGTGATTTTGAGCGGGTTATACATGCCTTCATATCTACGCGGTTGGACTACTGTAATGCCTTGTACGCTGGTTTAAACCAAGCCTCCCTTGCTCGACTCCAGCTAGTCCAAAACTCAGCCGCTCGTCTACTCACAGGTACTCGCAGACGTGAGCATATCACACCTGTCTTGGCCTCCCTTCATTGGCTCCCTGTCCGCTTCAGAGTGGATTTTAAAATTATTTTATTTGTCTTTAAATCTATAAATGGTCTGGCTCCTCTTTATTTGTCTGACCTTATTGAGGTTTATACTCCTTCTAGATCACTGCGGTCTGAGGGCCAGCTAAACCTCAGGGTCACAAAGAAGACCCGCTTAAAGTCCAGAGGCGACCGAGCCTTTTCTGTTGTAGCCCCTAAACTATGGAACGCACTCCCCTCCCACGTCAAATTGGCCCCCTCCATCGAGACCTTTAAATCCCGCCTAAAGACCCACCTCTTTACCTTGGCTTTTTAACCCTGCTTGAGTTCCTTTGGTCCTTGTATATGTTTTGTCTCACTGTGATGCTGTTGTTTTTCTGTTGTTTTCTGTAATGTGTCTCAGTTGTTGTCACTGTTTGTACTTTGTTTTCTCGCTGTTGTTTTTCTGTGTGGTAGCTTTAGTGCACTTGTTTTTATTTTATTTTTTCTCCTGTACAGCACTTTGTAAACTCTGAGTTTTAAAACGTGCTATATAAATAAAGTGGATTGGATTGGATTGGATTGATTGGCTGAAATTCGGTCGCCTACCTGAAAATGTATTTTCTGTTTATCAAAGAGCTTGAGAGACATTGAACAAACACTGTATAGCAATGATTACTATCAGAATGTAGAGCAATTTAACACTTATTCTAACCTTACCCTTACCCTACCTTTAAGGGATCTATGACCAGTGTCAGTGTGTCACATCCCAACAACAGCGTACACAGCCCAAGCAACTGCAGGGGACCAAAGCCCATGTTAAGCTTGTCTGGCCGTAAGCAGACTGTCCCATATCCTGTCATGTGACAAATGGAATCAGTGAGAGTGCAGTCAGTTATAGTGACACAGGCTGACAAGGTTGGGATTTGACCTGACGTGTGTGTGTGTGTGTGTGTGTGTGTGTGTGTGTGTGTGTGTGTGTGTGTGTGTGTGTGTGTGTGTGTGTTGGGGGGCATCAGTAGCAGGAATTAGGATTGTCCAGATTTACCCTCATCCTGTTATAGCTTGCCCTAATCACCAGAACACAGTCTCTTATCAAGGACAGCAGTCTTAAGCTGGTGACTGCATGTGTCTTTAATAATGTTCAGACAGACAGAGCTCACCTTGACTCACTGTCCTGATGCTGGATGTGTGTGTGTGTGTGTGTGTGTGTGTGTGTGTGTGTGTGTGTGTGTGTGTGTGTGTGTGTGTGTGTGTGTGTGTGT
>NC_139718.1:29392888-29437888 GCF_964188405.1 Protomyctophum parallelum | reverse complement strand
GAAGTGTACTTCATACCCAGGGGGTGGGAAACCCCATGACCCTCAGTATGAAGTGTAACCAGGGGGTGGGAAACCCCATGGCCCTCAGTATAAAGTGTAACCAGGGGGTGGGAAACCCCATGGCCCTCAGTATGAAGTGTACTTCATACCCAGAGGGTGGGAAACCCCATGACCCTCAGTATGAAGTGTACTTCATACCCAGAGGGTGGGAAACCCCATGGCCCTCAGTATGAAGTGTACTTCATACCCAGAGGGTGGGAAACCCCATGACCCTCAGTATGAAGTGTACTTCATACCCAGAGGGTGGGAAACCCCATGGCCCTCAGTATAAAGTGTACTTCATACCCAGAGGGTGGGAAACCCCATGGCCCTCAGTATGAAGTGTACTTCATACCCAGGGGGTGGGAAACCCCATGGCCCTCAGTATAAAGTGTACTTCATACCCAGAGGGTGGGAAACCCCATGGCCCTCAGTATAAAGTGTACTTCATACCCAGAGGGTGGGAAACCCCATGGCCCTCAGTATGAAGTGTACTTCATACCCAGAGGGTGGGAAACCCCATGGCCCTCAGTATGAAGTGTACTTCATACCCAGAGGGTGGGAAACCCCATGGCCCTCAGTATGAAGTGTACTTCATACCCAGGGGGTGGGAAACCCCATGACCCTCAGTATAAAGTGTAAGGGCAAAATGGCCACTGTATTGAACAGAGACCAGACATGAGACCGATGATTTGCTGTGGCAACCCCTGAAGGGAAAAGCCGAGAGGAAAAGAAGAAGAAGAAGATTGAACAGAGACCAGACAGACCAGAGAGTCTTTGGTCTAATAAGTATGGTTAATTTGGCATGGCATGCACACACAGACACACACACACACACACACACACACACACACACACACACACACACACACACACACACACACACACACACACACTCACAATACCTACACATACAGTCTCACTAATGGACTCAAAAGCACTCATACGCAAACAGATAGCTTCCACATGTTTTCCGTTTGTATAAATTATCAGGTGATGGTTGTAAGTGAAAAAGCGAGGCAGAGGTTAAGGCCTTCACAATACAAAGCGGAGTGAAGTTCCCATTGTGTCATGGAGTTCCCCCTCCGCCCAAGTCCATTATTTTCCAATTTCGGGATACCTCGTCATGCATTATGGCACCGGTCCTGTCTTGAGCAAGAGAACTGGCGACCCTCGTCTGTATTTAGCCTTGAATGGAAACTACACAAATCGGGAGTACCCAGGAGCAATGCAGTGTCGGGTACCCGTGCGCGTCTGCCAGACAGGCCAGATGATAATGCACCCTTAAGCCCACCACCAGGGTAGGGTGCGGCTAATGGGTGTCGAATGCAAGCGGCCGTAAGCGGTCTCTGAGACTTGTCACATTCAACATCCAGACTCTATCAGCTTCCAGAAGCAGCAAGCAGGGTTTGTAACAGGGGGTGAAATCTGAGGAGCTAGCTTGGAATCTTAAATACCAGCGAATAGCAGTGTCGGTATCCTTGCTGGAAGAGAGGCACAGAAGCTATTGAAGCCATTGATTTGAACTCTTATCAAAGTGAATCATCACATCATCATTCCAGGGAAATCCTGTCCTCACAGTCATCATAGCGTACATCCCAACTGAATAATGCACAACAAAGCACAGTTCCACAGCTAGCTCGTGCAGACAATTGAAACTGTCCAGCCACATAAATTATTGGCTATCCATTCTGGACGACTTCAACACATCTCTGCCCAGAAGACACACACTGTTCACTTACAACAAACAAACTAATAACAATGTCACTGATACCATGATAGGAAAGGACAGGTTGTGAGGAAGGGGTATAAGCGGAAAGATGGACCGCATGTCCTGAGACTCGCAATCAGTGGCAGAGAGGAGACACTTGGCTCTATCGTATGCCATGACTTTATACCCGCCAGCATTAACCACAATCTGTGAATTACGCATTTAGCATCTTCCACTATCCGTAAACGCAAACGGTATCTTGCTGCCACGCAACCCACTATACATTTTGCCGACTCCTACATTTGCGGGTGGAGGTGTTTTCGAGGGCGTGTTGATGCGCTTTCCTTGAAATTGCTATCTTGCACACAGGTTTAGGGCAGCGGAAAGTGCCTCCTCAAACCACCCGCAATGTGAATTCCATTTGATAGAAGAAGTTGGAGCTGCCTCTGCGTACAATGTTGCAAAACATTCACAGCTCAGAGGTCTCGTTCTGTCTTAATTATCCACAAATCTCTGTGATTGTAATTTTACTATAATCAACATTATACAAGTGTCAATTCCTTGTGTCCATTGCGTTTATATAATTGTCTATTCAAAGAAGTTATTTTATTTGTGCCGTTCAATGTGCGTGATTCCATTCGCTCATTCAGATTCATCCATCCATTGCAGCAAATATTTAATGGATTACAATAATATAAAATTCCCCATAATCAGTAACAAGTCGTAGATGATACTTGTGTCAACCAAATGTTGTTTTATTGAAATGCAATTAAACAAAAGTAATGACATTCAACACGGAGGAAAGAACCATTGCTACTGCCAGCGGAATGGTGCTCCAGAAGAACGATTTGCGCACCAAAATGTGCTGCCCAAAATGTGGAAGTGCAAACGAGTGCTCAATGTGAAACCCCAGCTGCAAGAGTGCGGGATCCAGGCCCTAAATTGGCCCTGATAACCAGTTATTCAACACAGAGCACACTAGCCAACAACAGAATAAAAAGGAAATTTGAGAACCGAACGGATGATCTTCTAAAAGATTATAAAATTATATCGGCCTACAGAAAAAACAAAAACCTTAAAGATTATCTAGTACACAGCAAGCTAAAAGAAATCAACACACCAGCACGCCAGGGACCAGAATACTTCAAACCCAAACAATTAGTCAAAAATAGAACTACAAAACGCGTGTTAGAGATTAAACAACAAATAACAGCCAGAACCAGCAACTGCATTTACTGAATCACATGTGAAAATGTGGTTTACAATATGTCGGAGAAACGGGTAAAACAATAGGTACAAGGCTGGGACAACACCGATACAATATTAACAATGGAAAAAAGACAACCACAAGGTTTGTGCAACATTTCATGGCTCATGGCATTGAAGCTCCAAAATGCGCTGGACTTCAACACAATCCCAACTGGACAGTAGGACAAAGACGTTTTAATGAAAAACAGTGGATTAAGAACCTCAACACGGATTTTCCTGGAGGCTTAAACATGCCTAAAATCAGATCTTGAACACAACAAAACTTAAACTCAGGATATAACTGGAGAAATCAAAAAATGATTTGATCAGACTTCCTTCGGATACATGGCGAATGCATTTATTCCTTGCATTGTGCCTACACATGTTGCGAGCTGCGGGCGCAACATGTGTAGGCACAGTGCACTGAAGTTTTTTAATTCCCCCCCCCCCCCCCCCCCGCTATTCATTTCGATGGAAGTTTCTCAGTGGCGTTTTGAAGCACCCAGAAGAACGATTTGGGCACCAAAATGTGCTGCCCAAAATGTGGAAGTGCAAACGAGTGCTCAATGTGAAACCCCAGCTGTACTGGGTGTCCTCGTCATAAATCCACGGTCTGCAGTCGCAGCTCTGACCAGTAGGGCCGAGCGCTTCCAACGTTGGAGAGCATCCCTGGAGGCTTGGCTCAGGACTCTATGGAACAGGATCTGAAGGTCTGGAGGGCACATGCCTGGATAAGGAGAGTGTTTAAATCCGAGATGGGAAATGACCTCAAGAGGTGGCTAGGAGAATCCGTACTGCTATATGAGGCTGAGACAATGACATGGACAATCACAATACAGCAGGAAAAGGCCCTGAACACTTACATTACGAATGGCATTTGATGTTACATGGGGATGGGGGAACCCAATCAGAAATGTGGACTTCTAGGGGCTAGGGACAAGGTCAGGGAGAGGAGGATGAGGCTGGCAGGGCGCTGTGTCATGCACCCGGAACTGATGGCAAGCGAACTGACATTGCGGGAGCCAACCCAAGGCACAGCTTGGAGGGAAACACACTGCAATGTCACAGCGGAGCTAGCAACACTGCAGAGCTTCGGATGCTGTTGATGGATAGGAGGGTGTGGAGGGCAGAGTTCCAGGAGCCCCAAGTTGGTGTCTGCTAGTCCCCAGATAAATGTATTAATATACATACAATATCGAACCCCTTTATCCATATTTAATACGATGGCCATTCAATTCATAGCAGATATTCAAGCTCACAGTGCCACGCTTCAAGCTTGTACATCTGCTATTTTGGAACATTTTATATGAACATACATTTGGGGGTCCTTGGCACAAAAACGTTTGTCGAAAAAAGAGATGCTTATATTTTTACCACTTTCTATCCAAAACAGCTGCTACATTTTGCTTCCTGGTGTTGTTATGGTTACATGCAGTTTGATAATATTAGGATCATTGATTTAAGCTGTCTCAATTTCCATTATTAAGGGATATGTGGCAGCCTATCACAAATTAGTATTTTCTGTGGCCATAGTATAATGTGTATATGAGTAGGCCTACTGTATATTTTGGCTAAATGAAGTGATTAAATGCCATTTAAATGTGTTTTTGCAGTGAAGCTGTATCATCAATCTTCCTCTGTCGCAGGGACTAGATGACAAGTCAGATGTTTTTTTTCTTTTTTTCTGTAACCAGTAACATTACAGTCTTGGCAATGGTCCATTATGAATCTTTCCATGTGATGACTCTACTGCGTTTGACTATTTCTACTGTGTTTACTAACAGAAAAACAGCTTGACATAACTACTATAATACAGCATTATTTTCCAAGTTGAGTTAGGCAGGAGAAGAGCTGGAGACATGAATCACAATACACTTCAGTTATATAAAAGCATTTTTTTTTTCCAGACACAACCACTACATGACATTTTTACAGACCCAACAACCTCTACACATATATTGAAACACCCAAATACAATATCACAGAAGTCCATCTAAGAAACTGTCCATTTTTAATTGTAACCTTGCGGTCATTTCTTCCATTATATAAACCATTATATAAACCTGCTTCAGTCTCTGCTTCCATTGGGTAGGTGGCTTTATTTCCTTCCAATTTACTGTTATCATTTTCTTAGCAATCAGTAAGGATTTACTTATTATTTACCATCAAAATGAATTAATACATCAGAATATGTAACCAACCTGAGTTACACAGTAAAGAAAGATTGGAATAAAGACGTACTGATATACGGTATGTGCCAGAAGAGTATCTCTCTCAGGGACCAGGGTGCCTGACTTCTATGTGCTGCTCTCCTTGTTTGCCTACAGGCTGTTTTCCCATCTAAACCATAGGCTGACAGAGTATAAACAAGTTCATTGCGAACGCAATGAGCACTAACTATGAGACCCTGCAGATCATGTCTGTCTGTGTGTGTGTCTGTCTGTCTGTCTGTCCCGCTGTGACACCACCCGCCCGCCACCAGAGGGCGCAGCTGTAGCACACACACACACACACACACACACACACAGGGCGCAGCTGTAGCGCACACACACACACACACACACACACACACACACAAACAACCACACACACACACGAGCTTCGTTCGCTTCCCGCGTTTGCGCGTCTTACTTGTACTAGGCCAGTGGTTATCAAGTAGTGAGGTAATAGGACATGCCGTGGGTTTGACGACAAGGCTTAGACATCCTTGCAAATCAAGGTCAAACTTTAAATCGTTAGGTGTGTTGTAAGTCTTGCTAAATCTAAGTGTGTTAAATGTTAGATGTGTTCAATCGTATAGGTGTGTTACATTTTGGGTGTGTTAAGTCTTTATTTTTCCTCTTTGCCTGCTGTGTGCTATTGTTGGTGACAGTACCCTCCTTTTGAAAACAACTACTTGTTATATCTGTTAATATCTTATATTGGATATCTACTTCACTAATGAAAAACATTGAGGACTAAAGTTACCATATACAAACATCCAATACAAACATTCAAACATCCTTTCCTTATTATGGAGGATTATTGAAGAGGTGAAGACTGAAGAGGAACAACAACAAATGGCAGTGTTGTGCTTCATCGACTTCAAGAAGGCTAGAAGTGGACTATAGACTATAGCATGTGGAAGATAAAGCTGGAGTTGAGATATAAACAAGTCTGTGTCCTGTGTTCCATCAAACTGAGGAAGTATTCCAAGTGCTATTTACTTTAAAAACAAGAATGTTTGCTTTTCTTAGTTATAATTCTCTGCTGTCATTTTCTCAAATTAAACATAGCTTATTTTCCTTGCAGTGTATGCTGTATGCCAATCTGGAATTAAACTTTAAGATGGACACGATGCATTTTTGTATATACCTTATTTAAGGCTAAGGTACCTCCAATCATTAAATGTACTTTAGTGTCTTATCTTATCCATCATGAGTTTAAGTTAGTCTTTTTTAAATTGTGGGTTCCTTTTCTTTTGAAAGAAAACTCTTGAGATGATGGAATCTATCTTTTTAATTAAATTAGTTTGGATAAAGCTGGAGGGAAGTAAAGCCTCCCTATAATACAGCTAGTTAAATTATAAACAAACCTATCAAGAAACCCCATCATTGTTCCAGCACTATCAGTTTGGAAATTAATAAACATTGCCAGAAATTCACTATGAAAATCTCAAACTGTGAGTGTTTTCCTTTTGTCAACCAAAGGACTGAGTTAACAGAATGTTTCAATTTAGTTCTGTCAATCATATTGGGGAATTTTCAAATGGTGAAATACAATGCTTAAAAAAACAGGTGACTCCATCTTAAAAAATATAACTTTAGCAAGTGAATGTTTCATGGTGACCTAAATGTAATTGTATTTTATAGTAGTAATTTATTTTCTAATAGTTCTGTCTCTGTATAGGATGACTAGTCAGAATGGCCTTGTCGTAAAAGGAGCTGTCAAATGCTTTTCAAACGGGACTAATTTTGCAACTTTCTATGCTAAAGTTTTCTAACTCTCAACTTTAATAGTGAATGCTAAAGTACCTCACAGTCTGTCATGTTGTTGTTATTGTATCTCTGCGAAGTATCGTTACTTTCAGGCAGAAAACATTTATCTCTATACTACAGTATCATATAAAAATAGCAAAAATAGCCAATGTACAAGCAATGACAATGCTTCATGATGCAACGCATTGTGAGCTTGTAGATCTGCTATTTGGGGGTGGCTATTTTGTGGTGGATGTTTCCATTGGAACACAGGTTATTTTTTCTATTCTCTGTTAAGTAACACTTTTGGACATACAAGGTTTCCACCCGCCAATATGAGGATTTTTGGGGAATTTACTTTGGCTTGTGCCAGCTGGACAACTGGATGACCATGCTGAATTCGTTCCATTTATAATGCCACTATCGATGTCCCCACAGGTCTTATTCGGTCAAGGGTGCGGGGAGCCAACACTGCCTCAGCGGCCATCTTGACCTTCTTAGACAGTCATTGTGAGGTCAACACTGATTGGCTGCAGCCCATGATCCAGAGAGTCAAAGAGGTACAGACCGCCAACCACCACCCGTCATTCACACTCTCCAATTAGACACATAATACATGAACTCTTGGAAGTAAAAAATGTGTGTGTGTGTGTGTGCGTACGCATGCAGACACACACACACACACACACACACACACACACACACACATACATACACACAGTATACACACACCACATCACCCCCCCCCCCACACACACACACACACACACACACACACACCACTACACACACACGCACGCACTCACGCACACATGCACGCACACTGCACAGATAATAATAGTGATCTAATAGATCACTCAGCAGTGGGATTTATGTGTAGTTTTCACAGATTAGTTGAAGACACCCCCCAGGGATTTGTGCCATTCACATACGCCACCTTGTGATATAGATAATCTATATAGGGTGTAAATAGGAGTTCAATTAACACTGGATTTTACTGTGTAGTGTACAATGAGGAAAGTGTGTCTGGTATTAGTTTAATGGAGTGATTTCTTGTTATGGCAACAGACCTTCAACTCTCACTAATGAGTAATAGTCTATTCTCTGAGAACCCAATGCAGGAACTGGGGTGTATGCAACACAGCTGTTCCCCCCCCCCCCCCAACACACACACAATCACACCAAATACCTCAACTCTCTGAAGCCACTAGAAACATTTTTCTTCATAATCACTTTTCCCACCCTCTTGCTCATGTATCTCCCCACAATAATCCCCACAAAAATCCCGACTCTCCCTCATTTTCCAGGAACACTTTAATGAATCATCCACACTTCTTCTTCTTCTTCTTCTTCTTCTTCTTCTTCTTCCTCTTCCTCTTCCTCTTCCTCTTCCTCCCCTTTCCACACTCTCCTATTTTAGATGAAGCTCTGCTGTCTTCAGTTTTATTCGTTGACTTTGGTTTGAACACCCTGGATTTTCTGCTAAATGTCTAAATTGTAAATTGTTCATAAACTTGGCTGATGTACATTGGCAATGATGCCCATTGGGAATGCATGCCACACTGTACATACAGTAAAAGTACCGGTGTATACCCATTGGGAATGCATGCCACACTGTACATACAGTAAGAGTACCGGTGTATACCCATTGTCAAATTTATAGAAGGATAAATTAACTTAATCTGTCAAGACACATTTTGCAACCAAAGTAACTATAAAATAATAGTAAAAAGACAATAATAATAATAAAAAGACACTTGTACACAAAACAAAACAATATTCAGAAAGACAGACACCATCATAGCAAAATACATTCTCAGAATTCTCTACCATATAATCTCTAATATGTCTATCTTTATTCAATTCTCTACCATATAATCTCCCCTATGTCTCTCATTCTCATACAAAAACATGCATATTTCAACCATACCTTGAATCCCTTTTGATTCACCGGTTCTATCTACCACACAATCCCGTCCCCATCCCCCGAACCAGTTTTTATCCAGACGACAGACGTTACCATACAAAACAACTCTCTCTCATTTAACAGACATATTTTATTCAGAGGACTCTACACTCTCAGCTGTGGAGGCTCATCCATACTGCATCACAGTCAGTCATGAGAGCGTCAGGCTCAGTGATCATTTACCATCTCCACAGACAGGCTACTCCTGTCTCTACACTCACTAATCAGACATCAGAGCCCATTCATACAGCGTCTGGTAGTAGAGGAGTACTGTCTTTGTCCAGGAGTGCTGGTCAGAATTGGCCCTGACAAACTGATCAATGATGAGCACAGCTACTATAAATCAACTTGTGCAAATGAGCTTATAATGACCTCAAGGCAGTAAATGAAAAGAATCTTTAATTAATTTGTATGCAATAAATAGCTCCACACTATTAAAACTCCCAGTCAGTGTGTGCTGTTGGCTCTTTGGATATTGACAATTTATGACAAACAATAATATTAATATTGTGATAAAATAATGATCACAGTGTTATAGGTTTATATCCTTTCTTGCTCTCTCTCTCTCTCTCTCTCTCTCTCTCTCTCTCTCTCTCTCTCTCTCTCTCTCTCTCTCTCTCTCTCTCTCTCTCTCTCTCTCTCTCTCTCTCTCTCTTTCTCTCTCTCTCTCTCTCTAACTGATGTAGACTAAACAAAAGGCAACAATAGCCACATGAAGTATGGAACTGTAATGTGCATGGCTACAAACAGCAAAGTGAGTGGGCTGTCTGTCTGGTGACCTGTAACCCCGGTTGGACAGACGGACACTGTCTCCTCTGTCCGGCTCTTACACAGAGACATTTACAGTAGCATGACATTTGTGATTATGTGATGTTGGCTGGAAAGCATGAACAAACTGCTCCACAGATGAATAGCATTTAGGGACTGGAGATATTTACAGTGCAGAGAAAGCAATATGTCCCATTGAGGACAATGAGGTTTTCTATTATTTTTCTATCCGATTCTATCCCATCCGAGAAACAGAACAGGAGAAAGTCAGAGATCATAACGCTGACAGATTGAGACATTATACGACCAACACTACATCTGTATAAAAAGTGCTGCGTTCACTACATGCACTGGTAGATCACAGCGGCTCGTTACAAGGCTAATAAAACCAGTATTGCTTAAAGCTGTGGAGAACAGCACTTTTGAGTGCGTTCTCTGGCAGAATGGTGTGTCACACTGTCCCCATGGTGCGATATGCTACAATGAGCATAAAGGTCACTGTGGGTTCACTTACAGAGTAAAGAGACTGAAAGTATAGAATTAGATTAGAAGCAGATGTTGGAATTGTGCCTGATGTCACGCTGATTGACGGCACAAGCACACGCACGTACGTCCATGCACACACACACGCGCACATATGCACGTGCGCGTGCGTGCGCACACACACACACACACACACACACACACACACACACACACACACACACACACACACATACACACATATGCACTGATGTGCACCCAAATATAAACAGACAGAAGCATGCACACACATGCAACATTAACAACAGTGTTGGCACAGTGAACACAAACACACACAATCTCAGACACACAATCTCAGACACACACACACACACACACACACACACACACACACACACACACACACACTAATGTCAACAGTGTCCAGTCCACTGTTTACTTTTGAGTTCATGCTACTTCTCTCACTGAAGGTAA
Source organism: Protomyctophum parallelum (assembly GCF_964188405.1). Classification (NCBI taxonomy): domain Eukaryota; kingdom Metazoa; phylum Chordata; class Actinopteri; order Myctophiformes; family Myctophidae; genus Protomyctophum; species Protomyctophum parallelum. The sequence continues at coordinate 29,427,243 of NC_139718.1, read as the reverse complement.
CGTGTAACTCTTCACAGGCCTGTCTTACTGTCGATTTCTCAAATCACACACACTCATTTACATTTACTTTCACCATTACAAATGTACTGCTGCAATTTATCTGACACGTAGAGGAGCTCACAATGGTCCTCATTCACAACAGCGTTTACGCTCATAAAGTGACGTTACGTGAGCGGTGCGTGAGCGGACAGGCATTTACGAGGATTCCCACGTTACGTGGGAATTCATGGCCATCTGTGTGCAAATTGCTCCGCCACCTCTCAAGGTAGTGTAGAAGGCAAATTTATTCAGAAGGCTTTAGTCTTCATGCTGAATCAATAAATAGTTCCCAAATCTCAGATAAAATATGTAGGCATGTGTCCCCAACATTGGTCAGCACAAAAAAATGATATATATATAAAAGCAGAGTATCACTTGTATGCGCTTCTAGAGGCATATTGGTCAAGTTAACCTATGGGCCTATACAGAAACTGCCCCCGCAAGCATGACACCTTTTTATTAATTTATTAGGATATTTCTATCATGCGCGATTGGGGCTGCTCACTCGGCAGACTTCTACTCGAAGTGCAACGCGTTGAGAGCTTGTAGATCGGCTCTCGCAGTTTAGTTTAGTTTATAATTGTATATAAAAATGCGGAAAGGATACACTCGGCGATCCGCACAAATTAAGTGATTACACCAGCTTCTCTGAATAACATGTCCTCTCAACGTAGCTTGATCGGACAGATTAATACGATATCAATACGCATCTGTTTACGCATCAGTTACACTGTCGCGTATTTCTCCTTTGTGAATGAGGACCAATGAGCGCAACAGAAACCTAATTCAGATTGATTGATTGAAATATTTATTAACAGTTTGTAGAATTTACAGTACATTTTAAGCACAAACTCAATACAAAGACTGTTAACTGTGAGTGGACGACCCAATTAAGCATTACACTTGTTTACAACAGGGTCCACATTGTTCAATTCATCAAAACATTTAGAGACATACAAATAGACACTTCTATGTAGCTAAAGAACAGAACAGGAATTCATCATATAGGAAGCAAAAAGGGAAAAGATACATATACAGAGAGGGGAAATGGGGTGGGGGGGGGGGGATTCAGATTTTACAGAGGCCAGTTTCGAATTGCAGCCATCCGTAGGTGCCCTTTGAGAGCGGTTTTGAAGGAGTCAAGGGATTCACATGTCTTAATGACTGTTGGTAGGGCGTTCCACATTTTGGTGGCATAGGAGCGAAAAGAATTTAGTCCCTTGTTTGTGCCGAATCTGGGTTGTACATGGTTTGTTGCACTCCCTCTGGTGTTGTGGGTGTGGACTTCATTTACATTAAGGAAGTATTTAGACAGGTACATGGGTATCTTGGTGGTGTATCGAATCTTGTGGACCAGACCCATTGCAAGATGCTGTACTCTGTCGTCGACCCTAAGCCATCCCAGCCTGTCAAAGTGGGCAGGGGTGAGGTGGGTTCGGGGGGTGAGGCCAAGTAGGAGCCTGACCAGTTTGTTTTGGGAGGTCTGGAGCCTTGTTTTAAGGGCCTTTGAGGTGCTGTGGTACCAAGAGGTGGATGCATAGTCAAAGAAACCTTGTACGAGGGCTCCTGTTAAGGTCTTCAAGGTGTTTTTGCTGACCAGTGAGGAGATCCTGTAAAGGAATCTTTTCTTTGATTGACTTTTTTGATTACGTTGGTGGCCATCTTATCACCGGAAAGATTGGCCTCCAGGATGGAACCTAGGTAGGTAATTTGATCTTTTCGTGTGATAATATTGTCACCCACTCTAACCAAGAAGCCATCTGCCTTGCTGAGATTACAGGGAGTGACCGTGTACTCTAGTTGTCCTTATGTCTTCAAAGGTCCCACCGCCCTCAGACACGCATATTCATGTGGACATGCACACCCACACTTAAAAAATAACTGTGATTATTTTATTGTAGATCTGTTCTTTTTGCGACTTTGTAATTTGCACAAAATTTGACTTAAAGGTCCCTTAACCCATTCTGACCTGAGATCAGATTCTAAAAATGTCTATTACATCCTGACAGTTTCATTATTAACCCATTCTGACCTGAGATCAGATTCTAAAAGTGTCTTAGATTTTTCAAAAATAGCAGACCTACAAGCTCGTATCGCGCAACTCGGTGGCGCGATATGAGCTTGTAGATCTGCTATTTTTCAATAGCTAAAGCATAACATGATGCCAACACCAGAATGCCCGGTCAGAATGGGTTAAGGATTGTTTATTCTGTGTGCACCACCGTTAATGTGATTAACATACTGTACATTAATTAAATTAATTTTTATGGCCCCACTGGCCAATGAATGACCAGAGGGGGATATCAAAACCACAGGCATGGACCATGTACAAGACCTTGCACACACACTTGTACTTACATATGCCACCATGTGTGCACTCGCACACACACATGCACAGCATGGGAATATGCTGTGTTTGCTGAAGTGTAGTACATTGGCTCAGGAGAGGTGTGACAGTCTGTTCTGTTCTCTCTTCCAGGACCATACCCGTGTCGTCAGTCCTATCATCGATGTCATCAGCCTGGACAACTTTGCCTACTTGGCTGCCTCTGCTGACCTGAGAGGAGGTTAGTTTCAAAGAAACAGCTAATATTTAGCCACATTAACCCTGACGTGCCTGTCTTGGCCAAAGATTTTCAAAAATTGTCAAAGTTGTTCATTAATGTTTTATTATTAGGGGTGAGGCCCAGAGGGGTAAAGACCCCTTATTGTTTTCGTACGGGTTCAAACACATTGCTATGCATTGTTTTGTGAGCCTTTACATTGTACTATTTTCAGTATACATGTAGGGCTTAAGTGGTTAACTGTTAGCCCTACATGTATACAGTTTTCTCTCTATTGGTGTTGTGGATAAAACATTTCGAATCAACTATAGCATCAGAGATGTGTGTCCATGGTTACGGCAGGTTCTCTAACTTGCATTCAAGCCAAGATCAACGAGAAGACGGTATTGATTTTGGCTGATGGTTTCTGGGTTTACATATTCAGTTTAGCTTAGGCCAGTAGTTGGAGCATAAATGTCTCCACTTAATAGCTTTGTCTTTCTTCCTGTTTCTGTGTCTTATACACTGGATCCTAAACATTCATGATTTGAACATTTACCCTTCAACAAAATGACTGGATGGTTTGTTGCAATTGTAGAAATATTCTGCCTTAAATATCAAATGTTCAAGGCTTCAAGCATGTTAGTAGTCTATATGGGTGTGTGATCGCTACACCTTTTGACCACTGGGGGGCGCCACTGAGTCAATTATGCAAATTAGTAATAAAATAGTAATTAAAAATTCTTTACATTCCTTGAATTCCATACATTCCATAAACCATAAATCATATTGTATATATATATCATAAATATAATTAGCATAGTGTTATTATTAAATAATAAAAGCTAATCTCGCATTTGTCCATGACAGCATGCATGATGTGTGTGTGTGTGCGTGCTTTGAATCTGCTCATCTCTCCCTCCCCTCCCTGTGACTTGTCTCAGCTGTGAGAGAGCAGGGGCCGAAAGTCTAGGCAGGTCCGACACCTCCGTTTTTCAAAGGTGTGAAGAAGCGAACAATGGGTCTCAATTCCTTTTCAAAAAGTGCCAGCTGTCATCCTGAAAAAACTGCCAGGTGCAGATTCCAAAGCCCAGGTTTGAAGCGTGATAAGGGGGTGATAAGTAAATAGAAAGGGGAGGATGAGCTCTGATCTTTCGAAATGTGTATATTGAGAAAACCGTTTGAACTGGCAGCTGTAGTTTTGTGCTTTGCAGGTGTTAATTAGATTAACACCAGGGGTGGGGGTCCTTATCTTTGATGTGACTTGTATGCATGATGTGTGTGTGGGCCAGGGGTATCATTGAAAGTGGCAGGTGACAGGTGACAGGTGACAGTTGACAGGTGACAGATGACAGCTGACAGCTGACAACAGCTGATAGTTGACAGGGAAAACACATGGTTTTTGTTATGTTTAACTCCAGCATTACATTTTCCATGTGCATATATACGTCAGTGTAATGGGAGGTACAGTAGGTGTAGTGTAGTCTAGGTTATATTAGACAATGTTTGTGGTATCAGAATGAATGCATCTGACTTTGTTTATTTATTGGGTAAGTCAAGGATACCCCCCTAGTGGTCAATTTCTATATATATAATTACACTGCAGTACCAACTATGCCCTGATGTGATTTTAATGGTTCGTGTTTTTGCTTTGTGACTGGAGAAGGTAAGTGTGGTCCTAATATTGGTGGTTAACGTAGGGTCTTGTATTATTTTGGTGTTTTGTGTTGTGTTTTGCGAATTTTGCAGGATTCAGGTAGTCCTATGTTTTGGGTTAACGTAGGTCTTGTATTATTTTGGTGTTTTGTGTTGTGTTTTGCGAATTATACAGGATTCATGTAGTCCTAATGTTTTGGTCACCGTAGGACTTGTATTATTTTGGTGTTTTGTGTTGTGTTTTCAGAATTTTGTATGGTTCATGTGGTCCTAATATTGGGGGTTAACGTAGGGTCTTGTATTATTTTGGTGTTTTATGTTGTGTTTTCAGAATTTTGTAGGTTTCATGTTTTTTCCTAATGTTGGTGGTTAACGTAGGGTCTTGTATTATTTATGGTGTTTTGTGTTGTGTTTTTGTGAATCTTGTAGTTTTCATGTTTGTCCTAATGTTTTGGTCACCGTAGGACTTGTATTATTTTGGTGTTTTGTGTTGTGTTTTCAGAATTTTGTATGTTTTCATGTGGTCCTAATATTGGTGGTTAACGTAGGGTCTTGTATTAATTTGGTGTTTTATGTTGTGTTTTCAGAATTTTGTAGGTTTCATGTGATATTTTTAAAATTAATATTTCATATTTTCAAAATTATTTTTTCAAAATTAATATTTCATATTTTCAAATTTCATATTTTCAAAATTAATATTTCATATTTTTAAATTTAATATTTCATATTTCCAAAATTATTTTTTTCAAATTCATATTTTCAAAATTCATATTTCCAAATTTCATATTTTCAAAATTAATATTTCATATTTTTAAAATTAATATTTCATATTTTCAAAATTATTTCAAAATTTCAAAATTATTTTTTTCAAAATTCATATTTTCAAATTTCATATTTCATATTTTCAAAATTATTTTTTTCAAAATGTCATAATTCGTCCTAATGTTTTGGGGTTAACGTAGATCTTGTATTATTTTTTGGTGTTTTGTGTTGTGTTTTTAGAATTTTGTAGGTTTCATGTTTTTTTTTTTCCTAATGTTGGTGGTTAACGTAGGGTCTTGTATTATTTTTGGTGTTTTTGTGTTGTGTTTTTAGAATTTTACAGGTTTCATGTGTACTAATGTTGGTGGTTAACGTAGGGTCTTGTATTATTTATGGTGTTTTGTGTTGTGTTTTTGTGAATCTTGTAGTTTTCATGTTTGTCCTAATGTTTTGGTCACCGTAGGACTTGTATTATTTTGGTGTTTTGTGTTGTGTTTTCAGAATTTTGTATGTTTCAGGTGGTCCTAATATTGGTGGTTAACGTAGGGTCTTGTATTATTTTGGTGTTTTATGTTGTGTTTTCAGAATTTTGTAGGTTTCATGTGGTCCTAATAGTGGTGGTTAACGTAGGGTCTTGTATTATTTTGGTGTTTTGTGTTGTGTTTTTAGAATTTTGTAGGTTTCATGCGTTCCTAATGTTTTGGGTTAACGTAGATCTTGTATTATTTTTGGTGTTTTGTGTTGTGTTTTAGAATTTTACAGGTTTCATGTGGTCCTAATGTTGGTGGTTAACGTAGGGTCTTGTATTATTTTGGTGTTTTATGTTGTGTTTTCAGAATTTTGTAGGTTTCATGTGGTCCTAATAGTGGTGGTTAACGTAGGGTCTTGTATTATTTTGGTGTTTTGTGTTGTGTTTTTAGAATTTTGTAGGTTTCATGCGTTCCTAATGTTTTGGGTTAACGTAGATCTTGTATTATTTTTGGTGTTTTGTGTTGTGTTTTAGAATTTTACAGGTTTTCATGTGGTCCTAATGTTGGTGGTTAACGTAGGGTCTTGTATTATTTTGGTGTTTTATGTTGTGTTTTCAGAATTTTGTAGTTTCATGTGGTCCTAATAGTGGTGGTTAACGTAGGGTCTTGTATTATTTTGGTGTTTTGTGTTGTGTTTTTTTAGAATTTTGTAGGTTTCATGTGTTCCTAATGTTTTGGGTTAACGTAGATCTTGTATTATTTTTGGTGTTTTATGTTGTGTTTTAGAATTTTACAGGTGTCATGTAGTCCTAATGTTGGTGGTTAACGTAGGGTCTTGTATTATTTTGGTGTGTTGTGTTGTGTTTTTAGAATTTTGTAGGTTTCATGTGGTCCTAATGTTTTGGGTTAACGTAGGGTCTTGTATTATTTTTGGTGTTTTTGTGTTGTGTTTTTAGAATTTTGTAGGTTTCATGTGGTCCTAATGTTTTGGGTTAACGTAGATCTTGTATTATTTTCGGTGTTTTGTGTTGTGTTTTTGTGAATCTTGTAGTTTTCATGTTTGTCCTAATGTTTTGGTCACCGTAGGACTTGTATTATTTTGGTGTTTTGTGTTGTGTTTTCAGAATTTTGTATGTTTTCATGTGGTCCTAATATTGGTGGTTAACGTAGGGTCTTGTATTATTTTGGTGTTTTGTGTTGTGTTTTCAGAATTTTGTAGTTTCATGTGGTCCTAATAGTGGTGGTTAACGTAGGGTCTTGTATTATTTTGGTGTTTTGTGTTGTGTTTTTTTAGAATTTTGTAGGTTTCATGTGTTCCTAATGTTTTGGGTTAACGTAGATCTTGTATTATTTTTGGTGTTTTATGTTGTGTTTTAGAATTTTACAGGTGTCATGTAGTCCTAATGTTGGTGGTTAACGTAGGGTCTTGTATTATTTTGGTGTGTTGTGTTGTGTTTTTAGAATTTTGTAGGTTTCATGTGGTCCTAATGTTTTGGGTTAACGTAGGGTCTTGTATTATTTTTGGTGTTTTTGTGTTGTGTTTTTAGAATTTTGTAGGTTTCATGTGGTCCTAATGTTTTGGGTTAACGTAGATCTTGTATTATTTTCGGTGTTTTGTGTTGTGTTTTTGTGAATCTTGTAGTTTTCATGTTTGTCCTAATGTTTTGGTCACCGTAGGACTTGTATTATTTTGGTGTTTTGTGTTGTGTTTTCAGAATTTTGTATGTTTTCATGTGGTCCTAATATTGGTGGTTAACGTAGGGTCTTGTATTATTTTGGTGTTTTATGTTGTGTTTTCAGAATTTTGTAGGTTTCATGTGATATTTTTCAAATTAATATTTCATATTTTCAAAATTATTTTTTCAAAATTAATATTTCATATTTTCAAAATTCATATTTCATATTTTCAAAATTCATATTTCATATTTTCAAAATTCATATTTTCAAAATTCATAATTCATATTTTCAAAATTCATATTTCATATTTTCAAATTTCATATTTTCAAATTTCATATTTTCATATTTCATATTTTTAAAATTAATATTTCATATTTCCAAAATTATTTTTTTTCAAAATTCATATTTTCAAAATTCATATTTCATATTTTCAAATTTCATATTTTCAAAATTAATATTTCATATTTTTAAAATTAATATTTCATATTTTCAAAATTATTTCAAAATTTCACAATTATTTTTTTCAAAATTCATATTTTCAAATTTCATATTTCATATTTTCAAAATTATTTTTTTCAAAATGTCATAATTCGTCCTAATGTTTTGGGTTAACGTAGATCTTGTATTATTTTTTGGTGTTTTGTGTTGTGTTTTTAGAATTTTGTATGTTTCATGTTTTTTTTTTTCCTAATGTTGGTGGTTAACGTAGGGTCTTGTATTATTTTTGGTGTTTTGTGTTGTGTTTTTAGAATTTTACAGGTTTCATGTGTACTAATGTTGGTGGTTAACGTAGGGTCTTGTATTATTTATGGTGTTTTGTGTTGTGTTTTTGTGAATCTTGTAGTTTTCATGTTTGTCCTAATGTTTTGGTCACCGTAGGACTTGTATTATTTTGGTGTTTTGTGTTGTGTTTTCAGAATTTTGTATGTTTCATGTGGTCCTAATATTGGTGGTTAACGTAGGGTCTTGTATTATTTTGGTGTTTTATGTTGTGTTTTCAGAATTTTGTAGGTTTCATGTGGTCCTAATAGTGGTGGTTAACGTAGGGTCTTGTATTATTTTGGTGTTTTGTGTTGTGTTTTTAGAATTTTGTAGGTTTCATGCGTTCCTAATGTTTTGGGTTAACGTAGATCTTGTATTATTTTTGGTGTTTTGTGTTGTGTTTTAGAATTTTACAGGTTTCATGTGGTCCTAATGTTGGTGGTTAACGTAGGGTCTTGTATTATTTTGGTGTGTTGTGTTGTGTTTTTAGAATTTTGTAGGTTTCATGTGTTCTAATGTTGGTGGTTAACGTAGGGTCTTGTATTATTTTGGTGTTTTATGTTGTGTTTTCAGAATTTTGTAGGGTTCATGTGGTCCTAATAGTGGTGATTAACGTAGGGTCTTGTATTATTTTGGTGTTTTGTGTTTGTGTTTTTAGAATTTTGTAGGTTTCATGTGGTCCTAATGTTTTGGGTTAACGTAGGGTCTTGTATTATTTTTTGTGTTTTTGTGTTTTTAGAATTTTGTATGGTCTTGTATTATTTTTGGTGTTTTTGTGTTTTTAGAATTTTGTAGGTTTCATGTGGTCCTAATGTTTTGGGTTAACGTAGATCTTGTATTATTTTCGGTGTTTTGTGTTGTGTTTTTAGAATTTTGTAGGTTTCATGTTTTTTTTTTTTCCTAATGTTTGTGGTTAACGTAAGGTCTTGTATTATTTTTGGTGTTTTGTGTTGTGTTTTTAGAATTTTGTAGGTTTCATGTGGTCCTAATGTTTTTGGTTAACGTAGATCTTGTATTATTTTTGGTGTTTTGTGTTGTGTTTTTAGAATTTTGTAGGTTTCATGTTTTTTTTTTTTTCCTAATGTTGGTGGTTAACGTAGGGTCTTGTATTATTTTGGTGTTTTGTGTTGTGTTTTTAGAATTTTACAGGTTTCATGTGTACTAATGTTGGTGGTTAACGTAGGGTCTTGTATTATTTTGGTGTTTTATGTTGTGTTTTCAGAATTTTGTAGGTTTCATGTGGTCCTAATAGTGGTGGTTAACGTAGGGTCTTGTATTATTTTGGTGTTTTGTGTTGTGTTTTAGAATTTTGTAGGTTTCATGTGTTCCTAATGTTTGGTGTTAACGTAGGGTCTTGTATTATTTTCGGTGTTTTGTGTTGTGTTTTAGAATTTTGGAGGTTTCATGTAGTCCTAATGTTTGGTGTTAACGTAGGGTCTTGTATTATTTTTAGTGTTTTGTGTTGTGTTTTGTGAGTTTTACAGGATTCATGGTTTCCTAAGGTTTTTGTGGTTAACGTAGGTTCTTGTATTATTTTGGTGTTTTGTGTTGTGTTTTTAGAATTTTACAGGATTCATGTTTTTCCTAATGTTTTGGGTTAACGTAGGTCTTGTATTATTTTTGGTGTTTTGTGTTGTATTTTAGAATTTTACAGGCTTCATGTTGGCCTAATGTTTTGTGGTTAGCGTAGGGTCTTGTATTATTTTTGGTGGGTTGTGTGGTGTTTTTGTGAATTTACAGGCTTCATGTTGTCCTAATGTTTTTTGTATAACGTATGTCTTGTATTATTTTGGGGGTATGAGAGAGAATATTATATTATTACAACACTGTAATAATATAATATTCTCTCTCATACCCCCAAAATAATACAAGACATACGTTATACAAAAAACATTAGGACAACATGAAGCCTGTAAATTCACAAAAACACCACACAACCCACCAAAAATAATACAAGACCCTACGCTAACCACAAAACATTAGGCCAACATGAAGCCTGTAAAATTCTAAAATACAACACAAAACACCAAAAATAATACAAGACCTACGTTAACCCAAAACATTAGGAAAAACATGAATCCTGTAAAATTCTAAAAACACAACACAAAACACCAAAATAATACAAGAACCTACGTTAACCACAAAAACCTTAGGAAACCATGAATCCTGTAAAACTCACAAAACACAACACAAAACACTAAAAATAATACAAGACCCTACGTTAACACCAAACATTAGGACTACATGAAACCTCCAAAATTCTAAAACACAACACAAAACACCGAAAATAATACAAGACCCTACGTTAACACCAAACATTAGGAACACATGAAACCTACAAAATTCTAAAACACAACACAAAACACCAAAATAATACAAGACCCTACGTTAACCACCACTATTAGGACCACATGAAACCTACAAAATTCTGAAAACACAACATAAAACACCAAAATAATACAAGACCCTACGTTAACCACCAACATTAGTACACATGAAACCTGTAAAATTCTAAAAACACAACACAAAACACCAAAATAATACAAGACCCTACGTTAACCACCAACATTAGGAAAAAAAAAAAAACATGAAACCTACAAAATTCTAAAAACACAACACAAAACACCAAAAATAATACAAGATCTACGTTAACCAAAAACATTAGGACCACATGAAACCTACAAAATTCTAAAAACACAACACAAAACACCAAAAATAATACAAGACCTTACGTTAACCACAAACATTAGGAAAAAAAAAAAACATGAAACCTACAAAATTCTAAAAACACAACACAAAACACCGAAAATAATACAAGATCTACGTTAACCCAAAACATTAGGACCACATGAAACCTACAAAATTCTAAAAACACAAAAACACCAAAAATAATACAAGACCATACAAAATTCTAAAAACACAAAAACACAAAAAATAATACAAGACCCTACGTTAACCCAAAACATTAGGACCACATGAAACCTACAAAATTCTAAAAACACAAACACAAAACACCAAAATAATACAAGACCCTACGTTAATCACCACTATTAGGACCACATGAACCCTACAAAATTCTGAAAACACAACATAAAACACCAAAATAATACAAGACCCTACGTTAACCACCAACATTAGAACACATGAAACCTACAAAATTCTAAAAACACAACACAACACACCAAAATAATACAAGACCCTACGTTAACCACCAACATTAGGACCACATGAAACCTGTAAAATTCTAAAACACAACACAAAACACCAAAAATAATACAAGATCTACGTTAACCCAAAACATTAGGAACGCATGAAACCTACAAAATTCTAAAAACACAACACAAAACACCAAAATAATACAAGACCCTACGTTAACCACCACTATTAGGACCACATGAAACCTACAAAATTCTGAAAACACAACATAAAACACCAAAATAATACAAGACCCTACGTTAACCACCAATATTAGGACCACATGAAACATACAAAATTCTGAAAACACAACACAAAACACCAAAATAATACAAGTCCTACGGTGACCAAAACATTAGGACAAACATGAAAACTACAAGATTCACAAAAACACAACACAAAACACAATAAATAATACAAGACCCTACGTTAACCACCAACATTAGTACACATGAAACCTGTAAAATTCTAAAAACACAACACAAAACACCAAAAATAATACAAGACCCTACGTTAACCACCAACATTAGGAAAAAAAAAAACATGAAACATACAAAATTCTAAAAACACAACACAAAACACCAAAAAATAATACAAGATCTACGTTAACCCAAAACATTAGGACGAATTATGACATTTTGAAAAAAATAATTTTGAAAATATGAAATATGAAATTTGAAAATATGAATTTTGAAAAAAATAATTGTGAAATTTTGAAATAATTTTGAAAATATGAAATATTAATTTTAAAAATATGAAATATTAATTTTGAAAATATGAAATTTGAAAATATGAAATATGAATTTTGAAAATATGAATTTTGAAAAAAAATAATTTTGGAAATATGAAATATTAATTTTAAAAATATGAAATATGAAAATATGAAATTTGAAAATATGAAATTTGAAAATATGAAATATGAATTTTGAAAATATGAATTATGAATTTTGAAAATATGAATTTTGAAAATATGAAATATGAATTTTGAAAATATGAAATATGAATTTTGAAAATATGAAATATTAATTTTGAAAAAATAATTTTGAAAATATGAAATATTAATTTGAAAAATATCACATGAAACCTACAAAATTCTGAAAACACAACATAAAACACCAAAATAATACAAGACCCTACGTTAACCACCAATATTAGGACCACATGAAAACATACAAAATTCTGAAAACACAACACAAAACACCAAAATAATACAAGTCCTACGGTGACCAAAACATTAGGACAAACATGAAAACTACAAGATTCACAAAAACACAACACAAAACACCGAAAATAATACAAGATCTACGTTAACCCAAAACATTAGGACCACATGAAACCTACAAAATTCTAAAAACACAACACAAAAACACCAAAAATAATACAAGACCCTACGTTAACCCAAAACATTAGGACCACATGAAACCTACAAAATTCTAAAAACACAACACAACACACCAAAATAATACAAGACCCTACGTTAACCACCAACATTAGGACTACATGACACCTGTAAAATTCTAAAACACAACATAAAACACCAAAAATAATACAAGATCTACGTTAACCCAAAACATTAGGAACACATGAAACCTACAAAATTCTAAAAAAACACAACACAAAACACCAAAATAATACAAGACCCTACGTTAACCACCACTATTAGGACCACATGAAACTACAAAATTCTGAAAACACAACACAAAACACCAAAATAATACAAGACCCTACGTTAACCACCAATATTAGGACCACATGAAAACATACAAAATTCTGAAAACACAACACAAAACACCAAAATAATACAAGTCCTACGGTGACCAAAACATTAGGACAAACATGAAAACTACAAGATTCACAAAAACACAACACAAAACACCGAAAATAATACAAGATCTACGTTAACCCAAAACATTAGGACCACATGAAACCTACAAAATTCTAAAAACACAACACAAAAACACCAAAAATAATACAAGACCCTACGTTAACCCAAAACATTAGGACCACATGAAACCTACAAAATTCTAAAAACACAACACAACACACCAAAATAATACAAGACCCTACGTTAACCACCAACATTAGGACTACATGACACCTGTAAAATTCTAAAACACAACATAAAACACCAAAAATAATACAAGATCTACGTTAACCCAAAACATTAGGAACACATGAAACCTACAAAATTCTAAAAAAACACAACACAAAACACCAAAATAATACAAGACCCTACGTTAACCACCACTATTAGGACCACATGAAACTACAAAATTCTGAAAACACAACATAAAACACCAAAATAATACAAGACCCTACGTTAACCACCAACATTAGGACCACATGAAAACCTGTAAAATTCTAAAACACAACACAAAACACCAAAAATAATACAAGATCTACGTTAACCCAAAACATTAGGAACGCATGAAACCTACAAAATTCTAAAAACACAACACAAAACACCAAAATAATACAAGACCCTACGTTAACCACCACTATTAGGACCACATGAAACCTACAAAATTCTGAAAACACAACATAAAACACCAAAATAATACAAGACCCTACGTTAACCACCAACATTAGGACCACATGAAACCTGTAAAATTCTAAAACACAACACAAAACACCAAAAATAATACAAGATCTACGTTAACCCAAAACATTAGGAACGCATGAAACCTACAAAATTCTAAAAACACAACACAAAACACCAAAATAATACAAGACCCTACGTTAACCACCACTATTAGGACCACATGAAACCTACAAAATTCTGAAAACACAACATAAAACACCAAAATAATACAAGACCCTACGTTAACCACCAATATTAGGACCACCTGAAACATACAAAATTCTGAAAACACAACACAAAACACCAAAATAATACAAGTCCTACGGTGACCAAAACATTAGGACAAACATGAAAACTACAAGATTCACAAAAACACAACACAAAACACCATAAATAATACAAGACCCTACGTTAACCACCAACATTAGTACACATGAAACCTGTAAAATTCTAAAAACACAACACAAAAACACCAAAAATAATACAAGACCCTACGTTAACCACCAACATTAGGAAAAAAAAAAACATGAAACCTACAAAATTCTAAAAACACAACACAAAACACCAAAAAATAATACAAGATCTACGTTAACCCCAAAACATTAGGACGAATTATGACATTTTGAAAAAAATAATTTTGAAAATATGAAATATGAAATTTGAAAATATGAATTTTGAAAAAAATAATTTTGAAATTTTGAAATAATTTTGAAAATATGAAATATTAATTTTAAAAATATGAAATATTAATTTTGAAAATATGAAATTTGAAAATATGAAATATGAATTTTGAAAATATGAATTTGAAAAAAATAATTTTGGAAATATGAAATATTAAATTTAAAAATATGAAATATTAATTTTGAAAATATGAAATTTGAAAATATGAAATATTAATTTTGAAAAAATAATTTTGAAAATATGAAATATTAATTTTAAAAATATCACATGAAACCTACAAAATTCTGAAAACACAACATAAAACACCAAAATAATACAAGACCCTACGTTAACCACCAATATTAGGACCACATGAAAACATACAAAATTCTGAAAACACAACACAAAACACCAAAATAATACAAGTCCTACGGTGACCAAAACATTAGGACAAACATGAAAACTACAAGATTCACAAAAACACAACACAAAACACCATAAATAATACAAGACCCTACGTTAACCACCAACATTAGGAAAAAACATGAAACCTACAAAATTCTGAAAACACAACATAAAACACCAAAATAATACAAGACCCTACGTTAACCCCCAATATTAGGACCACATGAACCATACAAAATTCTGAAAACACAACACAAAACACCAAAATAATACAAGTCCTACGGTGACCAAAACATTAGGACTACATGAATCCTGTATAATTCGCAAAACACAACACAAAACACCAAAATAATACAAGACCTACGTTAACCCAAAACATAGGACTACCTGAATCCTGCAAAATTCGCAAAACACAACACAAAACACCAAAATAATACAAGACCCTACGTTAACCACCAATATTAGGACCACACTTACCTTCTCCAGTCACAAAGCAAAAACACGAACCATTAAAATCACATCAGGGCATAGTTGGTACTGCAGTGTAATTATATATATAGAAATTGACCACTAGGGGGGTATCCTTGACTTACCCAATAAATAAACAAAGTCAGATGCATTCATTCTGATACCACAAACATTGTCTAATATAACCTAGACTACACTACACCTACTGTACCTCCCATTACACTGACGTATATATGCACACGGAAAATGTAATGCTGGAGTTAAACATAACAAAAACCATGTGTTTTCCCTGTCAACTATCAGCTGTTGTCAGCTGTCAGCTGTCATCTGTCACCTGTCAACTGTCACCTGTCACCTGTCACCTGCCACTTTCAATGATACCCCTGGCCCACACACACATCATGCATACAAGTCACATCAAAGATAAGGACCCCCACCCCTGGTGTTAATCTAATTAACACCTGCAAAGCACAAAACTACAGCTGCCAGTTCAAACGGTTTTCTCAATATACACATTTCGAAAGATCAGAGCTCATCCTCCCCTTTCTATTTACTTATCACCCCCTTATCACGCTTCAAACCTGGGCTTTGGAATCTGCACCTGGCAGTTTTTTCAGGATGACAGCTGGCACTTTTTGAAAAGGAATTGAGACCCATTGTTCGCTTCTTCACACCTTTGAAAAACGGAGGTGTCGGACCTGCCTAGACTTTCGGCCCCTGCTCTCTCACAGCTGAGACAAGTCACAGGGAGGGGAGGGAGAGATGAGCAGATTCAAAGCACGCACACACACACACATCATGCATGCTGTCATGGACAAATGCGAGATTAGCTTTTATTATTTAATAATAACACTATGCTAATTATATTTATGATATATATATACAATATGATTTATGGTTTATGGAATGTATGGAATTCAAGGAATGTAAAGAATTTTTAATTACTATTTTATTACTAATTTGCATAATTGACTCAGTGGCGCCCCCCAGTGGTCAAAAGGTGTAGCGATCACACACCCATATAGACTACTCATGTTCAAATCATGTATACTTTACTTTAGAGTAGACCATTTTCAAATTTCTGTATTTTTCTACATTTTGGAATAAATTGCCAATTTAACATTGATGTGCCCACAATATTTAGGTGCCCACTGCCCACTCTTTCGGTTGCCCTTACTCCTATTTATTCTTTGCACACCTCTCCTTCAGCCATCCTCTCTCGCCATCTCTCACATAATGCTCAGATTCCATCAAACCCCACCCCACCATTCCTTTCTCTCTGTCTTTAACTCTGTTCCTCTATCTCTGTTGCTCTCAGGTTTTGACTGGAGTCTGCACTTCAAATGGGAGCAAATTCCCATTGAACAGAAGATGGCGCGGAGTGATCCCACACAGTCAATCAGGTAAGCCTGCTACACTCTGTATTTTCTCCTCCTTAGTCAGTTGTACAGACAAAAAAGTCCTGGTATGAAGAGTCATGAGTTATGACATCACGAGTGGAGCTAGTTGCTAGTTGTTCTTGTTGTATGTATTGTATTTCCTGTAGTTGGCATAATATTAACCTATAAATAAATAAATGTCTAGATCAGGGGTTTTCAACTGATTATGACCTGATTTGGGAACCACTGATGTGTTGCGAGGGGGGATATAGGCGTGGTGTGGGAGAAAGCTTGAAATTAAATATTGACTGTTAATAGTTTCATTTCATTTGTTAATTTGAGGTGAATTAAATCAAGCCCTTAACAGTCATTATTTAACTGACATATGCTAGTGGGCCGGATTGAGAACGACTGATCTATTCCTTTCCTATGGTTGCGCTTATTCTGTTATCTTAACCAAAAAGAGTCTCCAGTCCAGTCTCCAACCAGTTATTTAAAGCGATCATCCTGAGTTCTTTCAAGTGTTTCTATGGTTCATTGTGCATATTGCGTATAGCTTTTTTGAGGGACGCTAGCCCCTCCTATGTCCAGCTTTGAGGGTTTATGTAAACACAAACGTTGTTCTAACACAAACATTAAATGCCATTGATTATGATTGGCCAGCTTTGAGCGTTTGTCCCAACACACACATTGAATGCCATTGGCAAATGGCAATGAATGGCCAGTGACAGAATCACAACCTCTAACTGTGCAACCTGCAGGACTCCAGTCATTGCAGGTGGGATCTTTGTCATGGACAAGAGCTGGTTCAACCACCTGGGACAGTATGACACTTACATGGACATCTGGGGAGGCGAGAACTTTGGTGAGTTTGCTAGCTGCATCTGCAATTATTAACGAAATATATGCATTCAGGTAGACTTTGGTTGTATCTCTGCTAGGGCGGATGGCTATAAGGCCGGAGATTATGTTGTCTGTCTGTCTGTATGTATGTATGCATGTCGCATCGCAATGCATTGTGAATTTGTGAGCTTGTACAGTTGTAGATCGTCTATTTTTTACACTGTCATTTGACGAAGTAAGCCATTCATTTATAGCCTGGCTCCACTCCCTGAATTGCTAGCCACGCCCATTAAAATAAATATGTTATGAATAATGGAGTGAAACGAAATGAAAATTCAGGCTGAATGTCAGGCTAATTCATTCATGGAAAAACATAAAAGTGTGATAGAAGGTGTTTTGATACGACAGCGGCGATATAGCAAATGTAACAGGGAGCCTGTCCTTTCAGGGCTTTAGCGATACCGTTTTTCAGATACCACTTGGCCTTGTGCTAACCCGCACCCACCCGCCTCCCCGTTGTTCTGGCCAAGACCACGCCACTAATCATTGGATAGATGACAGAAAGAGAGGTGATACAGTTTTTCAGACACCACTTGGCCTTGTGCTCCCCCGCAAACCACCTGCCTGCCCGTTGTTCTGGCCAATACCAGGCCCACCGCCGACGTCTCTCATTGGATAGATTGAGGCTTACGTGTAATCAGTAAAATCTTAAAATCAATTCTGAAATTTAAATGGTAACCAAGAGATCAGTAATATGGTTGTGTTTCTTAGTACTAGTTAGCAGTCCAGCAGCTAAATTATGTACCAATTGGTGGTTGTGGTTAATTATAGTGTTTAAGTGGTTAAGCAGAACACTGAGCCTCTATTGACTCCACGAATACAGTACATTCTCAAAGACGAAAATTAAGCCTAACCCTCAAAATGCAATAACGTTGCTAATTTATCCTTTGGGTTTCAGGGGTCATAAAACTAGCTAAACACACACCATGTTTTTTATATGCACATAAATGTTCAAATCAAATAAGAACTCCATAAAATTGTGGCATTATGTTTCATCCATGACCATGAGAGCAATGATAATGCTTTATATCAAACCCTGCTATAACGTCTGGCTGTGGAACACTGCAGTTGTTGTCCGCTGGTGGGTTTGACAGGCCTTGTGGCATGCTGTCTGATAGGCCACATGTGTCCTTGGAATGCACAAGGCAGCAGAGCATTAAATTATCCTTGCAATGTATTTTCAACAGCTGATTTACAGTATGAAGCCATCTGGTGCAGTGCATAAAACAACGTCACAGGTGGACACTGCCAGTGCCAATATTGAGATGGAAGTAGATAAAGAGAGAGAAAGAGAGAGAGATAGAGAGAAAGAGAGAGAGAGTGCGTGCGTGCGTGCGTGCGTGCGTGCGTGCGTGCGTGCGTGCGTGCGACACACAGGCAAGGGAAAATTGATGTAGACTACAGACAATATGTGCGTCCATCTGTCTATAACCATTTAGAGACACAATGCGCAACCAAGTATAAACCAGGCTTAAATGTACAGTATCAGTCCTGCTCATATCCTGGCTGTGGTCCTACAGAGCTGTCGTTCAGGGTGTGGATGTGTGGAGGCAGCCTGGAGATCCTGCCTTGTAGTCGTGTGGGTCACGTCTTCAGGAAGCGACACCCCTATGACTTCCCAGAGGGCAACGCTCTCACCTACATCAAGTGAGTGTGCTGCACAGAAAAAGGTCGAGACCACGCAGACGTCCTGTCTGCTGCAGTATGTGATTACAATGCACAAACATAAACCATAACCTTAGCAAAGCAGCCTATGTTTGTATTGAATGTTGCATTAATTATTTGAATAAAACAGGAAGCAATACTCAAGGAGTGAAATAATTCCACTGGCTTTAGTACAACCGAGGAATTCTCTAGACTGGTCTTGAAAAATTCCATCATCCCTTGACATTTACCGAAGACAAATATTGAAATGAGTGACACCATTGAATCCGGTGGCACATATTTTGTTTGTTTTTACAGTCAAAGGCTGATGTCTTCATCTCCTGCAGCATTACAGTATATCATTATGGTGGTAGTAAACAGTGCGAATGTTTGCAACAGTGTCATTACTGTGGCTGAGCAGGTGTTGTTGTGTATGTGTTGACACACAGGAACACGCGGCGGGCCGCAGAGGTGTGGATGGACGAGTATAAACAGTACTATTATTCTGCGAGGCCCTCGGCACAGGGCAAGGCCTTTGGAAGGTCAGTATTACCACTGTCTTCTCTCATCATATCACTGAACCACATGAACCGTGAATACGGCCACTATTCTCCTTCAAACGTTCGGTGAAGTAGCAGATCTCAGATACAAGCTGTCTGTGAGCTTGTAGATTGTCTTGGTGTTGAGGGAAAAAAAGGTGCAGGCGAATTATAAAGCCCAACAGGACCCCGATCAACTAAACCGGTTTGTATATACGGTTTAACCCATACGGTTTGACCCATTAAAACCGGGAAAGCATCTGTGTCATTTTAGATTTTAACTACTTTAACCATTATTTTAGACTTTGGCTGTTCAAAAATAGCAGATATACAACCTCACAGCGCATCACTTGAGCTTGCTGATCTGCTATTTTTGAAAGATCGTGAAAATTTGTGTAATTCTTTGAATATATACGGTATATTCCCTGGAACAAAATATTTTGAGATGGGGTTCGGCGGACAAATACATCATTTTCAGGGTAGTTGACATGAAAAGGTTTGAGAACCACTGATATAGAAACAGAGTTGAGACAAAAACTGTATTGATACTTAATTACATTTTAGGCAACACTGGGACAGCATACACAACAATATAACAGCGAAGACACATTAGTACAAGTACAAGTGAGCCTGTACTGGTTTCTATTCCAGCCAAGGGCGCTAAGATGCTAACCTGCTGGCCTGTGGGGAAGGTTGCAAGTCTACTGTCTGGAAGTAACTCTCTCTCTCTCTCTCTCTCTCTCTCTCTCTCTATCTCTCTCTCTCTGTTGTTTCAACCCTGATCTGTCCTTTCAGCATCGCAGACCGTTTGACGCTGCGGCGGAAGTTGAACTGCAAGCCGTTCCGTTGGTACATGGAGAATGTGTATCCTGAGCTGAGGTGAGAAGATGCCCCTTCATCTTCAAGACCATCAGTCTGCATCACTAAGCATTACCTTACACTAGGATGAAAGAATGCTTTTCAGAAGCATTACAGACGCGCACGCACACATGCACACACGCACGCACGCACGCACACACACACACACACAGACCGGGCGGCAGTGGCTCAGGGGTAGAGTGCCTGGATGGTAACCGCAAGGTTGCCAGTTCGAACCCGGGCTCCCCCAGAGTTACTGTCGAAGTGTCCTTGAGCAAGACACTGAACCCCTAATTGCTCCCGATGTGCTAGTTGGTGCCTTGCATGGTTTCCGCTGCCATCGGTGTATGAATGTGTGTGTGAATGGGTGAATGTAATGCTCAATCTCTGTAAAGCGCCTTGGATAAAGGCGCTATATAAATGCACCATTTACCATTTACCACACACACACACACACACATACACACACACACACACATCTGCCTGACATCAACTTCTTTTATTTAAGCAATATTACACTTGAGGGTGTTCTTTGTCATTAATGCACGCCTGCGTACTGCTGTGCTCTGAGAGAAAAGCACGGCTGAATTCTTTGTTTTGATTAGCCGTGCCATTATCGTGGTTTAAGCACGGCTAGAAAGCTGTTTCAACCAATCAGATCGCTTCCTCGAAACGACCTGTTGTATAATGTATGTTATTAACCTGTTACAGTAGCTGATGTCAGAGACAGCCAATGTGTAAAAGTCAACATAACATTATGTTGCCTAACACGACATGTTTAGATGTTCCACAAATACTGGAATTGTATGTGAAGGTAGATCCAGGGACAGTATGTGCAGCATGAGCCCTGTCAGCATGTAACCTTCGTATCTCTTCCATGGATAATATATCTTCATTTAATTGGATTCACCTGCATCGCGCCCTTACACATTTATAACTGTGTCATTCCTCTTGTTGTTATTTTGGTACTAGGAGCTGTCCCTTAGCAACGGAATCCAATTACGCTACAGAGCAGTGAGTCAATTCACTCCATCTGTTCTTCTCTGTTAAAACAACCCCTCTCATTGTCTCCCACCCCCCCAACTCCTCTCTATCGATGGCTCCCCCAGGATTCCTGAGCAGGAAGCGGTGTCCAGCGTGCTAAAACAAGGCGGGCTGTGTCTGGAGACCCACGGGACGGACAGCTTGGGCCTGGCCGAGTGCAGGGGCACCGGAGCCAACAGGCCACAGTCGCAGGTCTGACTTCCACCACTAGGGGGAGATTCAGGCACCTCAGGGGTCTGGGGATGGGGGGGACGGACGTATTAGAGATAGAGAAATGTGAATCCGGATCATAATCATAATCCTTAATCATAAGCCTTTATTATAATGAATGAACAGGAATTTGTCTGGGTGGCATTGATGCAGGGATTAAGAGATGATTACATATAGTAACATATGTATACTTTACACTAGCAGTGGCACACGTGATGGTATGGGGCGGGCGCAACTGGGTTCCTGCATTCAGAACAGGTCCAAATAGAAGTATAGAAGTGGAATGAATTGCACATGTTTCGTTTGGGATTTTACTTGATTTGAACGTTGACAAACCGTGTACAAAATAGTTAGATGTGGTTGAGTTAAGAGAAGTGATTGATTGTGACATAGTATATGGTTATAACAAGGCAAATGAGTCAGTTTGGTCCAAGCCATAATCAAACGGTGCCCGTTTTGCTCTTTCTTCATACTTGGAGGTCTCACACACCTCCAAGAGCAAAATGACTGATGATGATTTAAGTTCATCCTGAATGATTAACATCACCACAGTCACCACCACTGCTCAAAGACAGCTCTTAGGTAACTAAACTAACTAGCTTCACTCTCCGATCTTTTTCCATCCATTTTGCAGAGGTGGGAGCTGATGGAGCCACTGCTCCGCCAGCAGGACCTCTGCCTGGCCATCACAGCCTTCACAGCAGGCTCAAACGTCAAGATGGAGGCCTGCAGTGCAAAAGAGCCCAGACAGGTGAGAAGAACAAATATCTCCTTCATGTGTTCACGAAGGTCTACTGATAACAGATGGCCACCCTGCTGCTGCTGACTTTCATTTACATACAATCGATGCCATGTCATGCGAGAGCGTAAACTAGCAACACCAACTCAGGAGATCCTGAATTTCTGCCCTTCACTCCCTCCTATCTAGCATCAGGGTCCGTGCTCTATAGTGTTGCTAGCTCCACTGTCATGCTGCAGTGTGTCTATGTAGGTGGTGCGTCTCTTTCCCCTCCTAGCTAGTTCCTAGTTGTGCCTTGGGTTGGCTCCCACAGTGTCAGAGTGCTCGCTACCTGTTCCGGTGCCTGACACAGTGCCCTGCCAGTCTCATACTTCTCTCTCTGACCTTGTCTGTGATCCACGGGAGGCCTTTGTAGAGGTCCACGTTTCTGATGTGGTCTGCCCATGTTACATCATCAAGTGCTATTTGTAGCATTCTTGTATAGCCGCCATGGGCTCTGTATAAAGATGTATGCATTCTGCTACCTACAACAAATCACACGTGAGAGCTGGCCAATACAACCACAGTTTGTACACTGTGGGCCAAAGAACAGATCAGCTTTCATAACCAGTACACCCAGCGTACCAGCTGTGCCAGTACACCAGGATAGGGTTGGTAGAGGGGCCAAGCCCAATTTTCTAACTTCTTGGCTACTGCTGTCCCAAATATCCTGGAAAACACCTTATAAAAACACAAATCAACATCATACAGTATATAGACTCACTGAATTCTGACATTTTTAAAGGAATTTCACCTCAGCTTAGATAGTAGTATTAGAGGAATTAAATTTGTTTAACACATATCAGATGCTAGCTGTCACTCACTTGCAGTATTAAATGCAGACGTGGAAGAATTTGGAAGGTAAGAGAAGGGGTTGTTGTCTGCATCTCCTGTGGACCACACTACCAGACCAGACAGAATGAAGAGAATGAAGCCCTTTGTGGTGCTAGCTCCAATCTGACCAAAATGATAGTTGATTTTTATGGACGCCGTAAAAAACAAACACTCCCATAACTTCAGACCCCACCCTGCCTCTTCCAGGCTCTTCCTGTGTGGATGCCGACCACTCGCATCCCTGCTGGACATGCAGTTGGCTTCACGCTTGATTTATGGCAATGAAGAGATGAGTTTTTAACTCTGACCATGTGTGTGTGAGAGTGTTTGTGGGATACGTGCCAGCCTATCCTCTCATCTCCCAGCAGGCCCTTCTCAATCCTTTGAGGATTCTTTGGGTGCTTGCCCATCAATAAGCAATCTATTTAGCTGAGACATTTGGGCTCTGTGTCCTCTAACTCCTCTTGCTATCAAATGCACCAGAGGAAAGAAAACAAAAAGATCTTGCATTCTGATTTCTGACATTTGTCTACAAATGAGAAACTCGTCGTATTTAACCCACTGAGGTATCTCATTTAGAAGTTTCTCCATCCATATGAACAAATTTCACAGTGGAGGTCAAATGTTGGCCTGCTATTTACTGTAGTCTACTGTCAAATGCATGGCTTTGCGCAACACAATATCATTAACTTCATCACCACATTCTCAACATTATTACATTTCTAAAGGTAGCTCTCTCTCCACCTCATCAACTTTGTTGATGAGTGTCGGAAATCGTCTGTTGCTGAAAATCTACTGTTGAATGAGCGGTGGGTACACTGTTGTGTCGGGTCGCAAGGTGTACGACTGCCGGATAGCAGCGGGCTTGTTGTTGAAAGAGACATCAAGCCATTTATTTTTAGCACCATAGTAGCAGACTAATATCACTGCGTAGATATTAGTCTGGAACTTCGGTGTGGAAGATTCATTTCCAAGGGGCGCGGTTAGAAACAGATTCTAA
Organism: Protomyctophum parallelum; assembly: GCF_964188405.1. Taxonomy (NCBI): domain Eukaryota; kingdom Metazoa; phylum Chordata; class Actinopteri; order Myctophiformes; family Myctophidae; genus Protomyctophum; species Protomyctophum parallelum. The sequence continues at coordinate 29,402,836 of NC_139718.1, read as the reverse complement.
CGTCACAGCAAAAAAGTCTCACTTTGAATAGTGGGCTCTGATTGGTCACCCACACCTCTGGGATGAGCTAAATGTAATTCAAACTGAGAAGTGCCAGACCAATCTCCCCAGGGAATTTTCCTGCTGCAGATTTGTCTGGTTTCCAGGCTAACACACACACACACACACACACACACACACACACACACACACACACACACACACACACACATACACACACACACACACACACACACACACACACACACACACACACACACACACACACACACACACACACACACACACACACACACGCACACATACATAAACACACAGATCCTCTCTCCTTCCATAGAATAAAATTAACGCCTGACTGACCCAGTCACTTTGATAAACCTCCATATGGCTACAGGAAGCTGTACTTGGCACTGACTTTGTTGTTCCTACAACCTCTCGAACTAGTTTATCATCATGCTAATGACCTAGGCCTTTAGACACGCTGATTCACACACTGATTTATACACAGCCAAGTCTCTCCTTTTGTACTTTTCTTCTTTAAGAGTCTCTTAGTCTAACAGGCTAAGCCAAATAAATATAAAGCCATCAGAATTCCTTGAGCAAAAATACAATTCCAATCCAATGTAACTGGACTGCGGAATGTACTTCAGTCAGACACAGACATCAACATGAATACAAATTATTGCAATGACATTGCGTTGTATTTGAGGATTTTAGGGGATGTAGGTGGTGTTTATTCTCTAACTGCATTTTGAAATGAAATATTTGGCGTTGTGGCTCTGCTCCTGTGATGCAGTTTGTTCACAGACAGGCATTGTGGTAGCAGCTAGAGACGTTGAGCATGTACAGTAATAATAATAATAATAATAATAATAATAATAATAATATTATGTACAGTAATAGTGAATGTTGGTCTGCTTAGACCACACAGATCCAACCATTAGATTGTGGCCATGGAGGGTGTATGTGCGTGAGAGACCAGCTTGACTTCCATGCTTGCCTGAACTACCGCAATGCTACATTTGTATTTACTGTGATCGATACTGGGGATTTGAGAGAGAATGTAAGGTAATAACAACCTGTTTGCAAAGATTCTCTTACAATGGGAAACCAGTCAGTCCCACTCCACTTTGTACATTTGCTAAACAATAAGAGGCTAACTAAAGAGAGAGACAGCATAGATTGAGGCTTAATGAACACTTGTGAGATGAATCAATAAAGATGAATAAACAATCACTCTAGGTGTGATAATTGCAGAGCAATGTAGTAGTCTGTGTTTCTCAAATAGCGGGTGAGATTACAGAGGGCATTTCCCATGCATGCACATACTGTAAAACTATTGTTAACAAATGACCTTGCAGCAAAAGCTTAACGAAACAGAATGCAGAAAAGATATAAGACTGGACTCCACTAGACAAATTCAAGTGAAATGATTATAATTCTCCCATTCTAAATGGGAGAAAGGATCTGGTACAATTTGACTCCATGTCACTTTTAGTCACCTTTCACTTCCATTCTGCTGGTTGTGGTCTGACAAACATTGGATGGATGGTAGGCAGGTAGATAATGCGGGCAGCTAGTTGTGAGTGTCAACTAGACTCCATTTGCTTCCATTTGTACACTCAGAGTTATATTACCACTCTTTTGGATATTTGCTATCTTCATTTGGGGTCCATCTTTCTCATATTTAAATGAACACTCAGGATTTTACCGTGTAGGCCTAACTTTTATTGTGCTTTCACAGTCGTCACTGAGGGAAGGGAACCAGCCTATTGGGGTTCAAACGGGTAACCTTAGCCTGCTCTTCAATCGTTTGGACTCTTGCAGCCCCCAGATACCCCATCATGTTTTGTGTTTCTTCTCAAGATTTTACAATGAATCAGATGTTACAACTAGATCACTTAGAAAGCTAAAGGGGACATTTTATGTGCATGAATTGATGTTTTTTTCCTGCTGTGAGATGGCAGAGTGCCTCATTCTGCAGCTGGGCTTACTGTGATTTCCCCCCCACTACTAAACACAGCAAGTCAATCATTCTTATTATTATAATCCACGTCTGACTCAGGCTCCATTACTCAACACTAAGTTGAACCTCTTGCACCAATGCACATGCACATGAACCAGAAAATAATGAAGAACAGATCATGGGCTAATATTCCTGTAATGTTTCAAATGAGTGGGAAATATTATCTCAAGTAAGAGGTTTAGACTAGAGTTTGATGTACACATCAACGAATTATGACTGTCAACCATTAGAGAAGGTCATAGGTTGAATACTCTCAACAGACAAAATAGTCATTTACAGACATGTTTGCTGTCAAAGTGTCTTTGAGCAAGATACTGTAGGCCACTTTTTCTCATTGCGGGGTTCTTGGGGGATCCCCTGATTGATTCTGTAGTTGAACCCTTAACAGTGTAGTTTGGGATCCTAGAGATAGAAATTCTATCAAACGGGGGTCCGTGCTGCATATAACAAGGGAGGTCCTTATTTATAAAAAGGTTAAAATCACTGCTGTAGGCAATATCAGATTCAGGACATTAGCTATAAATGCCTAAAATGTTGAGCTTGTGACTGTTCTCACCTCTTTGTATGTTCCCTCTGTCCACTATTCCAGAAATGGAAGCCAAAAGGGGCAGCATTACAACACATGGTCAGCGGACTGTGCCTGGACAGCCAGTCTCCATCGGGCCCTCTTGCCATCACTCAGTGTCGCCCCCAGATGGCCAGCCAGTCCTGGGAGCCGCAGCTAATCACCTGAGCCACAATAGTCTGGGAGAGGGAGGAGAGGAAGCAGATACTGGCCCTGGCTTGGGTTGGAAGGACCCAGGGGATCATGTCTGCATAAACTGTCGCCTTGGTGATGGATGAAAGGAACTGTCTTTTTAGTTTTGTTTTTTTCTGTGACGTCTACTGCGAGCCCACGTCTTGCTGCGTCTGGGTGTCGAGAGTGCTGTTGAAAAAGGATTTGAAGGTCTTTCTACGCTACGGCATCTGAAGTCCTACCCTCATGTGTACAGTGCTTCAAACTCTTAAGGATGCTGTCGTTCCTTTAGAATCATCTGAGCTTTTCATTGAAAACCGTTGAAGATCTCACTTACTATTTCCCTGTTATCTATCCTGGCCAACGAGTCACTTACAATTCCAGAATTCGACAAAATGGAGTGGGTATTGTACCATAGAGCATACGCTGAGCATTGGGGCAGCGGTGGCCGAACGGTTTGCGGAGCGGTCTTGATATCGGAAGGTCGCTAGTTCGTATCCCCGGACCGGCACGTTAAAATTACCACCGCTGAAGTGCCCTTGAACAAGGCATTGAACCCCTACCATGAAATGTTCTATGAGCAGGGCCTGGCTGTAAACAAGTTCTTGAGCTTAGTCCAGTTACCCTGGGTAAACATAGTAACTTTCTTTCTTTCTTATACTTATCACTGACTCGGTCAGTGCCGTCATGTTGCAGACAGAGTCTTATTATGTCAGGGTGTGTCTGATGATGGTGGCCAGGGCAGCTGTATGTATAGCCAAACTGAGATCTGAGCTTTTCTTTTTCTTTTTTTAAGAAATTAAAAATGCTGACTAGCAGTCTTGGAAAGTACCATGCAAAGCACTGTCAGGAATATTATTTATTGTTTTGCATGGTCAAACCCAAAGAATGTTTTTATTTTTGTTTGTTTTTATTTTTTGTCTCTTCAAGGTTTTATGTAAATATATGAAGCAGATGACAGCTTGTTTTTTTGTGTACGGAATTCTGTGTTGTTTGAAAAATAAAATGTACAAAAATATTTTTTCCAGTTATTGGTTTGCGGTCTATGCAAAGAAATTATACATTTTGAAGAAGCTGCAATACATGAATGAATAAATAAATGTTTCACGCCAAAAGGGAAAGAGGGAATGATACCAAGATGACAAGCAATGACACAAATGAATAGTACAAAATCAACATACAAAAACAAACAAGTATGGGGAATTTAAAACACTGCAGAAAAGCTCTTGCAATAATGTTTTCATTGGTGATGAATCCTTGTCATACTTAGATTAGGGCAATGAGAGACTTCATGAACAGCCTGAAACTGATCATTACAAATTGTAAATCTACGAGCAAAATGTACGTGTTCTTACCACATTACATACCATCTAACCATTTCACTGCAACATTTCACGCATAACCTATCACTTTTTGAAATGCACCATGACCATTTCTAACTGAGTGATGAACTTACTATACTAAGGTAGGCTTTGAGAGATAGGCCTACGGATAAAGTTCTGCATGTAAAATTATCATTAAATAGTTTTACCATTCTCTCATAGTGAGTATTTAAATTGTATTGTAGAGGTACATTACTACAAAATGTTTCATGATAATGCTACAAAGAAAAACATGGTCGTGTGGCTCCTCAACCATTGATATAGGATCCTCCTTGAAAATGTGTACAGATAATGACCACGAGGGGGCATATTAGGCTAAAGAATAGCTGACTCCCTCGTCAAAGACATTTTATGACTCCCACCATGACCTTGACAGGTTGATGAGTTAATACGTGCTGTAAAAGGGGGCCAAAAAGAGGACTGGATCTAAGATAATCTAGAGCGAGAAGGGAGATATGGATAGACATAAAGAAAGATATGAGGAAAGGCCTTAATTAGGCCTACTGACACTAGCTTGACAACTTTGTCACCCGTAGGCCTACGCGATTTTGCAACATATTTAAACTCTCTTTAGATGTATTTGAGTTTAAATCTTTACGGCTTATCTTGTGTGACAAAACACACTAGAGACTACAACTCAGTCGCGTTTCACCCCATTCCGAGTCCTATAGCTATGTGTGGAATGCTGCTAATACTGATAAACTACTGCCCTTTTCTATTCATAGGGGCCAGTTTTCTTTCTTTTCTTTTCGTCATCATGATGTGGGGAGGTAAGCTCAGCAAAACGGTACCTGAATTATTAACTCCTTGTTTCATGTTAAGCCTTTTAAACATGATGTTATCATCAACCCCTATTTTTGCCTATAGACTCTCTTAATCTTCTAGACAGTTTGCCCTTCAAGGAAAGCTATCATAATAAGTAATATTCAGTGTGAACCTTAAGAAACATTTTTTTAAGTGCTATTAAGATACACACGGCACACAATTGTTATCCTTGAAGGCTTGAACCCAGATAAGGTCTAATTAGGGAGGAATGTGTGTCGAATCATTGACAGGTGCAAGAGTCCAACTTCACTTTTCCATAACACACACCTGCTATAATAACACGACACACACACACACACACACACACACACACACACACACACACACACACACACACACACACACACACACACACACACACACACACACACACACACACACACACACACACACACACGAATTAAGGGGTTCATATTCACATCGCACTAGCGATAATGTGTGAACTTCACAAACATGCACATATCATAATGACATAGGCTAGGCTACTAAAGTGGGGATTCACTGACAAACCTCTGCTATCACTATCAGGCCAACAAACTGTGAATGCATGGCACGCTGGTTTTAAATAACGGTTTTAAATAAGTGTGGCCTGCGTTATTTGTACACAACTGTCGTTGATTGATCGATCACCTTGAATGTGCATACATCATCCAATGAGTATGCACAGGGGGCGGTCGGTTGCTATGGACGAAGTCACGAAGTTTGGATCTGCGTCAAGTGGCTACAGCACAGCCCGGAAATAAACAGATGTTACCTTCGAAATTAAAGCATACACAGTCAGTCAGTCTGTCTCACACGCGCGCACGCACACACACACACACACACACACACACACACACACACACACACACACACACACACACACACACACACACACACACACACACACACACACACACACACACACACACACACACTCACAGTCAGTGTCACTGCCGAATATTCAACAGGCTGCCGAGATAATAATGCTCAGCTTATCACCATTTACCCTTATGATGAATTCCTGTTCTGTTCTTTGGCTATATAGAAGTGTCTATTTGTAACCTCTTGACCCTCTTGTAAACAAGTGTAATGCTTTATTGGGTCGTCCACTGACAGTTTAACAGTCTTTGTATTGAGTTGTGCTTGAAACGTACTGTAATTCTGCAAACTGTAATACATATTTCAATCAAACAAACAATAGCTGATATTAGTGAGATACGCTGTGTTTACATAAAACACCTTCTAATAATAGTCGTCAACGCCAAACATGTTATTTTGAAGTCCGTGACCGGAAGTGTAGTTTTTTGTTGTCGGCTGACTTGACACTGGTGAAGTTTGGTAGTAGAGTGGAGGAGTAGCAGCCATTCAGCAGCAGCGGTGGCGGTGGAGCAGCGATTGGACTGCGAGCGTTTCCTCAAGCACTTTCTGTGGAATTTGAATTATTTTCATACGGTCCGTGGGAGAATTGGCGACACCATTAACCGAACGTATTCTGGGGCGGCACGCTGACCACAGGTGAGGATGGACAGGTGTGGCGTTGTTTAATTAGCCACCTCGGTGATGATGCTCGTACTCGTAGCAGTTAGCTAAGCTAAGAACACTGATGAAAACCAGCGGTACGTACGCGGCTAATGCTAGTACACCGCTACTGTAATGCTATGCAGCTACTGTAATGTAATGCTAGGCAATGACTGCTGCTTTGCTTTTTGGTTGCCAGTTGCTGAACGCAGTACGATACATACATACTAACTAGAGGATGAGATTGCACCGCAGCAAAGAAAGCCTCCTAAAATGGAAAATGTTTACCATCCTTCGCAGGTGTTGGCAAGGGTCTATATCTCTGTCCTCTGACCAGTCAGTCACACACTCGCATTGGCCATCGCTTCAACTACTTTATCGTTAATTGCAGTGTTAACGAGTAGTTAATAACGCTATGGTGGAGTGGTGGTAACTCACCTGTGTCACCACCATGGCGTTATTACCAGGTAAGGAAGCGATGAGGTTGAAAACCCATCTCAGGCCCCTCTCGGAACCCTGGGTTCTGACTTGTAGGGCTAGGGCTGAGGCGACATGGGCACAATTGTCTACCTGACATGTTTGAGATTATGTTGATCGTATCGTGTAAGATAAGTTATCTTCTAGATGCGAGTCAGTACCTACTGTAGCCACCTGTCAAGAAGATTTGGTTCAAAAGATGCGACTAGTTTGTTTACAGAATAGCCAACTTCTACTTCCTTGTGGCAACCTCATGCATGTTGACAAATTCAGATAGAAACGGACTCGTTGGGAGTCTGATCATTCGGGATGTTTATTCTGTGCCCTCAGTTAGCTTAGGGGTTTAACAATTGTTTCAGTTCTAGTGTGATAGCTGGGGTTAGTTGGATAAACTGTACTGTAACATGAGTTAAATTAATCTAAGTTGTTTGCTAATATATTGTACAATAACTTGATGCACAACAGCACAAATCAACCATTTCCCCTGAAACACTGTTCATTGGTCATGGTCAATATCTGAATAAGTAGCTATGATAAAGGAGTAAATGACAACACCTAGAGTTGTCTGTTTTATTGTTTGTTTTTGGAATTCTGTGTATTATGCTTTGTGATTGGAGAATTCCCTCCACAATCTGCAGTTTCAAACAAGTCTTCCACGTTGGGTAGAATTGTGTCAGTCAGAACAATTCCCAAGCTCATCTCGGGGAGATCAGAATGTGTGAGCGAGTTGTGATTGACTGTGTGCCACCAAAAACCCAATGTACCAGTCTGTCAAGCATTTTGTTTTTCAGAGAAGGGGAGGAGGGGAGCAAGCAAAAGCCTTTGACTGGGGCTATTGTAATTGATGTTGAAATGACCTTTTTTACTCTCAGTATCAATCTCACTGTACTTGTCTTTCACAGGCAGGACAGGCCGTCTTGCTTCTTGGCAGGGTATGCTTACTTCTTGACTATTACTAAGTTTAATTGTTATGGCAAAAGTTAAGATTTAATGTCAGCCAATGCATGCTGTTACACTCCACTTCTGTACCAACTATCTTTTGCCAGGGCCAGAAGTAAACTTTTAAAGTACAGCTCAGTTCCTGCCATGTTTAGGGCAGCATGCTCCCTCTGTGACACCAAGATAGCCCAGTTTCTTACCTTCCACAGCAGAGGACAAGTGACTCTTATTGTAACTAGCCCAGCTTCCAGTCTATTGTTTTGTGTGTGTGTGTGTGTGTGTGTGAGAGAGAGAGAAAAACTGAGTGATTTCTGCTGTGAGAGTGTCAAAGCAAGTTGTCTGTGCCAGGCTCACCTTGTACTGTTTTTTTTTTTTTTTTTTTTTTTTTTTTTACAATTTTATTTATACATTTTCAGGTTTCAAGACATACTTTACAAACAATCACATCATATACACACACAAACCCTTCCCACCCCCCCCATTCAAAGAAAAAGGAAAAATACATTGTGCTGTTTATTTGTCAAGTCAAGCCTTATTTATACATGGCTGCATGTCAGTGTCACTTGTGAAAATAGCAGATCTAAAAGCTCACATTGTTGATTTCATTAAACGCTGTGAGCTTGTTGATCTGCTATTTTCATCAACCCCTGGAGTCTTGGCATTGACCCTTGACTGCACTGTCAGCTGCTAGCATTTTTTCAGGTTAATAGGTCAAAATGTGTGTAATAAATAATCTCAAAATCTCTTCGTAAGTAGTAATTAACAGCCATGGAAATATGACAGGACTGTAAGGGCCGATTCATACTCCTATTTTACAGCTGTTTCGGCGCTGTAGTGCCGAAATGATTTCGGCTCGTCAGAAATTTTCAGTAGCACCGAAGAGCCAACTTTAGGACGGTACCCCCCCCCGCCGAACCAACTTTTATTCGGCTCTAATATAGGAGTATGAATCGGCCCTTAGAAGCAGGTGACTGTTTTTTTTTTTTTTTTTTAAGATATTTCTTTTGCGGCTTACGCCTTTTATTGATTTTTGAAGGGACAGACAGTAGGCTGACAGGAAACGGGAGAGAGATGGGGGGATGACATGCAGTAAAGGCCGTGTCGGGTCCGGGAGTCGAACCCGCGGCACACTGCGACTGGATTACCAGTCCGGTGCCCAGACCGTTACGCTACGGCCTGGGCCAGCAGGTGACTGTTAAAAGCAACTTGGTCGAACCCTCTTGTTTTGATTAACGTTTAGAAGTGGGGTTAGTAGAATCAGGATCTCAAATGTACTTCTGACCCCGTTTCAAAACTTTCAATGCAAGAAGCCTAAAATAGGTCCTGGGGAAACTGCAGCAGTTTTGCTAGGCATGTTGGTGGTCTTCATTGTTCTTTTACAATACAAACAAGAAGTCATCACACAGTAAAATCCTCAGTTTTAATTTAACTCAGAGAGTGAACAAATGGAAAAATGTACCTGTTAATTAAATTATCACCAAATTTACATATAGACCTGTACTTTTTGTACATTATCATTATGACTGAGACAATACACCCTACCGCACATAAAATCTAGTCTAGATGAAGGACTTTTACTCCAATATGTGTTGCCGTAGGCAGCCTCTTCATTAGAGGTGCTTAATTGCTAAATTCAACTCCATCAGCACGTTTCTTTTAAACAAAGTGTATTTTTATTTTTATATGAGTGCGTTTTGCTTGGGGTTACTACTCCAGCTTTGAACACTCAAGTTCTTTGACAATCCCCTGACCGGGACAATATCTCAGTTCTTAATGAGGTCCTGTGGGGCTTGTTGAGAGACTCTTTTTTTTTTTTTTTTGCCCAGTCTGTTTCGGCAGTAGCGGATTAGCTCTGGGATGGGTGGGGAGACTGGGGCACTATATGCAAGGAATTGTCTTTCATTTTTCCACACCCTCCACACCCCATTTCTCAGCATTTTGTGTATCTCAAAATATCTCTGCCCTCTCTCTCTCTGTGTCTTGTTCTCTCTTTGTGTATTTTTTCTTCTGTGTGTCTGTCATGGTTAGTCTGGGAAGCTATCTCTGTCATTTTCTATGTATCT